>NW_021703782.1:6669041-7111713 GCF_005190385.1 Monodon monoceros | reverse complement strand
TGTGTGTGTGTGTGTGTGTGTGTGTGTGTGTGTGTGTGTGTGTGTGTTGTATCAGGAGGCCCATAATGTCTGGTTGTCTTATCTTTCAGAGATAATAGCAGGTACTGATGCCCAATGACTAGATTCATTAGTACAATGGGGGTTGTATGTTGGTGATACTGTAATTATATGTCTTTTTCGTTGTTTAATTGTAATGTATACAACTCAGTAAGTTTGGTGACTAGTTTATACCTGTGAAACCATCACCACCATCAGGACCATAGACGTATTCATCACATACGGAAGTTTCCTCTCACCTCCTTTATTGTTGTTGTTGTTGTTGTTGTTATTACTTGTGATAAGAATACTTAGCATAGGATCTAGCCTCAGAAAATTTTAAATAGATAACTCTGTATTGATAGCTATAGGTACTGTGTGTAGCAGAACTTCAGAACTTATCTGTCTTGCATAAATGAAACTTTGTACCCTTTGACCAATGTCTGCCCGCTTCCTCCACCCATCAGGCCCTGTTACTATGAGTCTGACGTTTTTGGATTCCACATATAAGTGAGACCACACAGTATCTGTCTTTCGCTGTCTGATTTATTTCACTTAGTGTACGTCCTCCAGTCTATCCATGGGTCACAAACAGCAGGATTTCCTTCTTTTTTAAGGCTGAATTTGTTTTGTATATTGATGTATATCACATTTTCTTCCTGTGTGTTTGTGTTTTTCACCTTTATTGAGGAATGACTGACTGATAAAAACTGTATACATTTAAGGTATACAATGCGATGTTTTGATATAATATACATTGAATTGATTACCACCATGAGATAATTAACATATCCAATACTTCACATGGTTATCCTCTTTTATTGTGTGGTAAGATCACTTGCGATCTACTCTCCTAGCAGATTTCAAGTATATAATACAGTATTATTAACTATTTTTATTAACTATAGTCACCATGCTGTATATTAAGTCTCTAGAACTTGTTCATTTTATAACTGGAAGTTTGTTCCCTTTGACTAACATCTCTCCATTCCCCTACCCCCCATACCTTGGCAACCACCATTATGCTATCTACTTCTTTGAGTTTTACATTTTTATGTTCCACATATAAATGAGATCATACAGTATTGGTCTTTCTGTGTCTTACTTACTTGACTTAGCATAATGTCCTTCAGGACATTTGTCCATGTCATTGCAAATGGTATAGTTTCCTTCTTTTTAAGGCTGAATAATATTCTGTTGTGTGCATATACATACACACACATATATATACACATATATGTATGTGTATATATATATATCACAATTTCTTTACCCTTTTATCACTTTGGTTGTTTCCGTATCTTGGCTAGTATGAATAATGCTGCAGTGAACATAGGAGTACAGATATCTCTTCAACATCCTGATTAAACATCATTTCCTTTGGATATATACTCAGATGTGGAATTGCTGGATCTTATGGTGGTTCTGGCTCTAATTTTTAAAGGAACATTGATAATCTTTTTCATAATTGCTCTTTCAGTTTACATTTCTACTAAAAGTGTACAAGGGTTCCCTTTACTCCATATATATACCAATATTTGTTATTATTATTTTGGTAATAGCCATTGTAACAGGTATGAGGTGATAGCTCATTGTGGGCTTGATTTGCATTTCCCTGATGATAAGTGACATTGAACACCTTTTTTGTATTCCTTTTGGCTATTTGTGTATCTTCTTCGGAAAAATATCTATTCAGGTCCTTTGCCCATTTTTAATTGCTTTGTTATTATTTTGGGCTGTTGAGTTGTGTGAGCTCCTCATGTGTTTTGCGAGGAACTTATAAACCCTTCCTGAGTATAGGGTTTGCAAATATTTTCTCCTATTCCATAGGTTGTCTTTTCACTCTGTTGACTGTTCCTTTGCTGTGCAGAAGCTTTTTAGTTTGATGTAGTCCTACTTGTCTAATTTTGCCTTTGTTGCTTGTGCTTGTGCATATCCAAGAAATCATTACAAAGACCAGTCTCATGAGCTCTTCCTCCATGTTTTCTTCTAGAAATTTTACGGTTTCAGGTCTCATGTTTAAACCTTTAATCTATTTTGAATTGATTTTTTCTATAAATATACTCTTTTGCATGTGACTGTCCAGTTTTCCTAACACTGTTTGTTAAAGAGACTATCCTTTCTCCATTGTATAGTCTTAGTACCCTTGTTGAATATCAGTTCTCTCTCTGTGGGCTTATCTCTGGGCTCTCTGTTCTCTTCCACTGTTCTACATATCTGTTTTTATGCCAGTACCATACTTTTAAAATTATTATAGCTTTGTAATATATTTTGAAGTCATGAATTGTGATACCACCAGCTTTGTTTTTCTTGCTCAAAATTGCTTTGCTATTCAGGGACTTTCGTGGCTCCATAAGAATTTTAGGACTCTGTCTTCCTTCCCTCTTTCCTTTCTTTAAAAAATTTTTTATCTGTTTAAAAATTTTTTAAAACTGTTCTAGGATTGTTTTTTCTATTTCTGTAAAAAATAACATTGGGATTTCCACAGGGATTTTACTGAATCTATAATTTGCTTTGGGAATTATGAACATTTTAGAAGTATTCTTTCAGGCGATGAACGGGGATTGCCTTCTGTTTATTTGCATCTCCTTTAATTTCTTTCATCAATATTTTGTAGTTTTCAGTGTACAAATCTTTCACCTCCTTGGTTAAGTTGTATTCCTCAGTACTTTGTTCTTTTGATGCTATTATAAATGGGATTGGTTTCATAATTTCTCTTTTGAATAGTTTGTTGTTAGTATATAGAAATGCAACTGGTTTTTGCTTATTGATTTTGTGTTCTGTAATGTACTGAACTTTTTTTACTAGTTCTAAATTTTTTGCTGGCATCTTAGGGTTTCCACATATAAAATCATGTCCTCTGCCCACGGAGATAACTGAGTCTGAGTTGTTTCTCACTCAAACCTGGAAACATGTTCACTGGTACAGCAATGTCCAGTCAAATATTTTTTAAAAAAGAAACAACTCAAAGAATGGGAGAGAATATTTGCAAACCTATATCTCTTAAAGGTTTAGTGTCCAAAATGTACAAAGAACTGACTACCCACCAATGAAAAACAGCTAAATTAAAAAGTAAGTAAAGGATTTGAGTAGACATTTCTACAAAGAAAATATACAAATGGCCAATAAAACACTGAAAAGATGTTCAACATCATTAATGTTGCAAATTAGATGCAAATTAAAATACAAATTAAAACTACAATGAGATATCACTTTACACCAACTAGGATGACGATAATAAAAGACATGGACCATAGCGGAGTATGTGAGTATGTGGAGAAATTGGAACCCTCAAGCACTGCTGGTGGGATTGTAGAATAAAGGATGAAGCTGTGGAAAATAGTTTGGCAATTCCTTAGAAATTTAAACATAGTGTAACCATAAAACACAGCAATATACCCAGGTATATATCCAAGAGAATTGAAAATATATCCACACAAAAACTTGGATGTAAGTGACCAGAGCAACATCATTGATAATAGCTCCAAACTAGAAACAATCCAAATGTCCATCAGCTGATGACTGGATGATTGAAAGGTAGTGTATCCATTTAATAGAATACTGTTCATCAATTGAAAGGGATTACGTACTGATGCATGCTACAACATGGATAAACTTTGAAAAACCTTGTGCTAAGTGAAAGAAAACACAAAGAGTCACATGTTGTTTGATTGTATTAAATGTCCAGAATAGGTAAATCAATAGAGACAGAAAGTAGATTAATAGTTGCCAGGGTCTGAGGGGAGGGGAGAATGGGGAATGACTGCTCATGAATACGGAGTTTCTTTTTGGGGTGATGGAATGTTTTGGAATTGGATAGTGGTGATGGTTGCACAACTTTAGGAATATACAGAAAACCACTGAAATGGTACACTTTTTAAAGAGTGAATTTTATCTCAATAAAAAAAACAAGAACACTGAGGGAAATCTTGAATTTCCAGGTATTACAGGTGATCTAAGGTAGTACATGCATCAGGAAAGATGTCAATAGATAACAATGCAAGTCCCAGTGATAAGCCCAACAGTTAATATATATTTATTACATAATATTGGTGGATTTTAAAATTAATTTGGGAGGGTTAGATTGATTATTCAATAAATATGCCTGTATAATTGGTTACTTGGTTAAGTGTGAGGATGGAATCTTAGCTCCCACCACACGTGAAGTAATTTCCACATAAACCCGTACATAGGTCGGTGATCAGAGTGTTCTGTAAACCACAGGTGATGATGGAGCAGCCTCCTTTTCACCCTGGCCCTTCTTCTAATCACCACTCACTTTCCATTTTTTCAGTTCCCCAAATTTTCTGTGTTCTATAAACCTCCTTCTACCTTCTTTAGATCAAACACAGTCTTCAAGTAAGAGTTTATAGTAGGTTAAATCCCTGGGGGGCACCACCTTATGGATGTTGCCCTAACCATAAATTCTCCACTTCTCTCACATTCTTCGTCTTATGGTACAATCTTCCCTTGTCTAATTTATTTTCAAACTCTTGGAAGACCTTATATTCTTTTTCATTTATATTTTCATAACTTTGAAATGAAAGGTTTCCTTCTTACCTTGAGGAACAACAAGGCAAGGACCCCAAGGATGGAAAGCAAGACCCTCGTGGTTGAATAAGTCAGAGAGAATCCATAACTGGGATGAAGAGAACTTCTTTCTGTGTTCAGTACTCAAGAAGTGAGTTGCTGTATGATTATTGAACCTTACAGTGGTAAGAACATTTCTGTGTTCCAATGAGCCTTCATTATCAGGAGATATCATGCAATGGACCTGACCGTCAGTCATTCAGAGTACATTTGCCAAGTGTTGGCAGGGTGTAGGCAAAGACAGTAGGATGCACAGCACTTAAAGAGAAATAGCCACGGTGAAGGAAGGAGACATATTCTGTTGAAAAATCATTGTCTTATGGTTCTTGGAGGTTAAGGCAACATTTATAGAGTAAAAACATTCAGTTTATTTCCTCAGTAATAGGAAGGGAAGCACGAGATATAATAGCATGCCTGTTTATTAATATTATTAATTTGGGGGAATGTACATTAGCAGACTTCAGCAATGAAACTGTATTTGAAGCCATACACAGGCTAGTGAGATACAGAAAAGCTTTTGTTTGATTGCCTCTTTGTCCAACCAACTAATGAGATCAGCTAATTTTTATATCTAAAGTCTTAGTGAACACACACTGTTTACACATCACAGTCATATGCAGTGTGAGGGAGACCAGAAAGGAAGAGCGGACCTTAGATGCACTTGGGAAAGCAAATAATACAGGAAAGACAATGGCAGTGCAACTTGAGCATGTGTCTGACAGAGTGGCACAAGTACCTTGTAGACCCTAAGGAAATGAACACAGAGGAACACCGGAGGAGTTTGGGCGGCCTAGGGAATGATTAAAGAAGACATGAGCTGGCTCCATTGGCAAAATTCTCTGTACATTTTATGGGTTGAAAATGGTTTAAATCAGTATACCTCCGAGCCAGATGCAGGCAAGAGGAATGAACAGACTAATCAAGTCACAGTACTGGGTGGTAGAACAGTCAATTCCCAAAAGTTCATTGCTGCAGCATGATGCAGGATGTGTGAAATGGAGCTTGGAATGTCCATTTCAGTAAGCACAGTGGGTCCCTACAGCATGAAGCAAGCACTTTTTGGCTGGTGTGCATATAGCCCCTGGTTTTGCTATAAGCATGGTGACTTCTTTGGTAAAAGTAGCATTTTCTGTATTTCAGAAGTCTTTTAGCCTTGAAGCTATCCTAGAATTCAGAGAAGATTTCCTTCTTTTGACTAGTGTCACATTTGACCTAAGATTCATTAAGTATTTTTCAGTCAGACTCACTGAAAAACAGTCAGCTATTCTGGACTCATACTCACCACCCCAAGAGCTGCTCCCCATCCCGTTTGTAAAGAAATAGGTCTCACTTTCCAAACCAGGATCAAAGCAATTCAGGAAGATACCCATGTAATTAAATTCAACAAATACTTACCGAGTAACTTCTGAGTCTAAAACACTTTGCTTCATTTGGTGATGACTTACACATTCCTTTTGTGCTGTGTTAATATATTTATATGCACTTGTTGTTGCACTTGTTGATTACTTGCTCAGTGAATAGTTTTTGCCTGTTTTAATAAAAAAGACATGAGTAAGAATGCCAGTTTTAGAGACTGCAAAGTGCATTCACATTCATGATCTTATTTGGTCTTCATAATTTCTTAGACGCTCTTACTCTGGGTTGAGTAACTTTTGTCAATACCAAGAAGGAAGCTCCTTTCTGCCATGGCTTCCTCTGGGTACCCCTTCCACTCCCAATGGAACATGTAGTTACATTATTGGAGCAGGTCCTCCCTGGCTATTGAGGCTTTGCAAATGACATCTTGAGCTAAGTCAGGGATGGAGGATTGGTGGGGAGATGGGGGATTGAGGTCCTGGAAGAGGCAACTTCACAAGCCTTAGCCAAAGGAGGGCCAGTGAGGGGGCTTAAAGCTCTGGGGATGACTTTCCCTAAGCCTGGGTTCAGGTATTTTTTCTCCTCTGAGATTGCTGGGGCAGTGGCATCTGGGAACAAGCCTCTCCCAGTACCCTAAAAACTCACAGAGGGGTCTTCGGGTCATTGGGGAATGTGCTGGTTCCCGATGACTACTCCGTTTACTTAAATCTGACTGGCTGGGGATCTTTCGCACCTCTGATCATGAAAAGCTTTGGAAGCATAGGTTACATTGCAAAGGAATCACATTTATGAGCACACATCGTTGAGTTCCCTTATGGAACAGTAAGGGCAGAATTTTCATCGATGCTTTGACATTTTCTATAAAATTGTTTCTGGTCCAGGCAGATTTGGAGCCAGGAGATGGGCTTGGAAGGCTGCCCAGGGAGCCCAAGAACACTGGGTGACTCATGGGCTGGTAGTCAGGGACATCAAAGGAAAGGTCAGAGGAAGGTTCATTGCATTCAGGGGGTGGGTTGGTGGGCACTAGGTGAGTGTTGGAAGGTAGCTTATCACCAGATTGCTCAGGGCCTCAGTAGAGAAAGATAAAGCACTTTGACAAAGGCCTTTCCTTAAAAGAACACAGAGGAGAAAATCAGATAGCTATCAGGTATCAAAGTACAAATTGTTACAGCAGAAGGAAGAAAGGAGTTAATTTTCCATGAGATAATAAATTAGACTTAGGAATTATTGGGTTTTACTATTGAACTTAGCTCTCCAGGAAGTCAACAGATACTCAGATAATTTATAATCGAGTGTTCATTGTTTACCTTCCTTCCCTGTACTCAGTAGTATTGAAAGCTTTGGAGTCATTGCAGCATCAGTTGTTTCTTTTTCTTCTCGTTGCTGCAATCTTTCTAAATTTATTGTTTCCTTACCTTCAGTCTGTAAACATCCTCAAGTTCCTGTGCTTTGAAAGCAAAAGATAAAATAACATTCCTCTCTTTAGTTTACTTTTTACATAAGACCCTAACTTTCCCCCTTTTGTCTCAGGAAAAGAGTAGTATGTTCTCTGTTTCCAGTTCTTTCCATTCACCATTCACTCCTTTTTTTCCCCCCCCCTCAATATTTATTTATTTATTTATTTTGGCCGGGCCGGGTCTTAGTTGGGGCATGCAGGATCTTCATTGCGGCATGCGGACTCTTAGTTGTAGCATGCGGTTCCCCAACCAGGGACTGAACCTGGGCCCCCTGCATTGGGAGCGTGGAGTCTTACCCACTAGACCACCAGAGAAGTCTCTCCGTTCACTTCTTACCCTACAGGTTTCTGACATCTTTTATCTTTCTACTGAGTATACTTTTGTTAAATTGCTAATAACTTTCCCTCTGTGTAAAAACATATAGATATAATACATACACACATAAATATGTACATAGATACCTATGTACTATATGTGTATTTTATTTTTGAATTCTCATTCCTAAATAATACATTTTAATTTTAAAATTGGAAAACCCATAAAATTACTAAGATGATAATAAATATAATGCATTATTCTACCACTTAAAAGATCATTGCTCTTTTGGTTTATTTCTTTTCCATTAAAATAACAGATAAAGAAGAGTTGAAATATTATAGAATACTATGAATTCCCTATACCAAGTATCTGAATGAAGTGGACACTTTTGGGGAATTATATGTCAATAAAGTTGGCCAATAAAATAAAATTGCAAGTAGTTGAAGTTCTATCCTTTCATTTTCAAAGGGTGCTAGAATGAGCAAGATTTTATGCACAACCTTCAAGGAATAGATAATTTCTATTTTGTGATAATAATTCAGATGATAGAATAAGTTGGATGGCTACTCAACACTTTTAAAAACTAAATTTATTTATTTATGTATTTATTTTTCGCTGTGTTTGGTCTTTGTTGCTACACACGGGCTTTCTCTAGTTGCAGTGAGCGGGGGCTACTCTTCCTTGTGGTGTGCGGACTTCTCATTGCAGTGGCTTCTCTTGTTGCGGAGCATGGGCTCTAGGCACGTGGGTTTCAGTAGTTGTGGCACGTGGGTTCAGTAGTTGTGGCTTGTGGGCTCTATAGCACAGGCTCAGTAGCTGTGGCGCACAGGCTCAGTTGCTCCGCGGCATGTGGGATCTTCCCGGACCAGGGCTCGAACACGTGTCCCCTGCATTGGCAGGTGGATTCTCAACCACTGCACCACCAGGGAAGCGCAACACATTTTATGAAACAGAAGAGCCACAACATAGATATGTCACAAGGCAACATATTAGTTATATATTATTGCATGACAAAATACCCCAAGAGGTAGTGGCTTAAAACAACAAACATTTACTACCTCACGGTTTCTGTGGGTCAGGAATCTGGGTGTGGCGTAGCTGGGTGCTGTTGGCTCAAGGTCTTCCCTGAGGTTGCAGACAAAGCTGTCATTGGGGTTGCGTGCTCTTTTGAAGGCTGGGAGAAGGCTCTTTCTAAATTCACTCACGTGGGTGTTGGCAGACCTGTCCTTTACCACATGGGCCTCCCCATAGAACTCGTGGCATGGCAGCTGGCTGGCCCAGGAGCAAGTGATCTGAGGAGTGAGAGAGCAAACCCAAAATGAAAGTCAGCCTTGTAATAATCTAATTTTGAAAATGGCATCCCATCTCATATCATATTACTCTATTCATCATAATATCTAAGTTGGTAAGTCCAGGCCTCACTCAGGGGGACAGGTTTGCACATTGGTGTGGACCTAGGGGCGGGACTAGTTGAGGATTATCTTAGAAGCTACTGACCACAGACAGCAAAAGATAAAAATAGCCAATCTAACCTATGAACATAGATACAAATGCTACAGAAACTATTATCAAATTGAATTTAATCTCAAAGTAAAAGAATAACACATCATGACCAAGTAGTATTCATCTGGGAAGGAAAGGATGAGCCAACATTAGAAAATCAATTTATTTAATACACTAAGTTATTCCATGTTTTGAGCACTTAATATGTGTCAGGCACTGTCATAAGTCCTAGGAATATGGTAGTGAACAAGGCAGAGAAAATTCTTGCCTTCAGAGGATGTGGAGAAAAGGGAACCTTCGTGCACTGTTGGTGGGAATTGGTGCAGCCACTGTGGAAAACAATATGGAGTTTCCTCAAATAATTAAAAATAGAACTACCATATGACCCAGCAATTCCACTTCTGGGTATATATCAGAAAAACAGAAAAACACTAATTAGAAAAGATACACGTACCCCAGTGTTCATAGTAGCATGACTTACAATTGCCAAGGTATGGAAACAACCTAAGTGTCCATCAACAGATGAATGGATAAAGAAGACGTGGTGTACATGCATGCAATGGGATATTATCCAGCCATAAAAAGAAAGAAATTTTGCCATTTGCAGCAACATGGATGGACTTGAAGGGTATTATGCTAAGTGAAATAAGTCAGAGAAGAACAGATATATCACTTATGTGTGGAATAAAAAAAAATAATGAATATAATAAAAAAGAAGCAAACTCACTGATATAGAGGACAAACTAGTGGCTACCAGTTGGGAGGGGGAAGGGGGCAGGGGCAATATAGGGGTAGGTGATTAGCAGGTGCAACCTATTATGTACAAAATAAGCTACAAGGGTATATTGTACAACATGGGGAATATAGCCAATATTTTATGGTAACTATAAATGGTATATTATATACCTGTAACTTATGACATTGTACATCAACTATACTTCAATGAAAAATTTTTTTTCCAATAAAAGAATTCTTGCCTTCATAGAATATATTTGTAGTAGTGGGGAACACTTCACACACACACATGATTACTTAAGAAAAGATACCTTGTGCGATAACAATAAAATAGGAGAGTTTTCACAAATTAAGGATAAACATGGTTAATGGTATTCTTAGTTTTTTTCTTAGATGCAAGCTCTGAGACAAGGATTTTAACACCAGGAGTTCTTTAGGAAGGTGATCCCAATAAACACCCATAGAAGAGTGGGGAAATGAGACAAGGAAGAGAAGAAACTGAAAAAGGATGACTTTGAAGACAGTTACCATTTTGGGCTACTGTGTATCATTCCCATGGTGAACTCTGGAATGAAGTGTAGATGATCCTACAGAGTTGTGCCAGTGAAGGAAGAGGAAGCAGGGGTATTTATCTACACAACTCCTTATACATCACTGATTAACTGCTTCCAAGGAGACCAACTGCTTCTGGTATGCTGTGGTTCTCCAAAAGCCCTAAGGAAAAAGGCTCTGGGTAGTCACAGTAAGCAACCCCCTCTGTGTAGAGAAGAAAGCCAAGGGATAAGAACAGGACAGCAACAATGTGTGCTAATGTCCACCCCTTGCACCACTCAGATTCTCTCTTGCCCCATCTTAAACCTATTTTGTCTTGTCGTTGATTTTTTAAGATTGTGGCTAGTTATAACTCAAAAATATTGAAACACTAGGGTTAGGAAAGTTACAGGCCTTGCTACTTGCAGTTGGTCTTGAGGCCATGGTTGATGTTCATTATCTTTCTTCATTATTCTTGATATCCCTCGCCCACGAGCAGCACTTCTGTTGATCTGTTACTCGCCCTGTGTCGTATACTTTCGTATGTTTTCATGTTACTAATTAGCATCTTTTCACTTCAGCTTGAGGAGCTCATTTCACCATTTCTCGCAAGGCAGTGCTAGTGGTGATCAACTCCCTTAGCTTTTGTCTCTCTGTTAAGTCTTTATTTCTCCTTCATGACTGAAGCATGACTTTGCCAGTTAGAGTATTCTTGGTAAGTTGGTCTGGTGGCTACGCTCATGGTCATTATGCAGCAACATGGCGTCTTCCATCTGGTGGAGGTTTTAGTGTCCGCAAAACAACTCAGGAATATGTGTTAGTTACTGTTATCTATGTCCTTCAGGGAGGAACTAAATATTCTGTGACTGCTGTATGGCTGATCTATCATTTAAATTGTTACCAGTTCTCCTGGCCCAGCTGCCGTCTTTTTTACTACATGTTCACATTCTCTCAATCATTAACTCTTGAGCCAGCCTTCTGTGACACAGGGGAGGCCTGGGAGACTAAAGCTGTTCTACAAACGAGGCAGGTATAGGACATAGGAGAGTCTGTCCTAGGAAGACCCCATAGCGTCCTGCTTGGTTAAACTTTGAACATGGGGGTGCAGATGTCTTTTTGCGTTAGTGTTTTCTCAAAACAGCTATTTTGATTTTTTTATCATCTAGATCACAATATTTCACGGATTTGAGCTAGGTTGTTGGAGAATTACTATTTTCTTTTATGGTGATGGCGTATTTCCTTGATGATTTTAAAAATTCACCGGTTGGGGCTTCCCTGGTGGCGCAGTGGTTGAGAGTCTGCCTGCCGATGCAGGGGACACGGGTTCGTGCCCTGGTCCGGGAATATCCCACATGCCGTGGAGCGGCTGGGCCCCTGAGCCATGGCCGCTGAGCCTGCGCGTCTGGAGCCTGTGCTCCGCAACGGGAGAGGCCACAACGGTGAGAGGCCCGCGTACCGCAAAAAAAAAAAAAGAAAAAAAAAAAAATTCACTGGTTGTCTTGAGCTGGGAACTGCTCATTGGTGCAGCTGTGTCTGGGCTTCTCTAGGATTTTTATGGTCCGACCTGTTCACGCTTCTTGTTCCCTCTTGTGGCCGAATTCTAAAGCCTTTATGTTTTCTCTTTTCTTACAACTCACCAGGCCGGCTGCTGGAAACTTGTTTTTGTTTTCCAGAAAGTGGCGCTAAAGCTCCAGTTTGTGCTGATCTGCATTTCTGTGAGCACTTTAGTCACTGGACCTGCTCTCCCTGCAGCACTCGGGAGCAAGTTCAAGGGTCTGGCTGCAGAGTGGGGGGAGGTGTGGGTTTAGCACTCAGGGTGTTGGGGTGCTCACGATCCTGGTGGGGAGACCCTTGGGTGGGGAACTCTCAGAGGCTTGCGTGCAGCAGACTTCCTGCTCAAATCCTGAAGCAGCCAGCAGGGACTGTGTCCCTTTAATGCCCTTTGAAACTCTCCTTCCTCCCACAGACATGAAGCTGCAAACACCTCCTCAAGTCTTTGCCAGTTACCTTCAGATGGGGTGTTCTGTTTGTGTTGTTATTAACTGAGGTTTTCTCTGTCTTTGTATCGGCACATTACCCCCCCTCCCCCCGCTCTTCTCGCTTTTCTCTTTTGGCAGAATTCTCAAGTTTTTATGTCTTCTCTGGTTTTTACAAGTCACCAGGCTAGCTGCTGGAAAAACCTCTCTTTGCTTTTACAGAAGGTGGTGGTGTACCTCGTGGTCTATTTTCTCAGCACACCCTCCATCCATGAATTTTGCATTTTCAAATGTGTGGGAGTAAAAGTGTACACTGAAGAGAAAAATGCATATGCTCTTCTAAACAAAGGAATTGGCAGATAAAGAGTTATTAGACGAAGGGAAAGGTAAAATTAAGGCACAGGGTTTTCCCAATAAGATAGTTCAAAATTAGTTGTAATAAATGCCTAAGGAATGTCACAAGCAGACAAAGCAGTGACCTTGAAATGATATGATTCCCATCAGAGATTGAACGTGGCTTTGTGTTTAATTCTAGGAACTACATAATTGAAGCATCAAACAATGCTTCCTCTTTTTAAGAAACTGATCCCAGTGGCTAAGCTCAACCAACGGTGAGGATTAAGGGTAGCTCACAGGGATTGAGCCCAAGCACTAGACGGGTCTGGAGGTGAGAAATGTGTTGACAGTGATAATGCCAGGAAGTACAAAGCTGCCACCCCCGTGAGCTTATGTCAGATATGCTTTCAGCAACTTAAAGACGTTTCCTTCTATCTCTATCTGATTAAGGATTTTGTTAAAGGGACATATGCTGAGTTCTATCAATTGCTATTTCAGTGTATATTGAGATGATCAGAGATTTCTCTCCTTTAATATGTTGATATTCATTCCTTAATAGTTGTCTTAATAAACTGTGGTCTTGTGTTTCTAGGATAAACTCTTGGTTCCAGCACACTAGGCTTTCAATACAGAGAGTGGATGTCTAAATAAACATTGCTAATGTTTATTTAGGAGTTTTGCCCTTATTTTAACTGCCAAATTAATCATTTCTTTCTTCTTTGTGTGCTATCCTTTCGGATATCCTTTGTGTGTTTTTCCTTTTAAAATTTTTTTTAATTGGGTTAAAATACACATAACATAAAATTTACCATCTTAACCATTTTTAAGTACACAGTTCAGTGGTATTAAGTACACTCACATTGTTGTGAAGACACCTCCATAACTCTCTTCATCATGTAGATTTGAAATGGAGGTGAAACTCTATACCTATTAAAGAATAACTCCTTATTCTTCCTACCTCCAGTCCTGGCCATCACCATTATACTTTCTGTCTTTATAATTTTGACTGTTCTAAGTAACTCATATAGTATAGGTATATAAAATATATTATAATACAGGTATATAAAATATATCTATCTCCCTGTTGATACTATGTAAAAAAGATTTTGTTCTTCATTTGACTTTTTCTTTAAAATGTTATATAATTCAGTGTAACAAGATGGCTTTGCTAACAAAATATTATGCTCATCTCTTCTAAAATTTTCTGTATACATGAATCAACAAAATCAACCTTAAATCTGAAAAAAATATGTTCTACAAATATAAGCACTATACAATAACTTAAATTCAGTTTTAGTTATGTTTTCTCTTCCCGAGTTTACTTAACCTAAATAAAAAACAAAGTTTCCATTTACTTAATATAAACAACACTTGTTACTCGTGTTCTTAAATGTTTAATTTTCTGCAAGTGTAACAAAAGTTTGAAATTTAGGAATGTTGATATTTTAACTACTTTTATATCCTACAGTATTTAACTCACATTTTTACCTAACACATTATGCTTGCATCATAAATATTTTAAAACCATTCTTCCATATGGGTACTTCTATTTAATCTTCTCTGCCTGTCCAGTAAGGGTTTGGGACTTGACAGTATATGTCTGTAGCAGATACTCCTTGCTAGCTATTAAAAAAATTACCATTGAATTTTGCTTGGGGCTCATAATTAGACTATAATCCCACCCCTTCCATGCAGGGCGGCAAGGCCATGCCACTGAGTTCCAGACGGGGAATGAGAACAGAAGTGATGGGTATCCCTTCCAGGGCTGGCCCATAAGAAGCTTCTGTGTATATTCCTCCATGTTCTTTGTTCCTTCTATTTAGTGGGATAAAGATGACCTCTATTACATTGGAAGCCACGTGTTAAAGACGGCAAAGTCTCTGTCGGCTGGCTTATGGAATGACCACATGGAGGTAAACTCAGCCTGCCAGAAACACCTTTCCTAGACTGTTCATGTCAGCGTGAGATTGGTGAGATTTTGCAGCATGTTTATTACTCTGTATTACTATAACTAGTGTTACCAATTAATGCCTCAATTCATTATTTGAGGTGAGACAAAAGGAGACAGTAGAATAAGGGTGAGTACAACAGAGTATTTAAGAATGAGGCCCCCCCCGCCCCCGCACTGTTATAACCTCTGTACTTACTATGAGAGGGGTACAAGTTTGGCTCTAAGGTGCCTAGCAATGATGAGATAAGGAATTATGGCTAGTAACCAAATCACAGTATAAGAAAATAAATGCAAGCAATTTCACAAGATGAAATATGAAGTATGATTCTGCAGGAATTTCTCTTGCCATTCAACCTAAAGAAGTAATTGTATAAAAGTGTTTCCCCAAACCTTTGCGACAGTAATCTTACAGGGTTTCAAAGACTGTTTTAAATAATAATCCCCAATATACGGTGATGTCATTATACTAGAGCTCTTGGAGCATGGTAGTACTTTGTATAGTATGGAATAAATTTATAGAGCTTAGTGTTTGAAAACACAGGTGTTTTCAAAAATCGGCATAGATAATTTTTTAAGTTAGAATGTATCTAATCTTCAAAATGAATGTTAAGGAGGCCAACATGACATTTCCACAGTGATGGAGTCCTGAAACAAATGGAGAATAGGTGTGACCATCAATTCCATATCCCTAGGATCAAGGCAAAATTTTAAACATTTATCCAGTAATTCAGTGTAAACCAGTCCCTATTATTTTTGTATCCTGAAAGCAGAAATTTTTCACTTGAGTCAAAGATTACGCCTGGCAGACTACACCTGCCTTAACAGTCAGCTTCATCCTCTTGTGGTTGATTTTGCCTCACAGAAAGCCACCATTACAGTTTCTTCTTTTTTTTTTATAATGTTGCTTTATTGTTTCTTTGGCTTTAAAAAATTTTTTTTGTTTATTTATTTTTGGCCACTCCACGCAGCTTTTGGGATCTTAGCTCCCCAACCAGGGGTCAAACCCCTGCTCCCAGCATTGGAAGCATGGAGTCTTAACCAATGGACCGCCAGGGAGGTCCTACATTTTCTTTTTCGTCTCCCAAGATTAAAAAAAAAAAGTCAAGCACTGTATACAGATATACAACGGCCTACACCAAGTAACAAATGAAAAATGTAACTCGAAATTATGTATGCACACTGACAGTAGGTGCAGTGGTATATTCTACACAGAATGATGCTAGAGGGCTTACAAACAGTTGATGTCAGTGGTTTCCAAGGAACTTGATCAGACCTTTAGAGGCCCTAGAAACCTTTTTTTTTGGTGGCACGCGGGCCTCTCACTGTTGTGGCCTCTCCCGTTGCGGAGCACAGGCTCCGGACGCGCAGGCCCAGCGGTCATGGCTCACGGGCCCAGCCGCTCCGCGGCATGTGGGATCTTCCCGGACCGGGGCACGAACCCGTGTCCCCTGCATCAGCAGGCGGACTCTCAACCACTGCGCCACCAGGGAAGCCCCAGAAACCTTTATTTTTAACAAGGGCCCCAGATGATTGTAGGTTTCGATCAAAAGTGTGGTTTGGCAATTCACTTTTAACCTTCATTGTGTGTTAGATTACATATATAATAAAATTAAATTAAAAATCATGTAGTTGAACAAAAAGTAATTTTCTTATATAAGCTATTAATTGATACTTAAATATAATATGGCTCTTAAAATGAAATCATGTTGGTAGTTGTATTCTTAAGGATGCTAATAAAAAAGCCATACAGCAAAGAAACATTGACAGCAAATCAAAATACCAATGATGTTCCTCTGAATTCCATGTTTCATCCAGCATCAAAAACCACCAATCTTTTTTAGTCCTTCTCTTTACATTATTCTGTATCCATATGCTCTGCATCTGATTGCATCCCTGGATTTTATTTTCTGTGACATATTTTCTACAGATGTATATCATTGTCAGTTGCTTTGGGGGTTGAATGTCCTTCTGGATGTCCACTGTTAGTCTCCATGTAGCATGGAGAAACTTCTTGCTCTGCACTTCGAAACAGATTCTGGCTCACTGCTTTGTCGCTAAGATATTTTATTTTTATCAATATTGCAAAATTATCTGTCCACCACCTTTCTCATACAAATACAATTCTAGACATTCTCTCCATGACTTTTCTTGTCTTTTTTTTTTTTTTTACATCTTTATTGGAGTATAATTGCTTTACATTGGTGTGCTAGTTTCTGCTTTATAACAAAGTGAATCAGCTATACATATACATATGTTCCCATATCTCTTCCCTCTTGCGTCTCCCTCTCTCCCACCCTCCCTATCGCACCCCTCTAGGTGGTCACAAAGCACTGAGCTGATCTCCCTGTGCTACGTGGCTGCTTCCCACTAGCTATCTATTTTACGTTTGGTAGTGTATATATGTCCATGCCACTCTCTCACTTTGTCACAGCTTACCCTTTCCCCTCCCCATATCCTCAAGCATGACTTTTCTTATATTAATGCAATTCCACACAATAAAGAATACAAAAATAAATCATGTATTTCAGTACAATATTGAACATCCAGTGAAATTCTCTGGTTTTGTTTATGTTTCTTATAGACTTACTCTAAATAATGGATGCAGAGACATTTGTATTTAAATGATTTTTACATGCTGATAAAATCCCATGACTTTTGGTCATTGAGGTAATGAAAAAACCCTAAATCAGACTACTCTGTATGGAGTCTATAAAAGTAACTTATGGAGCAGCATATAGTTCAGAGCAGACCAAAAAAAAATCCTTTTCTTTTTAATGTCAGTTGGCTAGTTGGTAAGGAAACTGGTTTAACATTATTTATTTATTTTCCTTTATCTCATCAATTCTGATTTTCTCCAGTAAGTTAACACTATCAATTCTTTGTGTTTTCTAAAGACTGCCTACCTTTCTATATACACAAAACGAAGTCAGTTATTTGTGTATTTGGTTACAGTAGACTGTTTAAGTTGAAATAAACATTTGCATTGTGACAGTTTCTGTTTTTTTTTTTCTCTTGATGTTGAACAATTTTGACTGCTTTTAAAGGGCATACAGCCCTAGCTGTCTTCATTTCTGCTCTGTCAAAATCATCGCTGTCAGGGATAGACAGGTCATCAGTGCATTTTATGTGTTGGAATGGTTTGTTCTGCAGATTTGGTACTATGTGGAACACAGACTCGGAGTTCTAATTCTGATAAAAACTATGTGCCATGAACATCCAAACCCAGAAAGGACAAAATGTGATTTGGCATCTGGTAACATGCTGAAAAACAGCATTCACACAATTGTATCTTATATCAAACATTGAAAAGATGGCTTTTGATATAAAATTTAAAATGATTGAAATTGAAAATATGTTTAATATTATTAAATGATTAAAAACTTTATTCTTTAAACTCAGGTAGGTGGTAGCCTCCAGTTAAGATGATACTTTTAATGTTTGAAATTACCTTTTGACACATGTCACATTTATATAATCGAATCCCTTTTTACAGGAAATAGAATACTAAGCAAGAATTTTAGCTGTCAGCAAAAAATTTCACTGTGATACTTGTATCTCTAGGAGTAAAAGAAGATGTAAGAATAATAAATTAAGAATATTCCCAGAAGGGAGACCTTCAACATGGCGGAAAAGTAAGACGTGGAGAACACCTTCCTCCCCACAAATACATCAGAAATACAGTTACATGTGGAACAACTCCTACAGAACACCTACTGAGCGCTGGCAGAAGACCTCAGACCTCCCAAAAGGCAAGAAACTCCCCACGTACCTGGGTAGGGCAAAAGAAACAAGAATAAACAGAGACAAAAGAATAGGGACGGGACCTGCACCAGTGGGAGGGAGCTCTGAAGGAGGAAAGGTTTCCATACACTAGGAAGCCCCTTCACTGGCGGGGACGGGGGCGGGGGGGTGGCAGCGGGGGAAGCTTCAGAGCCACGGAGGAGAGCACAGCAACAGGGGTGCGGAGGGCAAAGCGGAGAGATTCCTGCACCGAGGATGGGTGCCGACCAGCACTCACCAGCCCGAGAGGCTTGTCTGCTCACCCGCCGGGGTGGGCGGGGCTGGGAGCTGAGGCTCGGGCTTCGGTCGGAGCGCAGGGAGAGGAGTGGGGTTGGCGGCGTGAACACAGCCTGAAGGGGGTTAGTGCGCCACGGCTGGCCGGGAGGGAGTCCGGGGAAAAGTCTGGACCAGCCGAAGAGGCAAGAGACCATTGTTTCGGGGTGTGCGAGGAGAGGGGATTCAGAGCACCGCCTAAATGAGCTCCAGAGACGGGCGTGAGCCGCGGCTATCAGCGCGGACCCCACAGACGGGCATGAGACGCTAAGGCTGCTGCTGCAGCCACCAAGAAGCCTGTGTGCGAGCACAGGTCACTATCCACACCTCCGCTCCCGGGAGCCTGTGCAGCCCTCCACTGCCAGGGTCCGGGATCCAGGGACAACTTCCCTGGGAGAACGCACGGCGCGCCTCAGGCTGGTGCAACTTCATGCCAGCCTCTGCCACCACAGGCTCTCCCCACATTTCAATTATAACTACCATACCCGTCCCTCCCCCTGGCCTGAGTGAGCCAGAGCCCCCGAATCAGCTGCTACTTTAACCACGTCCTGTCTGGGCGGGGAACAGATGCCCCCAGGTGACCTACACGCAGAGGCAGGGCCAAATCCAAAGCTAAACCCCAGGAGCTGTGCAAACAAAGAAGAGAAAGGGAAATCTCTCCCAGCAGCTTCAGGAGCAGCCGATTATGAGCCTTGAAAACAAGTGGGGCTTAGGGAGAGAGCCAGAGAGCTGTAGGAAATTAAGACTTTACGTGTATGGGCTCATGCACAAACTCACTTGCTCTGAGTCCTAGCTCAGAGGCAGCAGATGGAAAAGAACCTGGCATTCTAGCCAGCCTGCCAGGACTATCCTAGCATGCCCCCTGGCCCACAGCTGGCTCTAGCTCCAGCCCTTCTGCCAAGGTGGCGGCCCCTGGCGGGCCCCAGGAAAAGTTCTGGCCCATGTCAGGATCCAGCTCCAGCCCTGTTGCCCAAACCACTGGGCATATGCAGTGTACATACGGGTGCACCTGCACAAGGCCATGCCTTCAAGACTGGGAGAGGCAACTGTACTGCCTAATTCATAGAAGCAGACACAGAAAGTCAAACAAAATGAGAAGACAAAGGAATCTGTGCCAAAGAAAGAACAATAAAACCCCAGGGAAAAACCTTAAGAAAATGGAGATAAGTAATTATCTGATAAAGAGTTAAAAGCAGTGGTCATGAAGATGCTCACTGAACTTGGGAGAACAATGGAGGAACACCGTGAGAATATCAACAAAGAGTAACTATTAAAAAGAACCAAGGGCTTCCTTGGTGGCGCAGTGGTTGAGAGTCTGCCTGCCGATGCAGGGGACACGGGTTCGTGCCCTGGTCCGGGAAGATCCCACATGCCGCAGAGCGGCTGGGCCCGTGAGCCATGGCCGCTGGGCCTGCGCGTCTGGAGCCTGTGCTCCGCAATGGGAGAGGCCACAGCAGTGAGAGGCCCGCATACCGCACAAAGAAAAAAAATAAATAAAAAGAACCAATCAGAGCTGACACATGCAATAACTGAAATGGAAAATACACAAGAAGGAATCGACAGTAGATTTGTGGGCTTTCAATTCACTCATATAAATGGACTGAGACTTTGAGGCATAGAACAAGTGACTGGGCAGTGAATGAACTGGGAAACAAGGCAATAAACCAAACATGAATACAGACCACAAACCAATGAGTCCAGAGCCAAGGCAGTGAAATGGCTTGTTGTTTAAAGACGAAGCTGAAGCTTCCACATGACATGGTTTTTATTCTGGGTGGCCTCCCTGCCATTCCTATACAATAATATGTATATTGTCTGAATAGATTAAAACAAACCTGGTGAGGGCTTCCCTGGTGGCGCAGTGGTTAGGAATCCGCCTGCCAATGCAGGGGACACGGGTTCGAGCCCTGGTCCGGGAAGATCCCACATGCCGCGCAGCAACCAAGCCTGTGCGCCACAACTACTGAGCCTGTGCTCTAGAGCCCGCGAGCCACAACTACTGAAGCCCACGTGCCTAGAGCCCTTGCTCCACAAGAGAAACCACCACAATGAGAAGCCCGAGCACCACAACAAAGAGTAGCCCCCGCTCGCTGCAACTAGAGCAAAGCCCGTGCGTAGCAATGAAGACACAACCCAGCCAAAAACAAACAAACAAACCTCGTGAAATAGAATTCACAGTCATAAAGTATAAGAGTAGCTGAGGCTGTTTTCCTGGATGAACACTATACTGTAAGTGAGTGTTCAGTGAGGGAAAATGTTTTTTTGGCAAAAGAGCAGGTAGAGAGCAAGAAAAAATGCTTTATGTAAAAATAAAATACTGCTTCATTGTATAGTTTTTTTTTGAACCATGGGTTCAAGCCCTGGTCCAGGAAAATCCCACATGCTGCAGAGCAACTAAGCCCCCTCTCGCCGCAACTAGAGAAAGCCCACACGCAGCAACGAAGACCCAACGTGGCCAAAAATAAATTTAAAAAAAATATATATATAATGAGAAGTGGTAGGTAACACATGGTCATGCTTTCACAGTCACCATGAGAAAATGATATTCTTGTTAAAATAATGAGGAGAAAAGAGAAGACTCTTCTCCATGAGATATATCTTTTTCCCCCCCAACTCGTTTTGCTTTCACATAATGAGAAGAGACAGAGAATGGCTTAGTTTGTTTAAATTTGCCATTGCAGCTACTTCCAAGCAATACAAATACAATTTTTCTCTCTTATACTCAAATCCTTTAGAGGCTCTGGAAAAATTCTAGGGCATTTAAAATGGATTTTATTCTACCCTTTTTGATTTTTCTGTCTTTATGTGTGCACACACACAGTGGTTAAACAAGCAGGCAAATTAAAAAATAAAACAGAACTAGTTGAATTTAGTAAAACAGCACATTATTTTGTAAACAAGTTAACAAATGGATAAAAAATTATGTATCGACTGCTTAAATTCAAACTTTTGGGCAAGTTTTAGTCATTTTTGTATAAAAATAATTATGCATATTGGGTCACTAATTGAGCAAGAAAAATGTCAGAAAGTTCTAAGAAATATCTAAAAACAATGATTTCCTGTGATCCAAGGTTTTATGTTTATTTGGGAAAGTAAAAAAAAAAGAAAATTAAGGAACTCCACTGAATCTCAAAAAAAAGAACATTTTGAGTATACTGTATCTTGAAATATTTTTGATCTTTCCTCCCATTTTGAATTGGGAGACAGGGAAGCAGAATCAAATCTGCAGCACAGTCATGGCCATGATACTGAACATACGGGTGTGTTTCTCCAAAGTCAGGAGTGTCAACAAGGCTAGAGCTGATGCTAATAGCTATTCTTGAGAATTTCTGTTCGCCTGTTCTAATTTGTATAGGGTCTGTGTTATAGACAGAATGTGTTCCCCCCAAATTCGTATGTTGAAGCTGTAAAGCCCGATGTGACTGTGTTTGGAGATAGGGCTTGTGAGGAGGTGATAAATTTAAATGAGGTCATAGGGTGTGCTCTAATCCACTGCCATATGAGGGCACACTAGGGAGATAGAGGAGCTCTCACCAGGAACTGCATTGGTCAACATCTTGATCTTGAACCTATCATCTTCCAGAACTTCAAGAAAATAAATTTCTGTTGTTTAAGCTACCCAGTCTATGGTATTTTGTTATGACAGCCTGAGCAGACAAAGGCAACCTGGAAATTAAAATATCAAACCCTATTCAAAAATCAAGTTGCATACATATATATTGTCAAGTATGGTAGGTTGCCTTAGGATGGGAGAGTTCAATCCCTGAGGCTGGGTTTCAGGGCCCCCATTAGGAGAGTCATTGGAGGAAGTTTATAAAGTTCAGGCTCAGGCACTGACTTAGATCACATATGAGAATTCTGGATAGCTAGCAGAAATGTTTTTTAAAACGAGATCTAGCAAGGGAGTTGTTTGCTTATATAAGCTTCTAGAGTCTAGAAACTGCTGAGTTGCAGATATTAATGTAGAAATGACTTATTCATGAAAAACAAATACGCTAGAGGCCAGCTAAACTGTGGCTCTTTCATGCATTTGTTATAAGAAATTGGTGAAGGTATTAGGATTTTCTAGACCTCATTTTCCTTCTCTATAAAATGGGGATAATACCTATGATTGTTGTGATAATTATATGAATTCATGTTTATAATATGCTTAGTACCATGTCTGGCACTAATAAATTCTACATGTAAATTTAACCTAAGAGTAGTCATAGTAATAGCAGTATTATGTTCTTGTTTACTTGTTGAAGTATCCCTCTTATTTTTATTGGCAACTTTTTGGTAGAGCTCTTTTTTCATATCCTTTACCTCTCTGCTTTTATACAGCATAAATCTTCTTGCTGATCTGAGGTGCTGCAGAAGAGGTAAGGCTTTCTTTAGGGCATGCAGGGATCTTCCATTTCTTATTGTCATCATAGGTTTTCTGGTCACTTGGCCATCTTTCCACAAAGCCCAACTTACTAGTCTTCTGCAGCAGAAACCCCACTCAAGAGAGTTTTTCTCCCGATTCTAACTGAAAGACAGAGCCAGTCATCCCCTGGGGGTGTGGCTTTGGGTATGTGGAGTGTAGCTGATGAAAGTCTATTTGCCCACTTGACTCCCCTTGACCCACTTCTTTCTCAGCTCTGCTTCTAACCTTGTGGTATTGTAACTGCACTGCAGCTTTCCAGGTCTTCCAATGTTGGTTTGGACTTAATTTTATTTTTATAAAAACCCTTGTCATTTCAATGACATTTTTGAAGGAGTGACTGTTAAAAGCAGTTTGTAGGTTAGAACTGAAAAATAATTATTTTTTTAAAGATAAAATAACAACAATGATAAATAACAACAAAAATGTAGTCCTGAAACCCTTCAAGTCCGTGGTTTAAGGTGTTGGCAAGTAGAGCAATAAATGCTTTAGGAGGAGGGGGAATGAGGCAGATAGCAAAGTTGTAGCATAGTGAGGGGACCACAACTCAAGAGTCTTCACAGCCTAGGTTGTGGTTTGTAAGGCTGAGGTGAGGATTCTGAGTGGAATATCAAGAAAAGGTCTATGTGATGGATATGTTCAGATACCTGGAGAAATGAACCAGGTGTGAGAAAGTAGAAAAGCAGTAGCTCTGAAGCTTTACTCTTTTTCTCTTTCCCCTGCCCTGGCCCACGTAGTCTGGACTGCTTCTGAGTGAAAGGCAGGAAAGATACAGTCTAGGAACAAGGAACAGTATATGTAAAAAGAAGGATGACGAGGTCAAGAAGAGCAAAGAAAAATGGTGAGTTTCTGTGGCCACCGGCTTGAATGAGCGGAGTTTGGGTGAATTTGAAGATACTTAATTAAAAAAGAAACATGGTAATAAATCCCAACATAATTACTGCTAATATTTTCTTCCATTTTGAGAAAGGCATAGATCCTCAAAGGCATAAGATATAATTCACTGAGGTATAATTATTCAGTGCAGAACATCAGTCATTTGAACAACACATTTATACTTCTGTTTTCATGAATCACTCACATAGAACTGTATTCAGAATCTGTTGTACATTACCTTTCATATTTTCTAAGTTGGAAAATGCCTGATCTTTAATGATGTGTCTTAATTTTTCAAATATCCAAAAAACACATAGAATCATGTTAGAGGATAAGATTTTGATCAAACTCAAGTTACCAGTGTCATTTCCTTGTAAGGCTCATAAACTACCTTTGAAAACAAGTCCAAAAGAGGCCTTGCAGTAGTAAAAAATATGTATAGTGATGAAATAAATCTCTAAAGGTAAAACACACAGCTTTCTCACCTGTTCTCTGCCTGGAGGTAGGTATTCAATATGTGCTGAATGAATAAGAAAAGGGAGAGAGAGAAAGAAAAAAAGAAAGAGAAGAATAAAAATAAGGAGTATAAAAAAGAAAGAACACATAGGCTAAATGATGGTTAATATCATTACATTGCTTTTTACATTACAGGCCACTTCTGTGCATGTTACCTCTGGGGCGTATACAAGTACAATGAAATAAGGACTTTGTAAAAACAGTATTATTCTGACATATTGTATTTTATTGAGTCATTTGGTTTTTATTCTCATGTAGTTGTAGATTCAGTTATTAATACTTTAGAAAGATATGTAATACCCTAGAGCTTAAAGCAAAGTATGATTTGGGTTAGCATAATGAGATTTTTAAATTTTGTGGCAGAATTTGTTTAAGGATGAACAAGAAATGTGGTTGATTTAATTTCATCAGAAAATTTCATTTATCCAATTCACGGAGCTCTGAATCCAGATAAAGAATAGCAAACCTACAGCATCGTTGTTTCCCATTTTAATGTTAATTTCTTTGTTTCCTCTAAAATATAGTTCAATTAGAAACTATTACTGTTTTATTTATTTTTGGTTGCCTGGATAAAGTAAATGGAGATATATCTATATATCTATATATCTAGATATATCTAGAGATATATATATATATATATATATATTTGACTCATTTCTTTTTCAGGTTTTCCTTTCTACTTAATTTTTCCCAGGTCTTTCTGGTTTGACCATCATCCTGAATATAAAGTATACCAGTGGCTACAAAGCTCTGAGATATTGACACTTTATATTCCTTATTGGTGATGAAATTCCATGATATCTGAACTTTCTAAAAGCTCACAAAAACGGAACGTTTGTCATATGAAAGATAATACTGAGGACTCACTCTTCCAAAACTGAAATTGTTCACAAGACTATTCAAAAATTTTTGTGTGATATTGACACTATTAGTCTGGGTTTTATTTTTACTCAGAGTGAAGTTATATGACATAGACATTGTTTTGAATTTAGGAGTATCTTGGGCAAAGCATGTTTGGAAAATTAAACTTGGCTTTCTGTAATATTCACATTTATATCCACATTCACATTAACATTCAATGAGATGTGTGAGTTTAGTTCAAGTGCCTATGTGCATATGTTAAAATAGCTGCATGTTTTCATTCTTCTCTAAAAATAAATAAGGATCCCAGAAAATAGTGTCATTGATTCAAAACTAACTTACACACATTGAAAAGAATTAACCATGTTTCATCCACTGGGAAAATGTCTTCTTTTGATGTCAGTGGATTAGTTTAAAAATACAACTTTTCACTGGCACCTAATATGTAGCAAAATTTCACAAGGATCTACTTTTTTATTATAAAGGAAAAAATGTGAAATATTTATTGATTTCTAGTGAGGAAGCAAGAGTAAGAATTAAAATTTTTTGTTACTGTAGTAGCCCAGAACTGCATGAGGCCTCTTGTAACCATCCTGGGTTGAGTAGAAAACTCAACGAGATTAATTAACTATCTTCAAGTCATACAAATGGAATGTAGGCGAATGGGAATATGCATTTAGATTTATCTGCATATAAATCTGCATATAAAAATTTATCTGCCTCTGCTATTGCTGCTGTATTGTGTTACACTCTCTCCTTCTCTCTTGTTTCCTTTTCTTTTTGGCATTTGGATGCATTTATCTTGATGGTAGCACCATTCTAAATACGTAATTTCCATTATTACATGATACATAAATTTATGAGAAAAGAAGAAAGAATGAAAGGGAAATGCGAAGGAACAAAGAAGAAGCTAGGGACTGAGATCAAGAGAGAGACTGTGAGCTCATTTGCTTTCAAAAGGTAAAACCAGGGCAGCCAGTTGACATTTATTTTTATTTTGCTTTAGGCAATGTTTTCAGTCATTTTGAGAAAAAAACCCTTATTTCCCACATATTTCTGAAGCCACCAGAATGCCCTTTCTCCTAGTGTACAAAAGAATTCCTCTGTCGTTTGCTTAAATAGATAGAAGGGCCTCTTCTCTACACATCCTTTCTCAAGTTGATATGAATACCCAGCGACACTGTGTAGAAGCTTCTCAATGCCTTTGCATAAAAGGTTCTCTCTTTCTCTGAGGCAATATTCTACCAAGTTCTTACATTATCCAGTCTAAAAATGTCCTCTGCTCTCTTTTGTTGTTTTTTATTTGTTTTTTATATAGATAAGAACTATAATATTTAAAAAGTTTCACTTCTACATTGTCATTTGACATACGTGGACAAATCCACAAGTGTCAGGGTTTTAGAAGGCTTAATAAAAAAGTCTCTGCATATATCATCCTTACTCATTAAGCCATGTTTATGTAAATACCACTGCTTATCCAAATCTTCCCCAGCCTTCCAGAGTACAGAGATCTCAACTTGCCCAGGAAGTCCTTCAAGACAATTCCAACCGCAGTGATTTCTGTCCTCTCTGGACTTTAGTTGAGGGAACTACAGACAGTGGTCACTTAGGGATTTCCCTTTACCTTCTGGAATTATTATTTATCCTCTAGCTATCAGTTTCTCATCTCCCAAATAAGCTGTTATCTGACGATTTTAATGCTCTCCCTACCCATCCCACCTCTAAAAGCCTAACCCAGCATCTAGCAACTAGTAGGCAATTAACAAATATTTTCTGTAATATTTTTTCTCAACCCGTATTTAACACAGTAATGATGATGATGATAGAGGACAATAGTCTTTTCTGCAGTTCCTCAATGATAATGTGTAAAAAATTACTAGGTTTGGAGAAGTGTGATACAGTCGAAAGCATATTAACTTGAGAGTCACAGGAGGCTCTTCACTGTTGCGGTCTCAACTTGTCAACTCAGCTCGGGCACTTAATCTCCCTGATACTTTTCCTTATCTTTAAAAAGAGAATGTGGAGACACATGTTCTTTAGTTTTTTTTTTTCTGGCACCAGCCTTCTGAAAAAAAAAAAACCTGACTTTTCCCCCTTGATCTCTATAAGCTGTGACTTTGGTCGCTGCGCTGTCAATTTGTAGTCAATATATATGGCTCTTTCCACATGTCAGTGGATTTTCCCACAGGTTCAAACAGGCTCTGACGATGAAACTCTGCACTGTTGGCTACTGCGCACAAGGGAATTGTGAGCTTTAAACTTAATGTTATCCTAGGGGTTTCTTAGAAGAATTTAAGGAGCAGCTGGTGTGCTTAGAAATTCTCAACTAGTCTGAGCCACCAGATACTACTTTACAGCTCTGAGAACTAATGTGGAGGGAACATAAAAAGGACCATTTCATGTACACTGTGGGGCTGGATTTTTCTATCATGTTTTCTTTACAAAGGTTAGCTCTCCCCTGGTTACTATGTTCTGTCCCTTTCGTCAGCAGTAAGGGACTCGGACGTAGCTATAGATTCCTGGGAGTTCTGTTTTCCTTGTCTCTTCTGAATACCCAGCATTGAAATGGGAGAGAGTGGTTGAGGGAGTAGGGATAGTGAATTCTCAGGAAGGAGCGAGCCAAAAGAAACATGTGAACTGCGTTCTTCAGCTGGAGTTTACAAAGCACCAGCACCAGTGGTAGATGTGACCTTCTCTGTGAAGGGTGAGAACTATGGGAGGGGTACAGCTTCCTTCCTTTTTTCCTTCTTCTCTTTTTCCTCTCTTTCTTCCCTCCCTCCTTCCCTTTCTCTTCCAATTCTTCCTTCATTCCATCCTTCTTTCCTATCTACCTTCTTCTTTTTCTTCCAGCTTTCTTTCTTAAAAAATTATTATTTCCTGGGCTTCCCTGGTGGTGCAGTGGTTGAGAGTCCGCCTGCCGATGCAGGGGACACAGGTTCGTGCCCCGGTCCGGGAAGATCCCACATACCACGGAGCGGCTGGGCCCCTGAGCCATGGCCGCTGAGCCTGTGCGTCCGGAGCCTGTGCTCCGCAATGGGAGAGGCCACAACAGTGAGAGGCCCGTGTACCGCAAAAAAAAAAAAAAAAAAATTATTTCCTTTCTTCCACGGCCATTTGTTCTTGGAATTCCTATGAGGTCGAAAATTCTGCATTTCTGATTTGTGCATTTTTACCTTATTCTTCACAGGCTCCAAATAATAAACTGAATTAAGAGTGAGCTGTTCTAGGATCTTGAAAAACACCATAATTTGGTTATTGTCTTGGTGTCTTGAGAGATACAGTGATTTGCTCAATATTTTTAAAACCCAAATAGAAAACACATAACCTAAAATAGTGTGTATGGTTGCATTTGTGTGTGTGCTGTGACAGATTAACTTTCTTTTTTTCCTAACTAGAGGTAAAGAAAGGCTTTTCCATTTTTCTTAAAGAGTATAAGTCCTTAGTAATTATTCATGGTGCCTGTCGTGTATTAAATTTAATAAAAATTAAGTGTATTTATATCAATAAAATGTTTCTCCCTTTTTCAGTAGAGATATCTCTCTTTAACAGTAGGGGATAATTTGGCTGTCAGTTCCTTAAATTTATAAAATTAAGTCAAAAGAGAAGCTCACATCATTTTCCATTTAGTGCACTAAAAATTCTAATAGTTTTTATTTAGAAACTAATAAAATTACTGAATATTAATTATATAATCGGAATTGAGCCAAGTGTTTAAAAAGATTCAAAGAACCAAATAATCTGGCTCTTGGTACAATAGATTTATATTCAAGTTGTGGAGATACACTGACACACAAGCCACCATTAAGGGGTTGACAAACTGTAATAAAATGTAGTATATACTTAGAATGTTTTATGGTAATTTGGGGGGAGGTCAATATAAACCTGATTTATAAAGTTTTGCACTTCAGATAAATAGACATTAAAATAAATGAAAAATAAAGTTTTTTAACTAACTTTTCCCTTGTCAATTAATGTTACTTGAGAAAAAGGTAGCTGGATTTGAATGATTCTGATAAAATTCCTAGTATTAATTCACATCACTGTCATATACATGTTATAATTGAGGATTTCTATGGCTGTCCTTTTTAATGCTTTCCTGTTTCCTAAACAAATAAGTCTATTACAATAGGTATTTATCAGGGAAGCAATGCTCTTCTTGACGGCGACACCATAGGAATCCCTTTCTTTTTCAGAGAGTGGTTCCTATTTTGCCATTTCTTCTTCGCAGATGGTCATATACACACTCACAGCTTCAGTTACTATGTGCACATTCACATATTTATGCATCCCTACTGTAGGGCCCCTTTAACATCCTTCTTTTGGTGTCTCATTCAAGCTCTTCATATGAGAAACAACACACATGATCCTCCCTCCTCCACCTGACGACATCCCCAAAGCCAGTTTTTCCTCCAGCATTTCCTGTGACCATGATGGGTTCCATCTTCCAAACACGTAGATAAGCCAAAACTGGGTTTGTTGAGCTGACCCTGACATTTCCCTCACTCTTACCCCTTTTCATATCATATACATCAGTAAAGGCTGGCCATTTTTCTTTCCACATTTTCCTCAAACCTCTATTCTTTCCATTTACACCATCACCATCCTAGTTCTAATTACCAAGACAATTGCAACTATTAGCTGGACCCTCCATTCAGTCTTCATGAAAACCAATCTCTACAACCAGTTATTTTTTTCTAAAACGTATATCTGCTCATATCAATTATGTTTGAAGCCTTTTATGCCTACCCCTGATCCTAAAGATAAAGTCCCAAATTCTTTTTATAGCCTACAAGACCCAACACGATTTGGTCCTTGCATGTTTCTCCAACCTTATTTTTTTGTCACTTTTCTCCATGCTTCAGGCATATTGACTTTTAGTTTTTCTTTTTCTTTTTTTTTTTTTTGTGGTATGCGGGCCTCTCACCGTTGTGGCCTCTCCCGCTGCGGAGCACAGGCTCCGGGCGCGCAGGCTCAGCGGCCATGGCTCACGGGCTCAGCCGCTCCGTGGCATGTGGGATCTTCCTGGACCGGGGCACGAACCCGCGTCCCCTGCATCGGCAGGCGGACTCTCAACCACTGTGCCACCAGGGAAGCCCTAGTTTTTCATTTTTTGAAAATAAGAGATTCCACATAGAACTGTGCAGGATCCTTTTTTTTTTTTTTTTTAACCTCCTGTTTTTTCAAGCTGAAAACAATGCAGCAACTACCAGAATTGTTAAAATGAAACAACCACCTCAGAGTTATAAGGAATATTTTTAAAATGCATATTTCTGAGTTTCATTCCAAAACTACTGGACCAGATGTTCTGTGAATGGATTGTATTTTATCATATACCCAGGGAAATTTTATATACAAAAAAACTGAGAGCCCTTATCTTTTTTTAACATCTTTATTGGAGTATAATTAACAATGGTGTGTTAGTTTCTGCTTTATAACAAAGTGAATCAGTTATACATATACATATGTCCCCATATATCTTCCCTCCCTCCCACCTTCCCTATCCCACCCCTCTAGGGGTCACAAAGCACAGAGCTGATCTCCCTGTGCTATGGGGCTGCTTCCCACTAGCTATCTGTTTTATGTTTGGTAGTGTATATATGTCCATGCCAATCTCTTACTTCGTCCTGGCTTACCTTCCCCCTCCCTGTATCCTCAAGTCCATTCTCTAGTAGGTCTGCGTCTTTATTCCCATCTTGCCCCTAGGTTCTTCATGACCATTTTTTTTTTTTTTTTTAGATTCCATATATATGTGTTAGCATATGGTATTTGTTTTTCTCTTTCTGACTGACTTCACTCTGTATGACAGACTCTAGGTCCATCCACCTCACTACAAATAACTCAATTTCATTTCTTTTTATGGCTAATACTCCATTGTATATATGTGCCACATCTTCTTTATCCATTCATCTGTTGATGGACACTTAGGTTTCTTCCATGTCCTGGCTATTGTAAATAGAGCTGCAGTGAACATTTTGGTACATGACTCTTTTTGAATTATGGTTTTCTCAGGGTATATGCCCAGTAGTGGGATTGCTGGGTCATATGGTAGTTTTATTTGTAGTCTTTTAAGGAACCTCCATACTGTTCTCCATAGTGGCTGCATCAATTTACATTCCCACCAACAGTGCAGTACATTCCACACCCTCTCCAGCATTTATTGTTTGTAGATTTTTTTTCTTTTTTTCTTGCGGTACGCGGGCCTCTCACTGTTGTGGCCTCTCCCATTGCGGAGCACAGGCTCCGGACGCGCAGGCTCAGCGACCATGGCTCACGGGCCCAGCTGCTCCGCGGCATGTGGGATCTTCCCGGACCGGGGCACGAACCCGCATCCCCTGCATCGGCAGGCGGACTCTCAACCACTGCGCCACCAGGGGAGCCCTGTAGATTTTTTGATAATGGCCATTCTGACTAGTGTGAGATGATATCTCATTGTAGTTTTGATTTGCATGAGAACCCGTATTCTATATGTTAGGTTCCTTTATAGTTGATGCTGGGTCTTCTCTTGCAATCAGTACTCTCAGCTTTGGCAATCTTATCTATTCCCTGACTTTAAACATAATCAGAAGAACCCACATGTAAATCTCAAGCCTCTCTTTTGCACTTTCGACTTAGACATTTAATTCCTCCTCGACATGTCTACCAGACGGCTCACAGGCATCTCAAATTAATAAACAGGGATGTACTCAACTTGTCACGGTGTCCCTACAAATCTTTCCCTTCTCCATTGTGCTTCCTCAAAAATCCACCCATCCACTTGCTCTTGCCAGAAACTTTTCTTTCACATCTCACCAATCCATAACAATTTCCTGTCTTTACCTCAGAAAGTTCTGGTTTCTATTCATTCTTTCTGTATAAAAAACTTGGCCATCTACCGGCAGGTTTTGTCTCTACTATTTTATACTTGGTTTCCCCACCTGCATAATTAACTCCCAGGCCCACCCTAATAATTTAATACATTACAGTGAAAGGAAACCTCCTGCTCTACTATTTTAAGACCCTTCAGAACCTTCCCATTGTATTAGTATAAAATTTAAAATCACTAATACAGCCAATAAGGCTCTGCATAATCTGGCCTTGTACTCCATCCTGGGCTTACCTCCTGTGGGCTCTTTCTGTGCTGCAGCCACACCTGCTTTCTGTCAATTCTTTCTGACCTGAGGCCTCTTGCATATTCTGTATCTTCTTTCCTCCCTCTTCTCTCCACCTTTGCTCATCTAACTCCTACTTATGTTAAAGTATCTATGTGTGTACATAAATATTATATATATATATACATATTTATATGATCTCTACACATTTTAAAACACACACACAAATATGTGTGTGTGCACAGCGTGTGTATACATAGAGACCTTCAACAAGAGTAGGAATTACCTGTATGTGTGACGCTTTCCCTGAGCCCTAAATTTAAAACATACCTCTTTATTTTGTTAATTTATTTTTCTTCTTAGAATATATCCATCATTTTAAATTGTATATTTGGTTTGACAAATTAGTGATTTAGTACCTCTGTCTAATCAGATGGCAACTTCAGCTGGACGAGCGGTGGGGGCATTTGCATTTAGTTCAGCACCATATCCCTGATACCTAGTCCAGTGTTTGGTACCTAATAGGAACTCAATAAATATTTACTGAATAAATGAACAAACATGCAAATAGAATAAATATGAGACTCCTGACATGAAAAAATGGATCATCCCTCATCATTTTCCCTTGTGATTTAATTTTTTAAGCTTTAGGGGATGGAGGGGGAAACTTTGTGTATCAAGATTTCAATGCACATTTTGGACATTTAGGAAGTTGTAGATCAAGACATTTTCTGGTTTCTTGGTAGAAATATGTTCATTCCGAACAAAGTTTTATGCTGAAAACGTATCAGAAAAAAAGTGCAGCAACAATGCTGGTCAGTACTGCCAACTGACAAAATTATAAAGCGGGAGCAAACAACTGGTTATGTATTTAGTACAGCAAAGTTATTATGATACCTTAAGGGCAAGATCAAAAGTGTTTACTTCATAGTTAATGTATCCCTTAACTGTGCAGCCTGAATATATAGTTAATGAGCACACAAACAGTTTCTCTTGTCTAAAAAGGTTTACCAGGTCAATAATGTGTGAATTGAGGAAGGTGCAACTACTGAATATTTTTGGAATGTCTAAAATTTTACAGTATTTATGTGGGAAGGTAAAGCCATCCATGATGATGTCATTGATATCCAGTTGTCCCGAGTAGAGAGAAAACTGCATGTGGTTTTGTATCACAGCAAGTAATTAGACTTACACTGATCAGTAACTCTAGAATCATCTCTGCTAAAGATGCTCAGTTTTTTATGTTTTACCTTCCTCTCCACCTTTATTGATGTAACTAGGGACAACTATAAGATTTAATGCCAGCCTAAAAATTGTCCAAGGCTATCATTATTACATCTTAAAGCAATGGAAGGATAATCTAAACATGGGTTTGGCTGAGTCTCAGCTTTGGAGAATTGGACTGGGGGGATCTACCGACTTAAAATATAAAACTACAATATGATCTTCGCTATTTTCTCAGTATCAAAATTGATGCATTATGGCTCTAACCTTAAAAGTGTTATCCTTGGACTATGTTAAAAAGAGAGATGGCATAGAGACAATATTCAAATATTGCATATCTGTCAAAGTAGAAAATGTTGTACAAATATTTTCTTATTGTTTCGTATACATTTATGAATGCTTTCTCTCATGGCATTTTCATTTTTTAAAATATAAATTATATTCCTGAAATTGAGATAAGGCTGTTCAGAAAGTAATGGAATAAATAGAACGTGGGGAGAAACTTGATTTCTAGATGAACAAAATGTATATTTTTTAGTTCATTTCATTATTTCATCTGAAAAGAGTAGTTGTCATCTAAAATGATTTTCATTTTAACATGATATTTTATATACTTTTTTATAACTTCACTTCCCAAACCCTGAAGAGATACAATGATTACATTTTAAAATTATTTCTATGACATTGTCTTCCATCTTAACTATTATCAAATGTAAATTTTTTTTTTTTTTTAAAGATGTTGGGGGGTAGGAGTTTATTAATTAATTAATTTATTTTTGCTGTGTTGGGTCTTCGTTTCTGTGCGAGGGCTTTCTCTAGTTGTGGCAAGCGGGGGCCACTCTTCATCGTGGTGCACGGGCCTCTCACTATCGCGGCCTCTCCTGTTGCGGAGCACAGGCTCAGTAGTTGTGGCTCACGGGCCCAGGTGCTCCGCAGCATGTGTGATCTTCCCAGACCAGGGCTCGAACCCGTGTCCCCTGCATTAGCAGGCAGATTCTCAACCACTGCGCCACCAGGGAAGCCCCAAATGTAAATTTTTATAGTTTTATATGACTTTGATGGAAGTCCGTGCAGATAAAATGAAGGTGAGATCAGCATTTGCATAATTATTATTCCTTTTGGTTTTTTAAAAAAGTAGTGTCCAGTAAAAATAAGAGAATATTGCTCCTTTGCTTTTCTATAATAAATACAATTTATAGATATTATGGCCTTTTATTTAGCTTTTTAAGATCAAAGTAACGTCATTTTCAAGGTGAAGAATACCTAACCTGAATTACTTTGAAATAGCATGATATGCTATATTCAGTGCCTACCTTTAATGATCATTGAAATACACATTTTCCTTATAAAATTGGTAAAAAGAAGTGGAAGAGGAACAAAACTCAATAGTACATGATTGTGATGAGCAGGAAAATATTAGTAAGATTAAAAAAATTGTATTGGGATTTGAAGCATCCTACATTTCAATTTTATTAATTCAGTAAAGACTTAGGACATGATACAGTGGATCAGCTAGTTTGTTAATTCCTGAGAATAGAAAGATAATTCATCTGTAGGGTAATGAGCTTATAGTTTGGTAGGGCAGACAATCTTCAAAGCAACTACTGAGAAAAATGCATTATAATGAGGGGTAAATAAATATGGAAATTATATTCAAAAAGTGGTGACATAAAAAAGCTGTTACCTCTGCCATGGAATTTCAAGGAAAGCATCTCACATAAGGTGCTATGGACTTGACATTTTTTTCTGGTGAGAGTAGGTGTCGGGATTTCTCGTGAGAGAAGGAACAGCTGATAAGGCAAGGAAAGTGACACAGTTGAGGTAAGCCGGAGAGGTGTATTGGGGCCAGCTTATGAAAAACCTATGAAGGAGTTTGACTGTACTGAGTGAAACCCCTGGAGAGATTTTCAGGAGGGAAATCAACCTGTAAACTTCTGTATGCCAGAGCATTTTTTGATTTTTGCTTGAACTTTATTTATCATGGAATGAAAATAGATTCTTTGTCAACAGTTATGTTTCTGGACTTCTGAAGTTTGTTGTTGTTTGTTTTATTATTTTTGTAATTCTGTTTTATTTCATCTTGTATTATGTTCCTTGAATTTAATAGTAAGAATCTTTTAGAGAATTCCTTAGCTAAATTTTCCTTAGCTAAACCAAGGAAAAATGGAATTTACATACATCTAGTCAAAAAGATCACCCTCGTGGGAAGGTGGTGGTGGTAGCAGCAGTTGTTAGAAAGAAAAGAGAAGACACGAGGAATATTTGATCATGGAAAGCTATGCCTGCTTACCTTTCCTCTGCGGTACTCCACAGAAGAGAGTATTTATATAAATATTGACTTCCCTAAAAGTTTTCCATATATTGTGGGAAAAGTGCAACATTCAAGATACATATTGTCACCATCAATGTGTTGAGTAACTTAATTGTCACACAACTGAGCAAATATCTTTCACTTCTCATGTTTTATTTTAGTAGATATTTTTCTCCAGCTTTGTAGTACTTGAAGGCATTGAAGGCATAGAGATAGTATTACTGTCTAGGCATGGCATAATTCTCATTGACGCTGAACAATCTTTGGGGACGTGTAAGCTTGTCTTACTACCCTCCTTTCCCCTCATCACAGTGCTTAAAAGAAAATCTTCTCCTTCTTTTGGCACAGAGAGAAATGAATTCACAAGAGCTTGCCTCTGGCTCTTGGTTTGCTTAGCCTAAGCGTGTTTTGTTTTGTATGGTATTTGATGCCTAAGAGACACACCTAAATTGTTTCTCAAACTATTTGGTTTTCTGAGCTCAGTTAACTTATTTAGGCAAAGCATTTGGAGAAATAAATTACCTAATGAATAGATGATATTTATGCATAAATGCTGGTGGGTAGCATTTTCTGTTTTGCTTTTGCACTAGCAGTAACACAGTAAGAGTTTTATCAGGGTTGAACTCATTTATTTTGCTGTTTGTATATTTCCTGGTGCAACAGAATGTTAAAATAACTGCATCATTTATTTATTTATTTATCTGAAATATTTAATGTAAATAGATTATGAACTATGGGTCTCTAGGAGAAGAGAAGACAAATATGTATGTTTAAATTGGACTGTGTGTTGAGAGACTATGCAGAGTGAGATACTATGACATCCAAAATTAACCAAGGAAATGGGGAAATCAAGAAAAAAATCAATTTTTCTTTTTTGCTAAAAAATAAGATAAAACCATAATGTGCTTTTATAACAAAAATAAAACATGCGAGGCAGCTATGTCTGCTGATGGTGAATTGAGAAACTGGCTTCAGGATTTCTTACAAAAAACTGGGCAAACAAGATCATTTACACCATACTTAATGTCCATAAAAGAAAAGCAAACTAATTTTTCAGAAGTACGTCTGGTTCTTACACTGAAGGGAATTTTTCCCAAGGGTCCTCATAGAGTATATGCTGTGATATAGCGTGAACTCAGTTCTGAAAAACACCCCTGAACTCTCAGTGAGCTTCTTAGTGCTGCTCACAAAACGGCCTCCATGTCTGATGGTGGGAAAATGCTCATGTGTAGTTTGTTAATAGTTGCGCTGCTGAGTGCACCTCAGGGCAGCTCTTCTCAGGATTACGGTTCTTCCCGAGTTCATGAGTAGCACAGCATCAGCTTTGCTCATGCAATTCGTATTCCATTTTCCTAGTAAGATATCTGATTATGATTTTTAAAAATTATTTCATGCTTATTGTTAATGTCACATAGCCATTGCTAGTCTTAGGGTCATTGAGCAAATACTGGAGTTATTTTCTGTACAGATTGTTGAGACGAGAGTTGGAAGGTGGGAGACAATGACATAAAAATGAATTAAACTGGAATAGTTTCAGAAGGATAGGCGTTAACTCTTCTCTAAATGCTTGGTAGACTTCACTTGTGAAGCCATCTGGTCCCAGCTTTTGTTTGTTGGGAGTTTTTAAATTACTGATTCAATTTCAGTACTGGTAATTGGTCTGTGCATATTTTCTATTTCTCTTGGTTCAGTCTTGGGAGACAGTATCTTTCTAAGAATTTGCCCATCTTTTCTAGGTTGTCCATCTTATTGGCACAGAGTTGCTCATATTAGTCTCTTATGATCCTTTGTGTTTCTGTGGTGTCAATTGTAAATTCTCCTTTTTCATTTCTGATTTTATTGATTTGGGCCCTCTCTCTTTTTTTCTTGATGAGTCTGGCTAAAGGTTTATCAATTTTGTTTATCTCTTTAAGGAACCAGGTTTTAGTTTCATTGATCTTTACTACCATTGTTTTAGTCTCTATTTCATTTATCTCTGCTCTGATCTTTACTTCTACTGACTTTGGGTTTTGTTTATTCTTTCTCTAGTTGCTTTAGGTGTAAGGTTACATAGTTTACTTGAGATTTTTCTTGTTTCCTAAGGTAAGCTCATATCACAGTACACGTCCCTCTTAGAACTGCCTTTGCTGCGTCCCATAGGTTTTGGATCATTATGTTTTTGTTTTCATTTGTCTCTAGGTAATTTTTGATTTCCTCTTTGATTTCTTCAGTGATGCATTGGTTGTTTACTAGCATATGGTTTAGCCTCCACATGTTTGTGTTTTTTGCAGTTTTTTTTTCTTGTAGTTGATTTCTACTCTCATAGCATTGTAGTTGGGAAAGATGCTTGATATAACTTAAATTTTCTTAAATTTACTGAGGCTTGTTTTGTGGCCTAGCATGTGATCTATCCTGGAGAATGTTCATGTGAACTTGAAAAGAACGTGTATTCTTCTGCTTTTGGGTGGAATGCACTATAAAAATCAATTAAGTCCATTTGGTCTAATGTATTATTTAAGGCCTGTGTTTCCTTATTGATATTCTGTCTGGATGATCTGTCCACTGTTGTAAGTGGGGTGTTAAAGTCCCCCACTATTATTGTGTTACTGTCAATTTCTCATTTTATGTCTGTTTCATATCATAACTAAGGTCTTAAAAGATAATTTCTGTTTATATTGAGATATTACTGTCATTGCTAGTTATGCTGTCATGATAAGCTTTGAAATGTAAGTTCCAGTGTTTATCTGGGTCTGCCTGTCTGATAATGATAGCCACTAGCCACTTATGCCTGTTTAAATTGAAACAGAAATTAATCAAAATTAAATAATATTTAAAAAATCATTTTCTTAGTTGCACCAGCTACATTTCAAGTACTAAATAGCAAGAAAGTAGAGCTATCTATAGGCTAGAATTTCCAAATAGCTGAAAGAATTACTTCTAGCTAGGGGGAGATGTGGGGCTGCTTATTTTTTTTTTTAAAGTGGGAAGAAATCTGAGGATGTTTAAAGGTTAACGTCAAGCAGCCTGCAGAGTGCAAGAGGTTTGTCAATGCAGGAAAGAGGTGGAAATATCAATATAATAAAGTCCTTGAGAAGGTGGGAAATAATGAGTAGAGCACAGATAAAGATATTATGTGTTGAAAATAGAAGGGAGACTTCACTGTAAACAAGGGAGAGTGGGAAAGATGGGTTTTAAGATTGGTGGCAGGAAGTTTTTGTCCTTTGGTTCCTATTTTCTTTATCAGCTGGTGAATCACAGAATCTTCTGGGACCCACAGGGGAAACAGTGAGGTTAGACGTTGGATATGGTGGAAAATATAAACCAGGTGATGATGGCTGACATAGCAGGACTAAGGAGGAAGTAGCAGGATTGCTGGCCATGTTGATGGCCTGGTTGAGGGTGGTGCGGATCAAGTTGCAGTTTCAAAGGTCTGGACAGTGGTATGCTTTTCCTGCAGCTGTCAGCAGCCCCATGCAGGCCCTGGGAAGGAAAACAGTTAGGTTCCACCAGGATTAATTCTTTTTTAAAGTTTTTTTTTCCCCACATGTCCTCTAATACTAAATAACAGATTTGGGAAGAGTTGCAAAAGAGTTGGAGCATGGTGATATCAGGAGCTCAGCTGAACTGGAGAGAGAGATGGGCTGCCAGGTGTCAGAGCAGCCAATTAAAAATGAGCCAAAAATGAAAGTAACAGTCAAGCCTTTAATCATTTACTGTGATAGCGTCCACAAGAGGCTAACCCGGAGAAAGCTCCAACTCCCACCCTGCTCCCTTCTTCCCATGTTTGAGGGCCCCTGGTTTAGGGCAGGTGGATCAGTGCAGAAGTAAGGATCATCTCATTGCTGAGGGGGCCTCAAACAAAAGGTTCCAGAGGTTTTCTTAACCTGGGGGCCCAGGAGAGAGAGAGGGCATAGAGTTAGCAGTCCTGAGCCCTGAGCTAGAATACAGAGATGTGTCTTCAAGTTTTTCCCACTTTCCCCTGTAAGGAGGTTTTCACAGAGTTGTCTAAGTACGGGCCTCTGTGGAAGGCCCCAAATAAAGCAGCCCTCAAACGAAGGCACTGGGCCAGGAATGCAGATCTGCAGAAGAGGGAGGCCAGCCAGGAAGGCCTGCCACTCCCTCCAGGGCCTGCAGTGCACAGGCTATGCATGGAGCCTGGTGGGGGAGGGCAGCTCTCCCCTGTGAGGCCTGTCAGGAAAGCCTCTGTAATTGCCTCTGTTCAGGCCTGAAAAATCACACACAGTTACTCTGGCCAGGAGTTGGATTCCTCATAAGATGGTTGACAAAAGGGTGAAGAGCAGTCTATGTGCTGAAATTGCCAGCAAAAGGTGAAAAAGATATATATTATGAATAGTTATTCAAGGTGAAGACAGGATAAGTGATGAGGTCGGATTAGGTCAGATAGGTCAAAGGACAAGTCAGAGAGTGAAACGTGGTTTCCAAACTGCAGCTAAAATAATCCAAGGATTTGTTATGAAAGCATATTTCTAAGTCTCACCCACAGAGATTTAGATTCAGTCATTTTGGGATGGGCACGTAAATACCCACTGAAAGCACACATCTGGGTGATTTCTGCTGCCAGCAGTCATGACCACAGTTTTAGAAAGACTGTCTGTTCTAAGTATGGGTGGCTAAAATGGAGAGAAAGTGAATTCTGTCAGCATGAGATCATCACATCTACGAGAGGTGTAAATTGACAAACAGAAACCTAAGGAAATGGAAGAAGCTTCTCACCAGCAAAGAGGGAAAAGAGAGGAGAGGAGTTTAACTGCTGATGTTATTAATAAGAGTAGGTAACACTGGCTAGCTCTTTTTCCATTTGCTAACACAAGCCTAATAACAGTGCTCTTGGCGTCCCCCAGATGGCTAATTTTACACCCACATACACCCCTTTTTATAAATTAGGCCATTGAGGCTCAGAGAGTTTGAGCAACTTGTCCAAAACTGCCGCAGCCAGTAGGTAAAAATCAGGTTACATTGAAAAGACGCCAACTTTGCCTGATGTGTTTCTTAATACACTCAACCTTGTGTCTGGGTCACCAGTAAGTGCATTTGGCTTCCTTCTCTGTGTACTTCAGCTAGAACAATTCTCATACAGCAGAAACCTAGAGGTTTAATTTGAATCATCCTCAGTGACTTTGCTTTGCTTTCCTTCTCTCTCTCCTTACCTTCCTTTGTTTCTCCTATGAGCCTCTGGTGCTGGGGTACCACTACTTTAGCTTTTGTTCAGTCTCTCCCAGTGACATCGACTTTCTCGTCTGACCTCTCTTACCAGCAGGTTTCAATTTCCCACATTAAACAAGCAAACACACACTAAATTAAAATACTAAAGTCTATCATTGTATAAAGCTTCAGTGTCTCAGTTTGATTTTTTGTTTAAAAGACAGATTGTCAGGCTTCCCTGGTGGCGCAGTGGTTTAAGAATCCACCTGCCAGTGCAGGGGACACGGGTTCGAGCCCTGGTCTGGGAAGATCCCATATGCCGTGGAACAACTAAGCCCATGCACCACAACTACTGAGCCTGCACCCTAGAGCCCGCGAGCCACAACTAGTGAAGCCTGTGTACCTAAAGCCTGTGCTCCGCACAAGAAAAGCCACTGCACTGAGAAGCCCGCACACCGCAACAAAGAGTAGCCCGCCCTCGCCGTGCACAGCAATGAAGACCCAATGCAGCCAAAAATAAAATAAATAAATTTATTTAAGGAAAAAAAAAAGCAGTTATACTGCAGTAAAGATGTTATATATAAAAAAAGAGATTGTCCATTTCTAATGGAAAACAAAACTAAATTGAGGCCTTTGATAATATCTGTTTATTCCCGGTTTTAAAATGACATTCAAATGTGTATCTCAGCCAAAGCAATCTTGAGAAAGAAAAACAGAGCTGGAGGAATCAGGCTCCCTGACTTCGGACTACACTAATAAAGCTACAGTAATCAAAACAGCATAGTATTGGCACAGAAATAAATATAGATCAATGGAACAGGATAGAAAGTCCAGAGATATATCCAGGTACCTATGGCAACCTAATCTATGACAAAGGAGGCAAGACTATACAATGGAGAAAAGACAGTGTCTTCAATAAGTGGTGCTGGGAAAACAGGGCAACTACATGTAAAAGAAGAAAATTAGAACACTCCCTAATACCATACACAAAAATAAACTCAAAATGGATTAAAAACCTAAATGTAAGGCCAGATACTATAAAACTCTTAGAGGAAAACATAGGCAGAACACTCTCTGACATAAATTGCAGCAAGATCTTTTTTGATCCACCTCCTAGAGTAATGAAAATAAAAACAAACAAATGGAACCCAATTAAACTTAAAAGCTTTTGCACAGCAAAGGAAACCATAAAAAAAATGAAAAGACAACCCACAGAACGGGAGAAAGTATTTGCAAACGAAGCAACCGACAAGGGATTAATTTCCAAAATATATAAACAGCTTATGCAGCTCAATGTCAAAAAAACAAACAACCCAATCAAAAAATGGGCGGAAGATCTGAATCTTTGGATGTTTCTCCAAAGAAGACATACAGATGGGCAAAAAGCACATGAAAAGATTCTCAACATCATTAATTATTAGAGAAATGCAAATCAAAACTACAATGAGGTATTACCTCACATTAGTCAGAATGGCCATCATCAAACAGTCTACAAGTAATAAATGCTGGAGAGGGTGCGGGAAAAAGGGAACCCTCCTACACTGTTGCTGGGAATGTAAATTGGTATAGCCATTATGGAGAACAGTATGGAGGTTCCTTAAAAAACTAAAAATAGAGCTACCGTATGATCCTGCAATCCAAGTCTTGGGCATATATCCAGATAAAACCGTAATTCAAAAAGAGCCATACACCCCAATGTTCACTGCAGCACTATTTACAACAGCCAGGACATGGAAGCAACCTAAATGTCCAATGACAGATGAATGGATAAAGAAGATATGGTACATACATACAATGGAATATTACTCAGCCATTAAAAAGAACAAAATAATGTCATTTGCAGCAACATGGATGGACCTAGAGATTGTCATACTGGATAAAGTAAGTCAGAGAAAGACAAACATCATATGATATCTCTCATATGTGGAATCTAAAAAACGATACGAATGAACTTATTTACAAAACAGAAGTTGAGTCACAGACGTAGAAAAGAAACTTATAGTTACCAGGGGAGAAAGGGAAAGGGAAAGGGAGGGATAAATTGGGAAATTGGGATTGACATATACACACTACTCTATATAAAATAGATAACTAATGAACCTGCTATATAGCACAGGGAACTCTACTCAATACTCTATAATGACATATGGGAAAAGAATCTAAAAGAGTGGATACATGGATATGTGTAACTGATTCACTTTGCTGTACAGCAGAAAGTAACACAACATTGTAAATCAAATTATACTCTAAAAACAAGAAAAGAAAAAAATGTGTATCTCTTTTGAACTTCAATACCTATTTTGAGAAAAGTCACTTTTTTTTAAATTCTCTGAGATTTCACAGGGAATCTACCATCCACTCAGTGACCTATAAACGTATTTTATTGTATAGATCTGTGACAGCTTTAACAAGAAAAGTAGGCCATTTATTTTCAGTGATAGAGTCAATTCACTACCCAAATAAACACTAATTTTTGCATCCCAGTTATTCTCAGAAAGTCAGTGCAAAACTACAATTTGTCAAGGGAAAGAAAACGAGTTAGCTGGACGCACGCTGAAGTAAATCTTTATCCTGGCCTAAAGATGTTTGTGTACATGCTACTAAATCAGATCTATAGCCTACAAATTGAATTTCAGATTGCTTTAACTTCAGCAAACAGACATTCAATTTTCTTTCACAAAAGAGAGAAAATGTTTGCAAAATAGTATTTATTTATAGTCCTTCACGATCAAGAATAGTGTCACTGACCCACTTTTATCATTGATATTATTTGCTTTTAGCTATTTTTTGAATTGTGGGAAGGATTCGTAGCAATCCAGACACTGTCTCACTAATTCTCTATCTATCAACAAAAAAATCCCCAAAGATAGTGAAGATTAAGAGGTTTGGCATGCTTATACCAAGCCTAACTAACTTGGATTTTGGAAATTGAACTTGGCTTTATCTAGAGCATTGAGAGGCCCTCCTTGGCTTTCAGGATGCAATGCACACTTTAATTTTTTTCCTGGATGGCATTCTAGGGTACATTGAAGTTATTAAATTCATGATCCTCAAGCAAGGACTTCATTTCATACCTTGGAATTCGGAAACAGTAACTGAAGTTCAGAATATTTTAAAAACCTTTAGTTACTTAGTTACTCTGTGGCATGTGGGATCTCCGATTAAAACAGGTTTAGTTGCTCCATGGCATGTGGGATCTTCCCAGACCAGGGATCGAACCCACGTCCCCTGCATTGTCAGGCAGATTCCTAACCACTGTGCCACAAGGGAAGTCCCAGAATCATTTTTTTAAAAATTCCATATATATGTTAGTATACAGTATTTGTTTTTCTCTTTCTGACTTACTTCACTCTGTATGACAGACTCTGTGTTCATCCACCTCACTACAAATAACTCAATTTCATTTCTTTTTATGGCTAATATTCCATTGTACATATGTGTCACATCTTCTTCTAAGTGTCCATCGACAGATGAATGGATAAAGAAGCATATTTCAGATTGGACTTTGATTTACATAAAATGGATTTAGTTATTTATATGTGATAACCAAGAAATTTGATGAAATTTAATCTCTTCTGCATAACCTATTTCCTTCATTTTTCCTGTTCTACTTTCAATAGCTATTAAAATATATTTTGTTCTCAGAGAGCTAATGCTCTTCACTCTATACATTCCTCACCCATTAATGTTCACAAGGTATAAAGAAAGTCATGGGTGCAGGTATCAGCACTATTGACAGGTTATGAAATAGGGTGTGGTTTCTGTATTTATACTTTCCAATAGGTAAAAGGGGCATGTTTTCTTGACTGTAAGTCATTTGAAAAGATCATTTCTTTTTCTTGTTTTTTTTTTGTTGTTGTTAATATGAAATAATATGAAGACTGGAATTATAAAAGTATATTTTATGAAATGTACTTCAAATGAGATGTAAGGCATAGTTTGGTTTGATGGGATGATATTGATCATATTGGGAGGTAGGAATGCTCAAGCATATGTGCAGGTGATAGCGTGCATTTGGAACCTGATGCAAAAGAGAGAAATAATGTTTTGGAATCTCAAACAATGTTTTTACATATGGCCACACTTCACTGCAAAACAGCTGACAGTTTAGATACAACAATCTTTTGCCTGACTGAATATTGTACTAATATAAATATTGTACTAATACAAATGGTTTGGGTTTAAGTAATCCAACATGGATTTTATTCCATACATAATCTTCTGCAAAATATTATTTCCTGGTTCAATATTTCTGTCCTAGTTTTCTTCAAAGTAATTTCCAATGCAAAATGTAGCATCTGGGTAGAGTTCATCAATTTGCTGGCTGAATTTGTCACCTTCTGCTAATTTTATGTTATTGTGCATACATTAGTTAAAAGAGCATAGCTAAATCTAGGCATGATTAACTCTCTGGAAATTTCACAAATACAACGGATTTGACTTATCTAAGTGGAAATAAATGCTCCTTTGTTTTTCATAAAGATAATTTGGCCAGTTATTAGCATACAAAAATGCTACAGTGGAAGGTCTGTCAGTTTGAATAAACTGAAATCTTCACGTTTCAGGTTATATCTGAACTTAATCTCCTGTGAAGGGAACCACTTGTAAACCAGCTCCTTTCCTTTTTCTTTTTCTTACCTCCTGTCCCAACAGGGTACCTAGTAGAGAAATGCTCCCAGGATATACTGATTCCTCAGGTGAGACCTGGTAGCATTCAAAGATATAATCGTAGTGGTCAGGAGAGCGGAGCATGATTCCCACATGGGAGAGGCAGTGACAGAAATAAATTAAAGCAATAGAGGAACTCCTCTGCCTCAGTCTGCCTTTAAAAGGACACCTTGACCCAGGAAGCAGTGGTCTAAGTTCCCTGAAAAGCCCAAGGTAGGCTTCTTCCGAGGTCATCAATGTGACAATTACTCTCTGGATATCTTTGTACAGTATTTTTTCTACCCTTCTAATTGAGGCTCTGAGACTTTGAGATATATTCAGTATAATTTGTTTAAATGAAAAATAAGAGATAATGAGTGAAAATGTTTAAAGGAGCGATGTTAGTAACAATTGTTTGTTTTTCTATGTTTGGCCAAATATAATCCCTGAGGACCCCATTCCTCGGTATTCAAATGAAAACTAATTAGTATTAACTCAGGCAGGAAGTCTCCATGTCAAATCTTTGATTACATCTATTATGATATTGCTTAAAAAATGATGAACTGACACTTAGGAAAAATATAGATGTCTTCCAGCCTTTCAGTCTTAATGAGGCCATGTATCTTAAAAAACTTTAACCATCACTAAGAAAGGAAACCTAGTTGACAACCACTTATTTAGGCACAAAAGGGCAGTAAGTAATTGGGAGCTGAAGCTTCTTATAGTCTAAAGAGTTCTTATACTGACAAAAGACAATGATTAAATTATTGGGAAATAACTGGAACTGAATTGAAGTCAGCATCTACAATTTTCTGACTAAATGGGCATGTCTTGGGTCATTATAGTATCTGGGATATATTAGTGGCAGGTGAAAAGACAAGGGAGAGTTTGTGAAACATTGAGATAAAGGGGTCAGACAATGAATGTGTCTAAACCTTCAAGGCAAATCAGTTTGAGGATTTATCTAGGGGAAGGTAGGGTGAAAGAGGGAAAACTCATTTGGAAAGTGTGGGTTTTCTAAGCCATCCGTGTGTGAAGGATGAGGTTCCATGGGATCCCTGTGGTCAGTTAGTATTTACAGAGGAATCTGCATCTTTAAGATCTTTCCTTATCTCTTTACCACATCTCATTTTCCTACTAGTTTTGTAATGTAGGTGAGACATTCTATTTGATGGCTGGTCACATAATTTTCTGCGACACAGCAGGCCCTAAAAACAAGGTCAGTCATCTCCACGGCCCTATGCTCTTTTCACCACACTACACTAAACAGGATGTTTTGCATATTCTATCCTTTTCTAGGAATGGAACATTTCCCCTGCCATCAGTTAATATGCAATTTCCTATTCAAGCATGAAAGTATTGAGGGCTGCTAGCTCACCCCCAATTGAGAGAGCGCACAAGAAGCTTTGTTCTTCTCCAAACTTGTGTAAGCACATTCCTCAGCAATCTAGAAACAACTGAGCAGATGCTGTTTCTACAGAGCAAAATGCAGAGGTGGCAAAAAGGCCAGATGACCTGCGGCTTTCTGAGAAGCTGTGGTGGAACATTTGCCTAATCCCCCTTGAAGGGGACAAGTGTTCCTGCAAGGTATTTGCCTCCTCCATTTAGAAATGACTGTGTTTGCTACAGTTAAAAAGAAGGCTAATATTAAAAAGAAAACAGTGGCTCTTCTAGGATATGTTTAGGTAAATATTCTTGCAGTGAATGTAAACTTTAAAAATAGAGATAAGTTACAGAACTGATATTCTGGTTTATTGAAAAGTATTTATCACATGAATTACCAACTTTCAAAAACTAGACTTTTGAAACTTTATAAGAAATGCTTATTACAGCTCTTTAATGAGCCCAATTTAATCTTTGTTTGGTATCTCCAAAGAAACCTGAGTATTCTGCTGTGTATTGAAAACATCATCATTACACAGTGTTAAGATCCAACTTCCGGCTCTTTGCATTATCTGTTTATTTGGGTTCTGGATTAACTGCAGTTTTTTTTTTTAGCACTGCATTTTTATTTGCGTATTCATTCAGTTTATATTTACTGCCGTATTTTCAAACAATAGCATTTCATTACTCTGGAGAACAAATCATCCCTTTTATGTATATTCTTCCTACTTCAGGGTACATTTCAAGTAACAAGGTACACGGGGAATGCTGTCCCTGTGTAGATCACCAGCTCAGATAGTTCTCTTAAACTGCTTTCAGTAAGTACAGTTTCCAGTTTTTATCTTTGGAATAATATGGCATTGAATATTAATAAAGATGTGAGTTCACGAAAGCTAACCCCAAATCATTAGCCTTCATGAGACCAAAGTTGAAATCAAGATAGAAGAAGAAATCATGACACAAGTGGGAGCTCGACCTTCTGATGTTTTCAGAAAAAAAAAAAAAAAAACACTTTTATTTTTATTTTTCAAGTATTTAATAGTCAGCATCAATTTAAAGTAAACTTGAGTGAGATCTTGGTTTAAATATTCACTTAATTGTTCTAACTGATAAAAGTAAAACAAATTATTTGTAAGGTGTACTTGATCCTATAAACTGTATGAGCAGTAGGTCCATAACTGTCGTTTACTTCCCTCTCCCTGACATTAGCCTGGAGCCTGGTGAAGCATACATGCTTAAAATGTTTCTTTAGTTTAATGACTAATGACATCTGATATCCGGAACAATAAGAGGATCAACCATAAAAAGGATCAAGTTACATATCTAGGGGATTTTATATAATTCTTATGAAGAGCTGCCAATAAATCCATTAAAAATTAAACCCCGGGCTTCCCTGGTGGCGCAGTGGTTGAGAGTCTGCCTGCCGAGGCAGGGGACACGGGTTCGTGCCCTGGTCCGGGAAGATCCCACATGCCGCGGAGCGGCTGGGCCCGTGAGCCATGGCCGCTGAGCCTTCGCGTCTGGAGCCTGTGCTCCACAACGGGAGAGGCCACAACAGTGAGAGGCCCGCGTACCGCAAAAAAAGAAAAAAAAAAAAAATCCCTGTCTTTTCTCTTTTCAAATAAGTTTACAGAGACAGAAATAGGAAGCGAAAAACAGTTAAGAGTGCATAAGAGAACACGTGAAACAATGATAAAGAGCACCACAATTGCTATGATAAACCATCAAAAGTTGGCACTAAGATTTCTGGCAGCCAGAGCAAGAGGTTAAGAGCTTTGCTCTGATTATCAAAAGGGAAAAAAATGTCAGTTCTCAGAGGAAAGCAAGATGTTCTTGGACCGTATGTGTTACTAATAGCTGGCTATAGCTGGCTGTTAGTAACAGACACAGTAGAATGGCCACTTAACACATGAGGGTGAATCCTCACACGCGAGATGTTTGGGGATAGGCAGTCAAGGTGCTGGTTCTCCGGACAGGAACGTCAGGGCCAGCCCTCTGCAAGTCTCCTGACTTTTTCTCATGTTTCAAATAGGTTGCTGAGCTTCAGCCACCTAACTCCCAGGGAGATTAAGTTTGAGACCCCAGTGGTTGGTAAGTATTTAAGAAATTTTGGTATTATGTGGCAAAGTCCCATGTGTAGAAACTAGAGCTTATAGGGTAGGACCCTAAGCCCAGTCAGGCCGCGTCACTAACCGTGGAAGACAGGACTCACACAGAAGGGGAGAAGCCGAGATTGTCCGGTGAGATCTGGTAGAAGAAGTCGTGGCTTGCTCACACACAGCAATAAAGAATGAGTCTAGCTGGGCTGACAGTACTGAGCCAATTTAAAGTCTGTACCTCCCTTTACATTTCCCAGACTAGCCATGAGGTTTTCCCCAGAATATGAGGTGGAGTCGAGTGTGCAAGTGGATCTAAATTGTGGGAACTGAAATACTGTCACAGAAGGAACCAGATGGGTCTCAATATTAATTCACAGATGAGTATCAGAGGCTTTGGTACAAACACATTTTGTGCAGAGGGAATGGAATTTACAGGATAGATATTCAGTAAATATAGTATATCCAGTGGCCCATCAAACATTATTCCTGTATGTATTTCTTCTAATACAATACTTAAATGTTGCTGCATATTTTCAGGAAGGGTCTCTGCTTCTTAACGCAAAACAGTAATTACACACAGTAGTACTTAGAAAATGTTAAAGTTGATCCATTCAATCTAATGGTATGTACAAGTGCATTTAAATTTAGAATTGTTTCCTTTGGCAATATCCTCACAAGAAGAATTGCAACTAAGTTTATGCTTTTGGATTTAGTATTCTACTTGGACATCTTGAAAACTGAAGTCACTGAACACATATACAAATCAATTCTTAAAGTATTGTTATAGGGAATGGTTTATGCATATTCTTGAAATTTCATCTGATCCTTTCTTGGTTTACAAGAAAATCCTAACAGTTATAAAGCGATTACTGTTTTAAAGTCGCTAAGGTTGAAACTTCATATATCCTAGAATTGGGGGAAAAAAGAAGCTTCTTTTATAATTTTGTAAAAGGCTTTCCCGCAGTGTATATCTTTGTGCTTTTGGAGGAAATGTTAATGTTAATAGACAGCTGTGCTTTCCACCTGAAAGGAGCATCTGTGCAATGCTAGCATTGTAAAAGAGTGAAAAGCATAACTTCATATCATTAAGCTGGTTGGAATCACAATGGAGAGGTTACTGAAGGAAATCATTTTAAAGCTGAGATTTTTGTTGCTGTTGATTTTGCTGCTGTAATGACTGGGAAAGTGCCCCCGAGGAAGTCTCTTAAATATATATACACCAGAATTTAGACAAACATTTTCTGCAGTGCTTGGCCATATAATACTTGTATCTTGTTTTGAGATGTGAGAATAAGTTAAAAAAGTAAGTACACATTTTGATAAATACTGATTTTCCCACCCACACCTCACCAGAAAATTTTCTAGAGATACTGCAGGATCGCTTCAGCAAGAGCTACTCCATGAGGAATACCTCCTACCACCGTCAGAAGAATCAGGCAAGTAATTGAGCTGAAAAGGGAGAAAAGTGGCTGCCTAAAGGGTAGCCTTAACAGGAATGGAGCATGAATTTTTCATTTACTTTTATTCCTGTCCAAGGTGTCATGTTATCTCTGTCCAAAGTGTCATGGCTTACCACTGAACGTAACAGATTAAGCAATGCAGACAACCATAGGTATAATATTGAGTAAATACATATCAATATGAGGCATAGGGCTGGTATTTTAAAATTCTTCAATGTTAGATATAAGGAAGATCTCTACCAGATAACTTATTTACAAAATGAAAATAAATATCAATTTTTTTTTAATGAATATGAAAAGTATATCCTCAAGTGTCTTTGCCTATAGTGTTTGAATCAAGGAAGTCTTAAGTGCTAAAAAAAAAAAAAAGACCCAGTACCCTGCCTGTCCTTGGCTTAACACAATAGTAATTAATTTCTCACTCACGTGACAGTCCGCTGGGATGTGTAAAGTTTGCCTTCCACCTGGTAATTCAGAAAGCCAGCTTCTTTCTCTCTTGTGATTTTGCCATCTCCTGGGACATTGGAGTCCTTTGCTCTCAGCTGGCAAATAGAATAAGAGAGGATGGACAAGGAGATGTCAGCCTAGAGGTGTAACGTATAACTTCCATCCACAGTGCACTGGCCAGAATAAGTTATGTGGCCACAATACAATTCCCCAGGAAGAGGAGTTGGGAAATACAGATGGGCGGAGCAGTCATTTTGCAGACACAGCTCTACACTGCAGAAGGAGCATGGGGATTTTTAGTGGACAGCTAACTGACTCTAAAAACTCAGAATGATTTGTTTCAGGTTGACATTCTAAAGTCTTGGAGGAAGATCAGAGTATGAGAAGGAGGTCTCTGTCTCAGAGACCTACAATTTAAAAACACATTGAAAGTCAAATCTTTTCTCTGAGATCAAGAAGTCAGCAGAAAGACATTAAGTTAGGCATGTATTCTTGTAGCCCAGACACCTAAGTTACCTGTCCGGACATTGCTAAACATACACTTCATACATAGATTTTACATTAGCTATGTATAACACTGCATGTTGAATCAGGAAAGGTTTATAGAAGGTTCTTACAGAATTTCATAACCAGCAGTCTTGCCTCTTCCCATTTCTTTAAAGTGCAGCAGGAAACCCTTGATCTATGTGTAAACAAACAATGCGTGACCATGCCTGCAGAGTTACGGAGAACTTTCCCTGCCACATTATGTAAATTGAATCATCTGCAGTGGATTGGGTGTTCAGGCTCATTTTATATGACATGTTTTCAGAGTGTTCAAATTGGGTTTACGCTCTTCAATTTTCTGACTTAAAATACACGGTATTAAACCAGGAGGATTTTTTGAGAAGACACAGTCCATCCTGACTTTCTTTACGGATGAACTAAAGTTCAGAAGAAGTGTATGTTCACCAGACGTTAAACAACTAAGTATTGCAGAGCTGACACTGATGTATACAGGATCATGCCTTCTCCTCTGGGGCTGCTTTCTAATTGTTTTTTCTTCCTCACCGATGAAAATACATGAATGTTGACTTTGTTTTATTTAATTAACTATCAGCTGAAAGAATAAATCTTGGCACTGGCATGGCTTTTCTTCATTATAAGCATGTTCTTTTGAAATGTAATCCTTAAATGGATACCAAGGTGAAAAATTGAAATCAAGATGCACTTTATTTTTCTCAGCCAGCTGTTGAAAGGATTTTTAACTACCAGAGAAGAAATAATTAGAGCTATTCTTGTAGCATGAAACAGCTACAAGTAAATGTAGTTTATTTCTGAAATATTTTGTATACTTTTAGAAAGTCAAAGCTATGTTTAAACAAGAATGGCAAAGAACTTATCTCCAAAACTGAAAACAGCAAAATTCAAATTCAGAGAATCTTTGGGTGAAAACTTTCTTTACTGTGTCTAGAACATCACATAGCATACGGCAGTGGGAAACTTGTATTCATCTAGTTTGTTCATTCATGTATTCATTGAATAGTCATCGCTAGAAGGATGTAAACGTATGTATGAACACAAAATTACATATAAGTCCCCTTGTGGACTATTTGTTTGTTATTTTAATTTGTAAGTTTATAGTGAAACCTCAAAAGGCCTAAGGTATTCAGCATGAAAGTGAGAATCTCATTAGAAATGGAGATTTTGAAGTAGCTTACTATTTCTGTTCTAGGAGAGATGTACAAGAATTGTATAACTTCATATGCTTAACAATTAGTTATATGAATAAAAGATCCAACCAACTTTTACTTCAACAGAGCATTAGTTTCTTTAAAATAAATACATAAATTTTAAAAATTTAGGCAAAAATCATAAAGTGGGAAAGGATTCACAAAATGCAAATCTGTAGTAAAAATATGAAGAAGAAAGAAAACCTGTTGATTATATTAAAAATTTGTGCCCTGATTTGATTAGGAGGGAAATTCCACCTTGGATCTATTACACTAGTGGGGCAGAGGTATTTTATAGCTGTTCTTCATCTTTCCAGCTTTTGTAAATATTGAGAATGATATAAAGGTAAGAAGTTATCAGGGATTAAACAATACTATTTTATTATAGAAGTCATGCTTTATTCAAAAGAAATACACTGTGGCAAGACACTTTCCATATTTCTGTATTTTATAAATGCTTCTAAGTTACCTACATACTTACATTTCCTGGATGGCAAATAAGAACAGAAAATTTTGATGTTTGATAATGATGAGAAATCCTTGATATACAGGAACATACAGGAGTAATATTTGATTTGGGGGCTTCTTTTTGTCATCACAAACCAGAGCATTTCTAAGTTTGAGTTTATGTGGTTAATTGTACTTTAAAAATGATTTTATCACAATTATTTCTTCCTTATTGTGATCTTTGGGGTGTGTTACATTCAGTAATGCCTTTTGCTTTGTGTACTCTTTACTAGGCAGAATTACCCATCTGCAACAGAAGCCCAATTATTTTGATTAGACTGTGAATTCTTGCACTGAAAGTCAGCTCCTTCAGACAGATTGTAGGGAAGGAGAGGACTTAAAGACTGAGAAATGTCTGTGCTCTTCCATTACGAGCATGTTAAGATAGTTTCATATTTATGCAACGGAGGTACTTAAGCACCACCAGCTGTTTGTAAACAAAAAGATCTTCAGTAGCTGCCAGTGTCCTTGACAACAGCTTTTGTCAAAAAAAGAAAACAAAATGCTACCGAATGTAATTATTTCTTAAGAGTTAGCTCTGGGAAAGAAACTAGTTTAAAATTACAAGCACACCATGGGCCTATATTCTTAAATTATTTTTTCTGGTGTCAAGAGAAACTTGGAATCTATTTTATTGATTTACAAGTTATTAAAACTGAATTTCTGAGAAGTGTGTCCTCATTTAGTATCCCAGGTCAATTGATAAGGTCTCCCATTGCATGGGTTCCCCATGTTTGCAGGAATGGGAAACACTGGGGGCAGAAATAATTACAATTAAATAATTAATTTGAAACTATTTCTACTGACTTGTTTTGGTGAAAATGCATGATTTGAGTATACTTGTGAATTTTCAGTCCAGCACTAAAGCACTGTTATAGAAAAGGGATTAATCTCTGCTACTCTGATGAACCCATTGTGACTAAAGACAAGAGCGCTAATCTCTGGAGTACAGTGGCAATCAAAAAGTTTCTTTTGAAATGAACCCATTTTATTTCACTTAGTTGCCTTTTGAATCCTAAAATTTGAATCGAAATCCAGTCTAGCCTCTGATATCATAGAATTCACCTTATTTTACTACTGACTCTTTGTTGAAATGTTACCAGCTCTGTTTACTATTTCCAATTTCCGTGCCTGTCTACTTCTGTGCTTCTTTATTGTCTACGAAAATCTCCATATGTTTCACATTCAGAGGATTCACTTTATTTGAGTTTACCTTGGATTTTGATCCAGTTACCCATGGCCAGATAGCAGGACCATGTGGGGCAAAGTGTGGCCTCTTGATGAGGAAAGAATCTTGATAGAACCTCATAGTATATTCAGTACAATTTGGGGACCATAGTTAAAAACTTTAAAGATTATTTTTTCCCTAACTTTTTCTTTTTCAGCCATTTTACAACAATTGGGCACACCTACTTACCATATCCCATTACATATTATATCATTCTGAAGAAGAACAAGACAGTGTCGTAAAGATCATTAACTATTTTATTGTAGAAAGCATGAAAAATCAGAACAGTAGAAGGCTTGTCCTACGCTGCACTGTGAGAGACTATGTATAGCTGGGCTTATAGATAAGATCTCCTTACTTCTGGCCAGCAACATGTCTAATAACCTATTGCATATGCACTTCTAAAATTCTGGAATTAAAGATCTATAAAAAAATTAATAAACAGAAACCTCAATTAAATAGAGTTGAGAGACCAGAAGGGGGAGCTCTCATGCCCTGCAACATAGCCCAAGCCCAAGTGAAAGAAGACAGACTTCTCTCCTTTCCTGGCAAAGACTGACCAAAAAGCTGTGGGCTCTTTGTTAACTATAGCTCTCCCAACTTCCTTTTCCTTTCTATAAAAGTGCTCTCCTTCCCTTGCTGTGTGGGGACTTCCATGTGGTTCACCATGGTTGCAGACCCCAAATTGCAAGTCTCTGCTGATCCCCAGTATAACCAAGTTTGCTGGGGAAAGATCTGGCACTCTTATTTGTTTCAGGTAAACATTTTGGTGGCTCTTATGGGAACCAGAGAAGGCTCCCAACAGTGAACAAACAGGTGCGCTACCCCAACTTGAGCCCACTGTTGCTCACTGCTTTTCCTGCTATCCTGGAGTTTGAAGGTGTATCTTTCTCCTGGGTCTGAGAGCTCACACCTTCTTTGCTTTTAAAGCTCTCAGCCTTTATTCGGATTCCATTTACAGGTTTGTCTGGTTAAGGCCTTGTTCTGTATGCAAGTCCTCGTTTGGCACTTGGGTCTGACCTTGAGATCAGACTGTTTCAACTGAAGCTGGCTGAAAATGCCTTTGACCCAATTTTTTCAGGAAGGGGTTGCTTCAAATCAAACTGCCAATTTTTCAGCCTTTGGCCTTCCCTTTGGCAGGGCTGTCCTCTCGAGACTGGCTAAAAGCAAGCCTTTGACCTGGCTCCTCTGGGACCAAGCTGTCTTCTTAATACTGGCTCAGGTTGGCTTGCTAAGTTGTTTGAGCTAAGCAGTTTGTGCTGTAAGCTGTGTGAAAATTGTTCATTACTCTAGAGGAAAAACCTCTGGGAAATAGGATCCCAGTTATCTGAATATTATGAGCACCCCCCCACCCCTTATGGGGACTGATAATACTATTAATAGTTACTATCTGAAGCTATTTACGACTTATTCTTCAATCACCAATGTATGCAGACATAAAATTAGGATAAGCTTCTGCAGGTAGCTTACAGAAGTGATTCCTTCAATGAGTTCTTTGTATAATAAAGTCCAATAGGTTATTTGGTGTCTTATTGAGTTAGTAAGCCAGCATGCTAATTAAACACTTGGGGATTCGTTTTGACTACTTTTCCTTCGCTTGGCATCATTTATATCCTGAATTGTTTTGTTCAAACTAAGGGTAGAACATGTAAAACTACCTTTGTAGGTGGAGTGAATCAAGGGAAAATTGAAAACTTTATTACAGAATGTAAAGTATTTAGTGTCTGTAATCTTTGACATTGCTGACTCTTAAGGAAATTAAATTAAATTAAATTAACTTGGTTGATATTTAATAAAAAATTAGAAGCTTATATTTTCTATCAGTTATATTTCAATCTGCATAAAGAACTTTATGTTGAGTCTCTGCTACTACCAATATCAGATTTTATGTTCAAAGATAACTCATTGGCACACTCTTTGTAGCCATGTATACAAAGGACCTCAACAAAAAAAAGCCAACAAATCCACGGATCTAACATTTTCTTACCTTCCTATATGTTCATAACATCGTCTGAACAAGATGTTAAAATGATCTCATGAACTTGCTGCTCGGCTCTCTCCACACTGAAGTCTAATAACTGTAGTTAGTGAATGTCGAGAGTCTAGCTAAGCTACTCCATAATATTGCCACCTCAGCATCCATTTTGTTTGGCCACGTGGTCTGAGGGGTCCTTAAACTGACAAGTGCATGCAAGCCCACACCACAGATAACAGCCTGAAGAGTCACAAGCAAATATAAGTTCTTAATAGGACTTCCCCAACAGCCTCACCCCTTTGTGCTCCCCTTAGGCTCCGCTTAGGACATGCCCCAGGTCCTGTCTGGCTCTCTGTCCTGACCTCCCCATGGAGGTGGCTTCTTGGGGAGTGCCTTGTACCTCATTCAGGACCTGTGAGTAATAAACTTCTCTATTCTAATTTCTCTTGTGGTCTCTTGTTGAACCACAACTCACTATCTGGTACCCTGGGCTCTAATAAACAAATGTTAATTGGACGAAATCATAATAGTGAATGAAACATGTTTATTCATATTGCACTGATGGTGATATTCTCATTTCAGATTTTTTTCAAGTTTCAGTTTAAAAAGTGATCTTGTCCCTTATTTATATGCAGTTTAACCTATTTGCACATTGTTGAATATTAAATTATTTGAAACTATGAACGGTATATTTACTTTGTTGAACTGAGCCTATACAAAAATGAATTATAATAGACTCCAAGATGACCTAAGGATAGACAAAATTAACAAGGCTGGTCAGATAAAAATACTTCACAGATTTACTAAAGTCCATTTTTAAACTAATTATAACTTAAGTATGGAACATGACAAGATTAAGATACCACATCGATAATATGTTTCAGGTGGTTTTTAACAATAAATAGGACAGATTCTGAGGTGAAGAAATAAATAATATTAGCTCTCTTAGTAGAAGCTAAATCTCAAATCAAAATACGTTATTTAAATACATATAGTGTGGGAAAAACCTTCAAGTTACATAATTTCTTATGGATGAATCGTAGCCGATTGGCAAAGGATTTGATGTACCCCTAGGACATGTGTACAAATTGACTTTATGTTATGATATTTCAACCAAATTCATAATTAATCACTGATTTATACATCCATGAGCCCAGTTACAAAGACTGACATTTTGATACTAGTGATTTATGCTTTAGGAGATAACAAGTGCACGCTTGGAAATAAATTGAAAAATAGTGTATTTTTCAATTGATAATTTTTTAGAGTGCCTTTATATTTTTACTAAAATCAAGACCAAAAGACAACCATCAGAATGGGAGAAAATATTTGCAAATGAAGCAACTGACAAAGGATTAATTTCCAAAATTTACAAGCAGCTCATGCAGCTCAATAACAAAAAAACAAACAACCCAATCCAAAAATGGGCAGAAGACCTAAATAGACATTTCTCCAAAGAAGATATACAGACTGCCAACAAACACATGAAAGAATGTTCAACATCATTAATCATTACGGAAATGCAAATCAAAACTACAATGAGATATTATCTCACACCAGTCAGAATGGCCATCATCAAAAAATCTACAAACAATAAATGCTGGAGAGGGTGTGGAGAAAAGGGAACACTCTTGCACTGCTGGTGGGAATGTGAATTGGTTCAGCCACTATGGAGAACAGTATGGAGGTTCCTTAAAAAACTACAAATAGAACTACCATATGACCCAGCAATCCCATTACTGGGCATACACCCTGAGAAAACCATAATTCAAAAAGAGTCGTGTACCAAAATGTCCATTGCAGCTCTATTTACAATAGCCCGGAGATGGAAACAACCTAAGTGTCCATCATCGGATGAATGGATAAAGAATATGTGGCACATATATACAATGGAATATTACTCAGCCATAAAAAGAAACGAAATTGAGCTATTTGTAATGAGGTGGATAGACCTAGGGTCTGTCATACAGAGTGAAGTAAGTCAGAAAGAGAAAGACAAATACCGTATGTCAACACATATATATGGAATTTAAGAAAAAAAAAAAAGTCATGAAGAACCTAGGGGTAAGACAGGAATAAAGACACAGACCTACTGGCGAATGGACTTGAGGATACGGGGAGGGGGAAGGGTGAGCTGTGACAAAGCGAGAGAGAGGCATGGACATATATACACTACCAAACGTAAAGTGGATAGCTAGTGGGAAGCAGCCGCATAGCACAGGGATATCAGCTCGGTGCTTTGTGACCACCTGGAGGGGTGGGATAGGGAGGGTGGGAGGGAGGAAGATGCAAGAGGGAAGAGATATGGGAACATATGTATATGTATAACTGATTCACTTTGTTATAAAGCAGAAACTAACACACCATTGTAAAGCAATTATACCCCAATAAAAATGTTAAAAAAAAAAAAAGAGTTGCAAGAACACTTAAGGATGATTTAATCAGGCCAATTTCTTACATGGCTAAGGTTAAAAAAAACCAAAACGACACAACAACAACAAACCCTCCCCCCACCCCCAACATTGTCTGAGGATTTAACACAGATTTCTGATCTCCATTGTGGATTTAGTGGTCCAAGGGAATAGGCTGACAACCTGTGTTAAAAAATAAATACAGAAAGAAATAATTTTACCCTATGAGTGGTTTTAAAACTAGTGATATATTCTCTCTACTACACTGTTAGAACATTGAAACGACAGGGGAAACTTTGTTACTCCTGAGGGATAGTCTCCAAAATTTTCTGACAGTAGCAGTTACCCTGAAATTAATATTCCCTTAACTTCTGATCATGTCCACATCATACTTTGTTATTCTGTGTCCTTATAGCCTTTTTTTTAAAAAAAATCCTCCATTTCCTGCTTCATATTGCTTTAGAATGATACACTGAAAACATGGCTTACATCATGCAACTTGCTTGCTCATATATTCAATAATTCTAACAGTATTCTGATGCCTGTAACTGGCACACGTAACTCACTAGTTTGTCATACAAGATTTGAAAGCCCAACTGTATACCTTGTCACTTCAAATTATTCTACAACTCAAATTTTCTTTGCAGACAAATTCTACACATTGTCTACTCTTACGATTTTGATAATATTTATTTTCTGGGATGAAATTTTTTCCTCTTTTTATCTAAATCCTACTCATAATGTACTACTATAATCAGACAGATGAATTGATAAAGATGATGTGATTATATACACAGACACACAATGGAATATTATTCAGAATTAATAAATCCTGTCGTTTGCAATAACATGGATGGACTGGAGGACATTATGGTAAGTGAAATAAGCTAGACACAGAAAGAACCACAGCCTGGTTCCTAAAAAAACTGAACTCACAGAAGCAGAATAGTGGTTACCCAGGGCTTGAGGGTGAGGAGAAATGGGAGTTATTGGTCAAATGGTATAAACTTTCAGTTAAAAGATGAACAAACTCTGATGATCTAACGTACAGCATGGTGACTTGGTGACTTTAGTTAATAATACTGTATTGTATACTTGAAAGTCACTGAGAGTAGGTCTTAAATGTTCTCTACACATACACACACACACACACACACACAAACACACATAAAGATAACTATGTGAGGTGATGGATGTGTTGATTAACTTGACTGTGTTAATCATTTCACAATGTATATATATCAAATCATCACATTGTACACCTTAAATATATACAATTTCTATTTATCAATTATACCTCAATAAAGCTGGAAAAAAATTTTCTTCATGAAGCTTATGTTGGTGACCTCATTCCAAAAGGTGTTTTCTGACTGAAATTTAACAAAAGTAACTTATTCACTTCATTATGTTTAACCTTACAAATTTAAGCTCTATATGCCTGATAATCTGTGTACAAAAACTTGATAGATCTGCAGATGCTCTCAACCTGCAGTACTCTGGCATCTCTCTCTAAATCCCTCATGTTTCCTCTCTTAGCTCAAACATAGGTTATAGATTAAGAGTTTAAGAAGGTCGAACTCCCAGATGTAGGATGCTATGACTATTCATTTAGTCATCTAGGTTATCCTGCAGTACTCCCAGAACATTATCCTATTTAAAAATTTTAAAACATGTTATTTGTATGTAATAACAAAACTTGCATATATTCAAGTATAACAATACTTGAATAGTGAATATAACGTGCTATACAATTTTCTAAGCTGTTTACAGGTATTGTCATACTGATAATACCAGTAGGTAGGTACTATTAGCCTGGGAGGAGGGCCTGAGAGAAGGACCTGAGGGGAGGGGCTTCAGAAGGTTTAAGTAATAGAAAAAAGGTCATGTAGCAAATTAGGGAAAGAACAGGGTTTTAACCTGCAATTTGAATCCTTTTCTTTTACACCATTACTAATCCCCAGAATGTCTAGGTTGTATACATATGGCTTTCCAGAATGAACTCTACGTTCTCCAGCCTCCAAGCAGTCACCTATGGCTGGCCGTGTAACTAGATCCTGGCAATGAAACCAAAGAGGAAGTGACCTGTGATAGCTTTTGGTTGACTTTCTTAAAAGGTAGCTGGGGGCTTCCCTGGTGGCGCAGTGGTTGACAGTCCGCCTGCCGATGCAGGGGGCACGGGTTCGTTCCCCGGTCCGGGAAGATCCCACATGCTGCGGAGCGGCTGGGCCCGTGAGCCATGGCCGCTGAGCCTGCGTGTCCGGAGCCTGTGCTCCGCAACGGGAGAGGCCACAGCAGTGAGAGGCCCGCGTACCACAAAAAAAGGTAGCTGGTTTGTGTTTGCTGTTTTTCTCCCCGTTTTTTTTTTTTTTCTCCCCGTTTTTTCAAGGTGATGCTTGGAATAGAAATTAATAGCTGGAACTCCATATTGGATCATAATGATAGTAAGTTCTATACCATAAGCTTGACCTGGTATGGCCGGTCTTAAATTACTGTGGGTCCTTTATACTAACTCTCTATTGCTTACATTCCCAATATTTCATGAAAGAGAAATTTAACTTATATCTTGTTTTAGCCACTGTTTTCAGCTCTCTATTATTATAATAGCTGAATTTAATCCTTACTGATAGATTTCTTAGGTTATATTGAAAAATAATATAAAATCAATGTATTTGAGAACACTGGGCTACATATATATATATATCTTTACTGTATTAAAATTAAAACTAAGGAATTAAAAATATGTATTAGCTAATTTTAAATGACAATAATAAACCCATTACATGTTAATATACTTCATGAAGAACAATTATATTTTCCAAAGCAAAAATGAAATGAGAAAAGTAACATTTTTAATGTCTGGCTTAATAGAGGAGACACTGGATGGATTCTTGCATCTGCTGTTGAATTTAATTTATTGCCATATGATTTATTGGTTAAAGTATATGAACAAAATCTAGGCTCACAGAAATATGCATTTGGAAAAGAGAGGAGTATCTTAATATTTTTGGATAATTATATTTTTCTCCAGTACTATTTCAAAACTCAACGAGTGGTAGTTTCTTAAATGTTAGTTGCAGTCAATGAAACTGAAAGCATATCAATAACCATTTTATCCTGTTATATTAAAATCTATTGGCATATCTTACATTTTGGATGGATATCTTACCACTTTGGAAAATATTCCACTAAGTAACGAACTTCCACATTTGATACATTTCAATAAAATGAGAAAAAAATCATTTTTTAATTTCACAACTAATCTCATCAGGGAAGCCATTGTGTTAGAAGATGGAGTCGTTCCAAATTTTCCCAACTTTTAATATTTATTTGAAAGCTCAAATGTTATCATTAGCAAAAAATTACTGTCAGTTGCTGTCATTGAAGTGATAGGCTTTGCTCATTTTAAAAAGAAAATACCCGCCAGATAACTGGGACTGAATAACCATTGTTTGTCTGTTGTTCTTCCGAGTAGAAACTGAATTCTGTAAAAAGTAGCTAGTTCAGCTTGCAATTCAATCACACGAGTGCTTTGTTTGTTTAAGATAACCATCATACCTCAGTGTTCAGCAGAAATGCTTTACATGATCCTCCCATTTTATCACCCCAAATAATAAAAAGATGTGTACTCAAGAATAAATATGCAGTAAAATTCATAAATTCTACTGTTTCATCATGCAAAAACTGGCTTTTTAAAAAATTCTGAGTGAGTTACCCCATGACGTAGAGGTCCCAGCCAACAGAGACGTAGGCTGAGAGCAAGGAGAACGCAGAACAAGAAATGGAAACGTAAGGAACTTCTTTCAGCCTAATACACATACATATTTCCCCGTGTTAGGTATCCTTGTATATATTATAAATTAAGCAGCATTCTCCTTTTTTCCTCCTTTCTCTTCTCTCCTACTTGAGATACGGCGAATTGGCCGTGGTGAACTTTATAATCTGGTGCTGAGAACACAGGTTGTCAAGGTGAGATTATGAGTGACTCGGAAAAGGAACGACCATTACTCAGAGGTAGAAACAATGGCAGACCGGATATTTGATTTTTATTTTTGAGGCTGTCCTACCTTCGTCGTGGAACAAACACCAGCTCTTCTCTGTTCTCAAGCAGGCTGAGTTCCCAACCGGAAGTTACCACAGCCAAGGCTCTCCCGCTCATTCTTCGGTTTTCCAGTTTGCCGACTGCAGATTTTGGGACCTCTCGCTCTCCGTACTGAACGTAACCAATCCCGCGAGCTCTGCCGTCAAGGAGCGCGAGAACTCGAGAGCGGGAAGTGTAATTTCCGGTGGGAAACCTGTGGGCTGAGTTCTGAGGAGAGCGGCTGTTTCCCGTCCACTCTGAAAGGTAGGCCTACCTCAAAAAAACCGGAAAGTTTAGGTATTCCATTCGTTATTGTCTCTAGCTCTAGAGTATGTTAATTTCTTTTCTGGCTCACTCATATTTGTATCTCCTCGTGGTTCTGTTTCTCAGGAAGACCTTGCCTATTACACCCAGTTTCATGATTATGGTCCGTGAGTCACTTCAGACTCAAGCTTAGACTCTCTTTCTCTAGCCCTTCCTGTGAATTTTGTAATCAACCAATTCCTAGTATTAAATATTCCCTTTTAATGTAGTAGAGAAGTTTTTCTATTTCACAACTGAAGCTGGACTGATGCAAATAAATTGTTTTAATATCACCCCAAATTATAATTACTTCTTTTGTAGTTGTTTTCAGTAACACAATTTTATGTTCCTTCTGACCCGAGTCAAATAATTACTTGAAATCTCAGTAGAATACTTTCTTAAAAAGTGATGAAATTATTTTAATTTATCAGAAAATGTAGAGATTGTATATAAAACATGCATCTCCTATATTTCCATGAAGTTTCTACATTTTATCACATTGCTTCATGTTTTTAAAAACAAATATAAGAGATGGTTGAATTTCCAGAGTACTATACCCTGACACTCCCTTACTTCACTGCATCACACTGTGTTCTGCCTTTTCAGAAGTAACTAATATCAAGAATTTGATAGTGACTTAGAGTCATATTATTCCATGGTACACTGGTATGTATTTAGAAACAGTATAGACTTGTTTTGTGTATTTCAAATTGTGTATAGATGACAAAATACTGTACAAACTATTGGCAACTTGCGTTTTCATACAATGCTGTAATTTCAGACATTTAACCATACTGCTACATGCACCTCTAATTTATTTACCAAAGTTGCATTATATAAGTATTCAAAAATGTGTATATTCCCTTCCAGGTAATGGACAGTTAAAAACGTTTCCAATTTTTTAAAACATTCTGTAATAAATACTCTTTTTATATGCACATGTGCAACAATTTATCGGATGTACTATACATACTTTAAATGGCCAGACCAAAGTGAATGCAAACCATTACTTTTAGTAGCTATTGCTAAGTAACTCTACAAAATAGTTGTATCAGTTCAAACTTTCAGAACAGTGTATGAGAATTTTCTTTCTGCATATTTCTGTCCAAAACTTGGAGATGATCTATTAGACTTTGTGTCTTTTTTATTGATGTATGTGAATGCTCTATATAGTCTCAATAATAACATAATTCTTGCAAACATTTTGTCCTACTTTGTGACTAAGCTTTTTTTTTTTAAACTTCTTTATTGGAGTATAATTGTTTTACAATGGTGTGTTAGTTGCTGCTGTATGACAAAGTGAATCAGCTGTATGTATACATATATCCCCATATCCCCCCCCTCTTGGTCTCCCTCCCACCCTCCATATCCCACCCCTCTAGTGGTCACAAAGCACTGAGCTGATGTCCCTGTGCTATGTGGCAGCTTCCCACATGACTAACCTTTTAATTTTATGGTGTCTTTAGTTGAACACGCATTAATTTAATGTAGTCTAATTTATACATCTTTACTTTTTACTTTATCTTTTTCATCTTTTTCAAGAAATGCTTCCCTTCTCCAAGACCGATCAGATATTCTCCCCCCCCCACACACTTTTTTTTTATAAAAAAACTCCCAAGATTTAGTCTTTTTTTGTCTCTCAAATTTTAGTCTTTAACCTACCAGGAATTAATTTTATGTATGACTTAGGTGGAATTCTAATTTTCTTATATTTTGTTTTTCTATATGGACATTAACTACTCTAACATCACTTTTTATACATATGGTCCCTGACTTTTTTTTTTAATTGAAGTATAGTTGATTTACAATGTTGTGTTCGTTTCTGGTGTATAGCAAAGTGAATCAGTTATGCATACATTAAAAAAATTTTTTTTCATTATGGGTTATTACAGGATATTGGATATATATATATATTGAGCTATACAGTAGGACCTTGTCTATTTAATATATAGTAGTTTGTAGCTGCAATAAGTTCATTTGTGTCATTTTAGATTCCACATGTAAGTGATATCGTATGGTATTTGTCTTTCTCTTTCTGACTTCACTTAATATGGTAATCTCTAGTTCCAGACACATAGCTGCAGATGGCATTATTTCATTCTTTTTTATAGCTGAGTAGTGTTTCATTGTGTATATATGTACCACATCTTCTTTATCCATTCATCTGTCGATGGACATTTAGGTTGCTTCCATGTCCTGGCTATTGTAAATAGTGTTGCTGTGAACGTTGGGGTGCATGGTCCTGGACTTCTGTTGGTTCACCCTGACAGTTTTTCAGCTTTACAATGGTGGGAGAGCAATACACATTCAGTAGAAATTGCACTTTGAATTTTGATCTTTTCCCAGGCTAGTGATACATGGTAAGATATTCTCTCATGTTGTGGCAACGAGCTGCAGCTCCCAGTCAGCCGTGTGTGTGATCATGAGGGTAGGCACCAATACACTTACACCATTCTGTACACAGACAACCATTCTGTTTTTCACTTTCAGCACTTCATTCAATAAATTACATGAGATAGTCAATACTTTTTTATAAAATAAGCTTTGTGTTACATGATTTTGATTGACTATAGGCTAATGTGAGTGTTCTGAGCACGTTTTAAGGTAGGCTAGGCTAAGCTATAGTGTTCATTTGGTTAGGTGTATCAGATGCACTTTGGGCTTATGATATTTTCAACTTCCAACAGGTATATCAGGACATAACTCCATTGTAAGTTGAGGAAGATCTGTATAGCTCATATTTGAGTTTTTACTGTTTTTGGCTGTAATGGATAGTGTTGCCATGAACAGTCACGTACATGTTTTTGGAGAATATAAATATACATTTTGGATGGATATATAGCTAGGATTGGAATTACTAGCATATATGGCTTATATGCATATGTCCAGCTTTGCGATATTGCCAAATACTTTTCCAAAGTGGTTATAAGCATTTACTTTTCTCTCTAATGTGAGTTCTTGTTTCTCTACTCATTGATTTTTAATATATATGACAAACCAATTTATGGTTGTCATTTATATTGATTTGTAAGAATCCTTTATTTATTATTTATAATATTTTATATTTTCTAAATTTCCTTCTTAGCTTTTAGAATTCGTTTGTATATTAGAATTTTTTATGTAGAAATTCATGTAAACTACATTTAATGGCAGTTTTTATATTTGTTTTCCAGTTCCATAGTTTTTACTTCTCAATCTAATTTGTCTGGGCCCTCAAACAAAAAGTTAATATACGTGGTGATAAAGAACAACATTGCTTTATTCCCAATTTCACTGTGAACTCTGAAAAATTCATTTTAAAGGGTTCAATTTTAAGTTTCTCAACAATATTTATTATCAGGTTAGGAAAGTTTCCTTTTATTCCTACTTGGCTAAGAAATTCTTTTCATTGTCAATAGAGCTTAAAAGTTATTTAATTATTTTTTTGCGTGTATTGGAATGAGCATATGTTTTATTTCCTTTAATCCAGTAAGAAATTATATTTTCTGGTATTAAACTACCCTCGCCTTTTAAAAATGAACCATACTTTATGAAAATGTTATTTCCCCCCTGCTTAAAATGTTATTTCCTCATTTTTGCTGTATTTGTTATACTTGTTATTTATGATTTTTGTATCAATCTCTGTGAAATCAGTCTTTCTTTCTGGTATTGGTTCTTGTCCAGATTTTTACTAGACCCATAATATTAGTTGAATACCTTTTCCTTTAGTTTTTTCCTATAAAATAATTTCTGCATGTTAATAATTAAGATCTGTTCCTTAAGGTTCAACACTTAACAGTTTACTTTTGGGGACTGCTATCTTTGGGTAAAATAATACATCTATTATTAATTTCATTTTGTTGATCAGATTTTTATCTTTAACAAATTGATATTATTCATTTATAGTTTTACTTAAAATGATACATTCCATCTAAGTAATTTGTTCATAGCATTTATTTATAATGCTGTAAATATATGCTACACTGTATATATAAAAATATTACAATTTTTCATGACATATTTTTACTGGTGGTTTTATTTCTTTTTCATCTATATTTCTGGAAGTTGGCCTGTTGTGCTTTTTTTAAAATGAATATATTTCCATCCAATTGATCATTTCTGTCCTGTTTATTTAGCCTCCATTTCATTAATATTTGCTTCTTTTTATTATTTCCTGCCCCCTAATTTCCCTTAGGTTTACTTTTTTTTAGCCTAGCATTTTGAGGCCAGTGTTACAGTCCTTTATTTAGAAAAGTAGTAGGTGATGAATAAATGCTTAGGCTTTGGAATCAGATATATTAGTGCTCTCACCTAGTAAATGCATGACTTTAAGGAAGGAGTAAAACCTCTTTAGACCTTTGGTTCCTTACATGCAAAAGGTGGAAACAATTACCTTCCCATGAGGCTGTAGTGAAAGTTAAATGAAAAAATTTATATGAAGGGCTTCACATAGAGCCCACTGTATGGTTACATTTGTTATTCACCTTACTTTTAAGACAAACAAGAATTAATATGCATGTTTATAACGAGAATTTTCTTAATGTTTTGTCATTTGTTTCACACTATCAGAGGGTTTTGTGTCCTCCTTTTTCTTTTTCTTTAAAAATTCAGTAATAGAAATCTACACTCAGAAGAAATTCACAATTATATGGAGACATTTAATTCTGGTTTATCTTGTTTATCTAAAGTAATTGAGATTTGCATGCTTGAAACACATAATGTGATCTTTTTTGTGATGAAAACAAGCCAGTTGGGAGAATAATATTTTACCACTCTTACAAATATTTGAAGATGCATTTAAACTTTTTAATTGTATTTAATTTTAAATTTTATTTACTTATTTTTTGAGGTATAGTTGATATATAATATTATATAAGTTACAGGTGTACAATATAGTGATTCGCAATTTTTAAAGGTTATACTCCATTTTTAGTTATTATAAAATAATGGCTATGTTCCCTGTGTTGTACATTGTGTACTTGTAGCTTGTTTTATACATAATAGTTTGTACCTCTTAATGCCCTACTTAGTTTTTTGAGAAATCTCCATACTGTTTTCCACAGTGGCTGCACCAATTTACATTCTCACCAACAGTGTACGAGGGTTCTCTTTTCTCCACTTCCTGACCAACGATTTATTATTTGTATTCTTTTTAATAATAGCCATTCTGACAGGCGTGTGGTGATATCATATTGTGGTTTTGATTTGCATTTCCCTAATGATTAGTGGTGTTGAACATATTTTCATGTGCCTGTTGGCTGTCACAGTGTCCTGGTTGAAAAGATATCTATTCAGTTCTTCACATTTTTTAATTAGGTTGTTTGGTTTTTGCTTTTGGGTTTTTTTGCTGATCAGTTGTATGAATTGTTTCTATATTTTGGATATTACCCCCTTATCAGTCATATTATTTGAAAATATTTTCTCCCATTCTGTAGATTGTCTTTTCATTTTGTCAGTGGATGCATTTGCTTTGCAAAAGCTTTTAAATTTAATTAAGTCCCATTTGTTTATTTTTGCTTTTATTTCCTTTGCTTTAGGAGACAGATCCAAAAAAAAATATTGCTACGATTTATGTCAAGAAGAGTGTTCTGCCTGTTTTCCTCTAGGAGTTTTATGGTATCCAGTCATATGTTTAGGTCTTTAATCCATTTTGAGCTTATTTTTGTATGTGATGTTAGAGAATGTTCTCATTTCATTCTTTTACATGTAGCTGTTCAGTTTTTCTCACACCACTTATTAAAGAGTGTCTTTTCTCCATTGTATATTCTTGCATCCTTTGTCATAGATTAATTGTCCGTAAGTACATGGATTTATTTCTGGACCCTGTGTTCTGTTCCATTGTCTGGTTTTTTTTGTGCCAGTACCATACAGTTTTTTGTTTTGTTTTGTTTTTTGCAGTATGCGGGCCTCTCACTGCCTTGGCCTCTCCCGTTGCGGAGCACAGGCTCCGGACGCGCAGGCTCAGCGGCCATGGCCCACGGGCCCAGCTGCTCCGTGGCATGTGGGATCCTCCCAGACCGGGGCACAAACCCGCGTCCCATGCATCGGCAGGCGGACTCTCAACCACTGTGCCACCAGGGAAGCCCCCCATACAGTTTTGATTACTGGAGCTTCATAGTCTAGTCTGAAGTCTTGGAGTTGTTATTCCTCCAGCTCTGAATTTCTTTCTAAAGATTTTTAGGCTAATCAAGGTCTTCTGTGTTTCCTTACAAATTTTGAAATTTGTCCAAGTTCTGTGAAAATACCATTGGTATTTTGATATGGATTGCATTGAATTTGCCTTGGGATGTATGGTCATTTTAACAATATTAATTCTTCCAGTCCAGAGACACCATATATCTTTCCATCTGTTTGTATTGCCTTCCATTTCTTTCATCAGTGTCTTATACTTATCCAAGTACAGGTTTTAGCCTGTTGTAAATAATGCTGCTATGAACATTGGGGGTGCATATATCTATTTGAATTAACTTACTGAAAATTGGCCTGAAGGACTACTGTACAAACAAGGCTGTAGAAAAGATATACATGTAATTGTGTAGGATGGGAGGAAAAGCAGTAGGGATAGGATCTGTGCCCCTGGCAGTGGGCAGATTCCATAGTATGTCATATAAAAGTGATAATTGCCTGATTCAGGACCTATCATCTCCTGGACCATGTACCCATGTCTGCTTAATTTTTAAAAAATCTTGGTTCTACATACGTTGACCTCTTTTCTCTGGAATCAGTTTTCTTTCCCTTTTGGAATCTTACTTTCATGGAAAGCAACAAAAACCTCCTCTCTCCTCACACTTCTATCCTTATTCCTACTTAATTCTTTTAAACCTGTCAACAGTGTGAAGCCCAGCAAAGAGGAAAATTTTCATTCTCAGAATTCCCATATGCCATACACACTGGATCTCTGGTTGCAATTTGCTTGGATTACCTAAACCACTTTCAGTCCACTAAACAAGTAGCCATCTCATTACACCACTATCTTTCTTTTTCACTCTTATACCCACTCTCAATCAATCCTATGGAAGCCTCAGAGTCTGGGCATCTGATTTACTAATTTATTCTCCAGCGATAATTATCGCCGTCTCTTGTTTTAAGCAAGCATGTGGACAACCCACGGAACACTCAGGTTATTTTACCTTTGGAACTCAGTTTCAACAATGTGTAGCCATTCACCTCTAACTGTGAACTTTATCTTATTAGAACCCATGACTACATTCATGCTTACATATAAAACTTAATCATAACTATTATTCTTAATATATTTACTCTTCAAGTTAATAAAGGACTTAAATATTCTTTCTGTGATTTACCGCACATTTTAGGTTTTGTTCATCTTACTTTTAACCTTCACAGCTAGTTCTAGACTCCATCATTTCAACCACTGTCACCTAAAATCCTCAACTCAAACTAGAGTTTTGCTTGCTTTCTCCATTCCTACAACAAACTGCCAACACTGCTGGGAAAATAAATTGAGTACTTGCAGGGGAACGCATAAAAGGAGGAAACTACCAGTTGGGATGACATAGCCTGATACTTTAGGATGAAGGATGAAGTCCTGAACAGATATTTTATTTCAACACACTATGCTTGTAGTAATTTGAGATATGTTGTCCACATTTTCCTTAACTTTCTGATTCTAAATTTATTCATCAATGCATAGGGCCCTCAGTTGAAAGCTACATTATCTTTGTTTTTTCAAGTTGTTTTTATTAAATTTCAAAAATGTTAGTTTCAACTGTAATTCCAGTAATTCTCCATTTTGTGATGTTTAACACAGGATCTGGTATGTTACCTTGTGTTTGTTTTATTGTTGCAGTTACTTGGTGGGAGACTTGTTTCATGCCAAACGTTATCGTCACCATTAAAGTGACCTGAGTTCCTAGGGTACTTGGGTACTTTTCTAGGACTAAATAGGAAGACTGTTTCACAAAATGTTAAAGAGCCCAGGAGAAGACAGCAAGGTCACTAAATGAACATTTTGAAGCCAATACCTCTTAGGATTATTAGTATAATCCTAATATAAGGGTTTACTCTCCATGTCTCTCTTGATATATATTTGGTAATTGTTATGGAGTATGAATTGTTATTGTGATAAAAAAAGAATTATTTATGAATAATAGAGTACTGTTGAGAGTAAACTGAAACAGCATGATATCATCAGAATTTATTCCTAAGATCTCAGCTTGCAAGCAGGTAATAGGAAAACAAACTCCAAAGAATACTAAGGCAATACTACATTTGCCCCTATTACGTTATTTATACAATGACTACAGAGGCTACACCTCCTGAGAGAATGTAACGTTATCACTAATAACATGCTATAGTGTACAGTGGTACAGAGGCTGCCAAGTAGACTGTTGTACATCATCTTTTACAAATTCTTTTTATCTCCCTACAGTTTCATCAAAGTCATCAATCTCTGTACCCTAGTTACCATGTCCCTCACTTTCGTTTGTAGCTTAATTCACTGTTATCCAGAATATGAGTAACATAACTTTGTGGCTCTCAACCAAGCAAATTAGAGTAGAATATGAAATAATAAATGTCATAGTTCCCTCTCAAGATCTGAATACTTGGTAAAGACTCTTGGTGTGTGTGTGTGTGTGTGTGTGTGTGTGTGTGTGTGTGTGTGTTTTCAGAGATACACAAATGCTAGTGCTTGGGTCCTTTACAGTTAAATTCTTTGAATGACTTACCAGATGAATTAGTAATTCCCATGGTCCTTTCTAGCTATAGCCATATTCATTGAGTTTGTACTGCCTATTTCTGTGAACAAAGTTTTTATTCCAGAGCTCACATGACAAAGAGAAATCTAAACCCCTTTCTGTTTTGTCTCTAATTTGATTAAATTCTAGATGTAGCTGCTTAGCAACAAGGTTCTCCTAATTCTATAGACCATGACAACTGGCTAGAGTCTCTCCTCATTGTGGCTCCACCATCTCCATCAAACTTTAATTCTAATTACTTTTCAATCTGAACAAATCTGACTACATTCCTTATCTGCAACCCCTGAGCTCCCAACATACAGTATAAGCACTTTAGTTTCAGTAATTTTGATCATACTATTATTTCTTTGTAGGTCAATGAATAACTCAGAGGCACTTCATGTGTGCACATACAGTTCATCTCTTGTGGAAACTTTGTCATTAAAAAAGGCAAGCTAGGGCTTCCCTAGTGGCGCAGTGGTTGAGAGTCCGCCTGCCGATGCAGGGGACACGGGTTCGTGCCCCGGTCCGGGAAGATCCCACATGCCGCAGAGCGGCTGGGCCCGTGAGCCATGGCCGCTGAGCCTGCGCGTCCGGAGCCTGTGCTCCGCAACGGGAGAGGCCACAACCGTGAGAGGCCTGTGTACCGCAAAAAAAAAAAAAAAAAAGAAAAAAAAGCAAGCTAAATTTAGAGGAAGAAATGAGTAAAGAACAGCATGGGAATAAATTTAATAGGTAAATTGACTAGCTGGCATTTAAAAATTGATATCATAAGTTAACGGTAATTAGCAAGTTGGCCTGGGTAAACCAAGGAAGCAAGATTAGGTATTTATTATCCTTGAGAGTTTATGCATGGGACAAAGAGGAGGTTGGCAACGTCTGTAAGTCTGGTGTCTGCTGGTGTCTTTCTATTGCCTTTCTACCTTAGGACGTCCATATCTGTACTATCCAATATTGGAAAATTTCACTTTCTCTCTGGCTTTCATCACAGCTACTTTTTTAAACGACCAAATTTGGCTATGACTTTGTTCATCTTTCTGTTAGTTTTCTAGGGCTGTTCTAACAAAGAAGGCAAAATGAGTGATATAACAGAATATATAGTGATATAACAGTGATATAACAGAAATTTATTGCCTGACAGTTCTGGAGACTGGAAGTCCAGTGTCAGTGTCCACAGGGTCTTATTCTTTCTGAAGCCACTAGGGAAGGATCTATTCTAGGCTTCTCTCCTAGCTTCTGGTAGTTCCCTGCCTTGAGGCAGCATGATTCAGTTTTCATATGATGCTCTCTCCTGGTCCAAAATTGTCTCTTTAATTAGGACACCAGTCATATGTCCAATCTGTTGGCTTACAGCTGTTCGTTATATTCTCTTACAAACCTTTATATATCTGTGGAATCCATTATTATTTCTCCTCTTTTGTTTCTGATTTTACTTCTCAGTGCCTTCTCTCCCTTTAGTGAGTTTAGCTAAAGTTTTGTCAACTTGGTTTATCTTTTCAAAGAATCAGCTCTTAGTTTCATTGATATTTTCTGTTGCCTTTTAAGTGTCTATTTTATTTATTTCCACTATGAACTTTATTTTTCTGTCAACTTTGGGCTTTGTTTGTTCTTTTTCTAGTTTCTTTAGGTGTAACGCTGTACTATTTATTTGAGATTTTTCTTGTTTCTCGGTTTTTCTGTTTTGCTCTAAGCTTCCTTCTTAGTACTGCTTTTGTTGTATCCCGTGGATTTTGCTATATCACATTTTCCTTTATATTTGTCTTCAGGTATTTTAAAAATTTCTCCTTTGATTTCTTCATTGACCCAATAGTTGTTCAGTAGCATGTTTTTCAGTCTCCACATATTTATTATTTTTCCAGCTTTCTTCTTGCAATTGATTTCTAGTTTCATACCATTGTGATTGGAAAATATGCTTGATATGATTTCAATCTTCTTAAATTTATTGAGGCTTGTTTTGTGTCCCAATTTATGGTCTGTCCTTGAGAGGGAAGAATGTGCATTCTGCTGCATTGGGGTGGAATGTTCAATACAAATTTATTATGTCCATCTGGTCTGATGTTTCATTTAAGGCTGCTGTTTCCTTGTTGACTTTCTGTCTGGAAGATCTATCCATTGATGTAAGTGGTGTATTAAAGTCCCCTACTATTATTGTGTTGCTGTCAGTTTTTCTCTTTAGGTTTGTTAATAATTGCTTTATATATTTTGTTGCTCCTGTGTTAAGTGCACATATATTAAAATAGCTGTTATGCATTCTTAATGAATTTTCCCCTTTGTCATTATATAATGTCCATCTTTGTCTCTTGTTACTTTTATTGGCTTAAAGCCTATTTTGTCAGACATGAGCATGGCTACACCCATTTACTTTTGGTTGCCATTTGCTTGGAGTATTGTCTTCTACCTGTTCACTTTGAGCCTATGATTGTCTATAGAACTGAGATGCGTCTCCTCCAGACAGCATATAGTTGGGTCTTGTTTTTTAATCCATTCAGCCACTCTGTCTTCTGATTGGTGAATTCAGTTCACTTAAATTTAGGGTGATTATTGATAAATGACAGTTTAGAACTGCCAGTTTATCTTTTGTTTTTTTTCTGGTTGCTCTGTATCTCCATTTTTTCCCCTGTGTTTCTGTCTGCCATTTTAGTTTGGTGGTTTTCTATGATGTTTTTCTCAGTGTTGTCTTTTTTTTTTTTTTTTTTTTACATTTTGTGTTTCTGCTCTAGATTTATATTTTGTGGTTACCATGAGGTTTGTATAAAATATCTCATAGATAAAATAGTCCTTTTCCTGTCGTGATGGTGTTTTATCTTCATTTGCCTATGTGAGTTCCATCCTTTTTGACCTCCCCTGTTGGGTTTTTGTTGTCTCAAATTATTCCTTTTTATATTGTGAGTTTGCTATCAAATTGAAACAGCTGTAGTGATTTTTACTGTCTATACCCTTTAGCCTTCGTGCTATAATTGTTTAATAACCTGTTAGAGTTGCAATTTTCTAATTCCGTCTATTTATCAACTTACTCAAAGTTTTGTGTACTTTTGCCTTTTCCTTTCTGGTAGAAGAGCTCCTTTCAACAATTGTTTATCTCTGTAAGGCAGGTCTAGTGTTGATAAGCTCCCTTAGCTTTTATTTCTCTTTCATATCTGAATAACTTTGCTGGATATTCTTGGCTGACAGCTTTTATCTTTCAATATTTTAAGCATGGCATTCCACTCTCTCCCAGCCTATAGAGTTTCTGCAGAGAAATCAGCTGATAGCCCAATGGTGATTTATTCGTAGGTTGCCACCCTTTTAATTTTTTCCTTTGTCCCTGACAGTTTTTCATATAATGTGCCTTTGCCATTGACTTTAACAGTTGTTAATATGTCTTGGAGAAGGTCTTTTTGCGTTGAGGTAATTAGTTGTTTTTGTAGCTTCATGGACTTGTATATCTAGTTTCTTCCCCAGGATTAGGAATTTCTCACCTGTTACTTCCTTTTTTTTTTTCTTTTTTTTTTTTTTTTTTTTTTGTGGTACACAGGCCTCTCACTGTTGTGGCCTCTCCCGTTGCGGAGCACAGGCTCCGGACGTGCAAGCTCAGTGGCCATGGCTCACGGACCTAGCCGCTCCACGGCATGTGGGATCTTCCCGGACCGGGGCATGAACCTGTGTCCCCTGCATCAGCAGGCAAACTCGCAACCACTGCGCCACCAGGGAAGCCCTCACCTGTTACTTCTTTAAATAATCTTTCTGCCCCCTTCTCCCTCCCTTCTCCTTGCATACTAATGTTACCCTTCCTAATAGAGTTGGATTGTTCTCATAGAATTTCTTCATGTTTTTTGGATCTTAATTCTCTCTCCTCTACTACCTGTATAATTTCTAGATTTCTATCTTTTAGATCACTAATTCTCTCTTCCATATGGTCTGCAATATTTCCATTGTTTTCTAGTGCATTCTTCATCTCACTTATTGAATTCTTCAGCTCCCAAATTTCTGTTTGGTTCTCTTTTAGAGTTTCAATCTCTTTAGTAAAGTATTACTTCTGCTCACTAATATTCTCCTTGAACAGCCTTTCTTTCTTGTAGCTCTTTGATTTTTTTCATGACAGCTATTTTGAATTCTCTCTCAGATCACAATATTCCATGAGTTTAAATTTGGTTCCTAGAGAACTGTCATATTTGAAGTAGTGAACAGTGCTCTTCTTAAATATATCTGTTTTTTTAAACTTGATTATACTGACTCAACAGATTAGTAATTGGATGCCTTTTTTGTTTTCCGGTAGGTGGTGCTATAGCACAAGCTTTTATTTTCTTATACCTGCGCTGCCTCTGGTTATATTTTAGAATTGGCATCTTTTACCCTCTACCACCTCTGTCAGATGTGTTGCCTGGCGCCCTCCTTGCTGCTTGTGATACCAGATCATTGGTGCCTCGCTGCTGCTGGTGTCACAGGTGTCACTGCCTGGGGCACCAAGCTGGTGGGTGTTTTCCACCTTGTCTGGGGTCTCCTGGGTCACAGACTCTGCCACTGCAAGGGGAGGAAGAGAAGGAGGGGGAGCCAGTATTGCAGGTGTCTCAGCCGTGAGCAGGGTTGTCAGGTTCACAGGCTCTGCCACTGTAAGCAGGAGGGGGTGGAGTCATGGGCACCTCCACAACTGGAGGGACAAAGTTGGCAGGCTCCACTGCCACTGCTGTCAAGTTCCCCATGGCTGCAGGTACCACTTTGGCTGTGAGGTCAGTGTGGTGCCTCCCCTGAAGCTGCCCAGCTCTCTGGGATTGCAGGTTCAGCCACCGTTGCTGGGGGTCTCGGATTACAAGCACTACCTCCATTGTTCTATGGTCCCATCTCCTCTGTGTGGTCCAGTTCACCCACCTTTAGATATATGATGTGCAGGATTTTCTCATGACCTGGTGTGTTGGGCACAGGTACTTTTGTTGAGTTATGGATGTTTTACTGGTTGTAGATAGAAGGGGTGAGACAATGGGAACATCTCATGCCACCAAGATACTGACAGTCCTGTATTTTATTCATTTTGATGCGATTGTAAGTGGGATTGTTTTCTTAATTCCTCTTTCTGTTAGTTCATTATCAGTGTATAGAAATGCAACAGATTTCTCTCCCTTAATTTCGTATTCTTCAAATTTACTGAGTTCATTTATTAGTTCTAATAGTTTTTTGGTGGAGTCTTTAGGGTTTCCTGTGTATAGTATCACACAGGAACCTATTGAGATGATCATATGATTTTTAACCTTCGTTTTGTTAATCTGGTATATCATGATTGATTTGAAGATATTGAACCATACTTACATCCCTGGAATAAATCCCACTTTAACCTTGGTGTACGATTCTTTTAGTGTATTGCTGAATTTTGTTTGCTAATATTGGGATGAGTAATTTTGCATCAATGTCATCAAAAATACTGGAGATATATATATATATCATATTGTCTTTGGTTTTGGTATCAGGATAATGCTGGCCTTGTAGAATGAGTTTGAAAATTTTTCTTTCTCTTCAGTTTTATGGAATAGTTTGAGGTGTATAGGTATTAACACTTCTTAAAATGTTTGGTAGAATTCACCTGTGAAGTTATCTGGTCCTAGACTTCTGTTTGTTGGGATTGTTTTGATTACTGATTCATTTTCATTACTAGTAATTGGTCTCTTCAGATTTTCTATTTCTTCCTGATTCAGTTTTGGAATTTGTATGTTTCTAGAAATTTATCCATTTCTTTTAGGTTTTCCAATTTGTTGGTGTATAATTTTTTGCAGCAGTCTCTTATGATTTTTTATGTTTCTGTTGTATCAGTTATAACTTCTCTTCATTTCTGATTTTACTATTTGAGCCTTTTCTCTTTTTTCCTTTATGAGTCTGGCTAGAGATTTGTCAGTTTTTAAAATCTTTTCAGATAAACAAAGAACCAGCTCTTAGTTTCATTAATATTTTCTATTGTTTTCTTTTAGTATCTCTTTATTTTTTCTCTGATCCTTATTGTTTCCTTCCTTCTACTAACTTTGGGCTCTGTTTGTTTTTACTTTTCTAATTCCTTTAAGTGTAGATTGTTTACTTGCGATTTTTCTTATTTTTTGAGGTAGGTCTGTATCGCTATAAACTTTCCTCTTAGAAATGCTTTTGCTGTGTTCCATAGGTTTTGACAGGTTGGGTTTCCATTTTCATTTGTCTCAAGGTGGTTTTTATTTGGGTGCCCTGGGTGGGGTGGGAGCCACTTTGGAGGGGACCCAGTCTCTGGCAAGGTATGAAAGGTAAGAGCTGCTTTGGAGAGGCACTTGACAGGTCTAGGCTGTCTGCTGTGTGTGCAAAGCAAGAATTTCTTTGGAGGCGGTGCCTGTTCCAGCTGTGGCCACTCACCAGATGTGGTGGGGCAGGAGCCACTTTGGCCGCCCACTGGATGTGTCAGGGGGGCAGCTGCTTTGGAGAGGTGCTGGTCAGGATGGGCAAGTCTGCAGGGGAACACCAGGGTGGGGTGAGCAGTGCTAGCAGGGTAGATGATGTATGTCAAAAATGGTGCCCACCAGTGCCAGGACATAATAGCTGTTTCTTGATCTCATGTTGAAGTTTCTGAATATTCCTAACAAGACACCGTGAGAAAGATCAAGATTTAATTACATTCTCTCTACTTACCAAAGTATTTCCTCTACTACTGCTTTCTTAGCAATCTTAGGAGTGGGATGTAGGCCTAAGTCATTTATTTTTATGATTGGAATCCTTGCAGACCCAAGTCTTTCCCACCAGCTTATACTGTTGGCAGAGTTTCAGCTGGTTTCTTTTTTTTTTAAATTGAGATATAACTGATATATAATACATTAGTTTCAGGTGTATAACAATGATTTGATATATTTATATATTGTGAAATGTTATGTTTGATACTAATGCAAATAAAATGAATTTTTGATTTCGTTTTTACCTGCTTGTTACTGGTAGTTAGATAATGAGCATGGAATACTGACCATGTAATCAGCAACCTTGCTCTATTAACTTAGTTATTCTGTTAATTTATATTTTCTAGGTATAGTATAATGCCACATGTGAATAATAGCAGTTTTATTTCTTCCATCTTTATTCTTATACCATTTTATTTCTTTTATTTCTGATTTTATTCAGTCTAGCACATCTAGTAACATGTTCATAAGAAGTAGCGACAGGGTGCCATTTTTGTCTCTTCATCAATATCCTTAGAAAGTCTCATACAGCTCACCATTATGTATGATATTTCCTGTGGGGCATTTTAGGTCATTTTTTTTTTCTAGATATACTTGATTATATTAAGAAAATCCCCCTCTCTTCCATGTAGACCAAGCAATTTTATTAATAAATGTAGACTTTGGTGAAATAATTTTTGTGTTTATTGAGATATGATTTTCTCAGGTACTCTGTTAATGTGAATTATAGAGATTGCTCTTCTGATAATTTAGAAATACCTAAAATATAAACCATTTGATCACGAGGATGCATTATTGTCTACAAAACATGCCAAAATTTATTTTCTTTACAAACATTTTAAGAATATTATATTGTTGACCTGAAACAAATATACTGCCAGTTTTTTCTCTAGCTAAATTGGGTTTATTTGGGATCAGCAAAGAATTGCAGCTCAGAGTCTGCAACCATGGCAAGCCATGTGCAAGCTCCCACACACAGGGAAGGAGAACTCTTTTGTAGATAGGAAAAGGAAGTTGGGTAGGCCATACTAAACAAAGAGTCCATGGTGTTTCATTAGCTGAGTTGCTGCCAAGAAAGAAGAAGGACCTTTCTTCTTCCTGTTGAGTTCTGCTATCATTCAGGGTGTGAGAACTCTTCCTTCTGGTCTCACAACTCTATTTAATTGAGGTTATTGTTTATTTATTTATTTTTTACAATATCTACTTTCATAAAAGAAATAGGAAAATTTTGGGGGTGTAATGCCTTTGTCAGGTTTGAGAATTAAGTGACCCCAAGTCTCGTAGAGTTTTGAGCTATTCCTTTTCTTAAATTCATGACATATAAAGTTAAATCAGTGCATCTTCAGTCTTCTTTTTTTTAACATAGGTATATGAGACTATACATTTTCCTTAAAACACTGCTTTAGTTGAATACTATGTAATATACATATATTGTAGTTATTTGTGTTTCAATTCAAATTATTTCTTAATTTCTGTTTTGATTTCTCCTTGACATATAGATTATTTAGAAATATATATATTTTATTTCCAGTTGTGATATTGTGATTTATAATAAGACATATATATTTGAGCTTTAACCTTGTTCCTGTCACAGAGCTACTAAAAGCCTTGGAACTTTTAAAGTGATGAGAGCAGTAAAGTTGTCCTTTGTTCCATTAATGAGGTGACTTTTAGAAACCACCTAGGGAAGGATGCTGGTTGCCAGTGGAGCAAACCACGTGATTAGAGGGTAGGAATTTTCAACCTCCCTTGCCCCCTACCTCCGTGGAGGGAAGAGGGACTGGAAATTGAGTTCAGTCACCAATGGCTAATAATTTAATGAATCATGTCTAAGTAATGAAGCCTTCATAAAACACCAAAAGGGTGAAGTTTGAAGAGCTTCTGGGTTGGTGAACACGTAGAGATGCAGGGAGAGAGGTACACATGAAGAGGGCATGGAAGCTCTGCACCCTTCCCACGTATCTTGCCCTGTGCATTTCTTCCATCTGGCTGTTCCTGAGTTATATCCTTTTATAATAAGCTGGTAATTTAGTAAGTAAAATGTTTATCCGAGTTCTGTGGGCTGTTCTGACAAATTAACTGAACCTAAGTAGGGGGTCATTGGAACCTCTAACCTATAGCTTGTTGGTCAGAAGCACAGGTGACAACCTGGACTTGTGATTGGTATCTGAAAGAGGGGAGAGCAGTCATGTTGGGCTGAGCCCTTAACCTCTGGGATCTGACACTGTCTGCAGGTAGTATTAGAATTGAGTTGAATTGTAGAACACCCAGCTGGTATAGGAGAATTTCTTGGAGGTGTAAGGAACCCCCCAAACACATTGAAATTGGGTGCAGAATCTTAGTTGGTGTCAGATGTGGGATCAGAGTCAGAACTGTACCAGGCAATTGGAGTTTTTCTAGTTATATTTAATGCTATTGACTTCCAGCTTAATTATATAAGGTCTAGAGAAAATATACTCTTTTTAATTAAAACCGTGTGAAATTTGTTGGGGCTTTTTCTTTGGCTCATCATAAGGTAGACTTTGGTAGTAGTCCATATGCAGATGAACCAAAGTGAATTTATCCACTTTTGGGTTTATCCCTTCTCTTTGTATACCTATTATATCAAGTTTGTTAATTATGTATTGAAAGTCTCCTGATCCTGCAGGATTTATTTTCTACTCTTTCTGTTACTACTGAGAGAAGTGGGCTAAAAGTATCCCTACTAGTAATTGTAGATTTGTCTATTTCTATATTTTCTCCTCTATATTTGAAGTTCTATTAGTGGATGCATACACATTTAAGATGGTCATATCTTCTAGTGATTTGCCTTTTATCATTACAAAATATTCCTTCTTATTTATAGTAATGCTTTGTGCCTTAAAGTCTTTGTCATCAGATATTAAAAAGATTATACTAACTTAATTTGGTTAATATGTGCATGAAAATTCTTTTAAGTTTTTACACTCTCCATGTCTTTATTTTTAAATTGTTTCTAATAAACAATGGCATAATGCTAGACTTTATACTTTATTCACTTGAAATATGTCAGCCTTCTACTTAATGTAATACATTTTACATAGATCTTATATCTACCAGGTTTTTTTATTTTCACGTCTGCGTTATGCTTGTTTCTCCTCAATTGCCTATACTTGTAGAAACAAATATCATTTATTATGCCTTTTGTTCCTTCAGTAAATTTCTTATATGTACGTAGTCTTATTATTTTAACGATTACCCTAGATTTGCAACATGCATCTGCAACATCATATAGTATAATCCACATCATTAATTTACCTCTTCCCAATATTGCTAGAAGTTTAGACCTTTTATCTCTATTTACATACCTCCCAGCTTTTGTGACAAATATATATTTGCATTTTGTTCTGCATATATTTACAGTCCATAAGATACTACTAGTATCCTTGTACAGTTAATTTTAATTAGTTTACCCACATATTTACTGCTTCTTGTGTACTGCACACCCACCTGCACATTCATGTTTCTTTCTGGTATCATGTTTCTCCTGACTGAAAAAGAAATGATATTTCTTTGAGTGCTGGCCTGCTGGCAATGATTTGTTTGCCAAAGGAAAGTTTTGTTCTCCATTATTGAATGTTATCTTCACAAAATAAAGAATTCTAGTTTGGCAACTACAATTTATTGAGTAAATGTGTTATTTCAGTGTCTTCTGCATTCAATTATTGAAGTCAACCATCTATTTTTATTGTCATTTCTTTTAAGATATGGATATTTTATGTTTGGCTGCTCTTAAGATTTCTGTGTCTCTGGTTTTCAACAGTTTTACTATGATATGGTTAGGTGTGTATTTCCATGTGCTTATTCTGCTTGAAATTCATTGATTTTCTTAAAGCAGTGGCATAATATGTTTCCATACTTAGGGGAAATTCTCAGCCATTATATGTTTTTTATTCTATTGAATTCTCTTCTTCCTCAAATGATACTCTATTTGAATGATTTCAGATTTATTGATGTGTTTCACATATCACTTCTCTATTTTAATGCTTTTTTCTATGTCAGTCGTTGACTTTTTTAAAATTAACTTTTCTTATAGTTAACTAATTTAGCTAATTATACAATGCAGTCAATAATTCAAACTGTTTACTGATTTTCTGAATTTAATAAGTTCGCATAGATGCCAATTTTCTGGTGAAATGAATCTACCTTCTTTCACATGGTCTATTCATTTTTCTTCCAGTTTCTCTAAAATACTAGCCATAGGGAATTTTTGTTCATTATCATCTTTTCCACTCTTTGGATCTTTTAGCTGGCTTCTATTTTTTCTTTCACTATCTTTGTTGTTGTTTTCCCTTTATTATTGGCCATAATTTCTTCCTTTTGATATATGTGATAATGCTTTATTGTATGCTAGATGTTCTATATAAGGAACCATAGGAGTTACCTTCAACTTGAGAAGTTTCTATCTTTCCTCTGTTTGGAAGTTAGGCTGAGTGACTGATGACTTTAATTCAATAAGGAATTGAGTTTGGTCAGAGATAGTGTAGTTTTAGTGAGACACATATACTTTACTGGACTTTGTACTGGGAGCCCATAAGCCTCTATTTTCTCAGCGCTGAAAGCAATGGGTGACTATGTTCTGATACTCAAATCTTCAAAACCAAGTTCTCTAGCTTATATTCCAAGCTCCTTCAAAATCAGCCAGATGTTTTAAAGAGAAGGCATTACATGTCCTTGAGGCAAACTCCTTTCCACTAGGTCTTTGCTTCCTAACTAGAATAGATTGCAGATATCTTTGTCTTTAAAGACTTTAACCTATTTCCCAGCAAATGGATCTAAACTCAGCAAAAATGGTGTGGGAAAAACTCATTTTGAATTTGATGCCCTTAAGTGCCTAATTTATCAATCTAGTCTATTCTGCACACTAAGAGTTTTTCAGGTTTCTCTTTCTTCAACAGAGGAATTCTAACTGGGTAGGCCAAGCTTGATCATTAATTTATATTCAAAAACCATCATGTTACAGGGAACAAAGATTTTTGTTCCAGGGGAAAAAGTACTGATAATTTAAATTGTTTTCCCTTCCTTGTAATTTTTAAGTCTTCTAATCTTCATTTCCTCCACAGTTCTATGATACTTTTAAAATAAAATTTTAAGAAATGTTCTTGGCATTGTATAGCTGTCATTTTCAGAAAAATTGCTTGTCTGCATAGACCTAACTAAAATTGAAAGTATCTTTTTTACCCTATTTTATAACCAAAGAAACCCAGAAATTTAGAGACAACTATTATTATCATTCTGTACTTTTTAAAATTTTGTTGGAAACTTGCAGTAAATGTAAGTAATTTTCCCAAGATGGTTAAGGGCAGTGGTAAAGAAAAACTCAATCAAACAAAGAAAAAAAATTGATATTTCCTCACTCCCAATGAATGGTACTTAATGAATAAGTACTTCATTATACCAAGATGAGTACTATAACAGAATTCAGTCAGAAAAAAAAAATCAGTGATTTTAGGGGGATGGAATTAAATATAAGGCATTGGGTAACCAGCTACTAAAGAACACAGCAAGTTAAGGGAGGCATTGTGCTAGTAACTGGTTAATAACCATAAAATACTAATTGCAAGAAGGTGATTTCATTCATGGAGCTGAAGAGCAAAGGGAAGAAGTAGGGTTACTTGAATCTGGAGAACTGTAAGGCTGGCCCCATGAATCTCAAAAATGAGACTCAAAACTCCCACAGCAGGTACTGCTAAGCTGGTGCAGAGGATCTGAGACATTGGTAGAGAGATCAAAGACCTGGGGCTCAGACTCAGACAGCTATGCTGGTATCTTTTAGACTGACAATGAGGTTGGTCTGGATTGAATTTTTTTTTTAAAGGATATTGAAACTAAGTATAACTGCCAGTGTAAAATTTGTTATTAAGATTGACATACAGGAAGCAGATCTCCCAGATTCCCAAATCCCCTTGCATTCACCCTACTGCAGATCTCTGTAGAAAGAGGGCTGATACAGCAGCAGTGTGGTTCCTATAATGCAGAGCACAAAATGGGAAGGGGCTTTGACACTGAAAAGCAGTAACTTAAAAACTGGTACACCACCCAGGTACCATGCCTTTTTCTAGAAAATATAAAGAAATACATTTCAGGAAAAATAAAATTTCTAATTATTTAAAATAAAGAAGAATAAGTAGAAACATTATAGGAGTTACCTTTTTTAATGCATATCTATTCAGATACATTTTTGGGTACTAATTGTTTTTATTTCCCATGTTGAGTCTGAGTCTTTTGCTTGGGTTTTTCAGGTTGAGGCTGAACTTCTTCCTTTTTTTCCTTAGGTTTTTTCCTCATACAGAGCAATAGAAGACAGCATAATAGAATTAACAACAAAATAAGACATGTTAGGGCCAGGTAAATCTTCTTTATCCTCTCTCTCTTAGGGGGTGGGCCACTGTCAACACTACCTCCATTGCCTTGTTTTAGGCAGTTGGGAGGGTCCCACTTATAGTTGCAATGGCAGTGATGTTTATTGTTGCAGATCCCCCTCATGTTACAGAACTTAGGTGAACAATTACTATCCAAGCGAGAGAGATGGACACACTTCCTTCCGATGCAGACATGTTCTGGGCCACACTCTGTGCCGTCTTTCACATCACCAATATCAGGTATGGTCATCCCCATGTGGTAGTCTGTACCCCAGCAGGTGGCATTGTTGAAGCGAGTCCCATGCACAGTAGAATGCTCTGTCAGAAGGGGAATTTCTGCCACGTTATCGCACTGAATTCTCCCACATAAGCTGTCCAACATACTGCATTTTAGATATGTAGGGCCTTCGACTCCACAGTTACCAAAACGGTCACCTTGAGTGTTTACTTGTTTGTAGCAACTGTCGTTTGCATTTTTTGCCTTTTGGCCGAAAATCTGCCTACACTGTGCGTTGCGGTCATTACATCTCTTTTCATAGCAGTAGGCATTGTCATTACAGGGAATTCCATCCTCTACATATACATCGTCTGGGCACATATGGGATGATCCATTGCACCACTCTGGAAGATCACATTCATTGACCTCCTTTCTACACATTTCTCCTGATGGTAAGAACTTGCAGTCCTTGCAACAAAGCCCAAAAGCACAAGTAGACCCAAAACTCAGACTGCAGTTTGTCAGACAACAGGCATCTTTTGAACAATCCTGAAAAGATCCACAGTCACACTCTTCTCCTTCTTCAACAACACCATTTCCACAGCGCTTCCTTGAAAACATGTCCTTTGTGTATACAGTGTACTGCAAACATTTTGCCTGCTGTACAGAATATCCCCAAAAATAAGAATAACTACAATTGCTAAATTGGGCTATTGGTGGGTTGTCATGACGCATTATACATCTATAATAACCTGCAGAACACACACACAATACATTATCATGAAACATACCCAAATTATGACCTATATGATGAGCTACTGCAATTCCAATAATGGCCAAGGTTTTGTTTGCAAAAGTAACAACTGCACAACTAAAGTGTGACCTACACATTCCTGCAACATAGCCTAAACCAGTTAATCCTCTCAAGGTCTTATTTATAAAAAGATGTACAGTATCATGTGCCATGCGGGCATCAATGGTATTAGCCTTCCAATCGCAAAAATCTCTCAGAGACCTCCTTACAGCATCCACTTCAACCTGGTTTCTTTTAGTCCAGATCTCCATACCAAACAATAACACCTTCATACCCATTACCTGATAAATGGAATCCACTATATTTACAATAAGAAATAGATCTTCCTGCAACTTTGAGACATTCCTTTTAAAATGATTATATAGAGTATTGTCCACCACCAGTGCAATTTCAACAAAGAATGAATGGATCCACCAGCCATCATAATGACTTTGTTTCTGGGTAGAATTATCAGTCTCTTGAAACTCAAATTGGTGTACAGTTTCCTCTTGCATAAAATCAGATTTCATGTTTGGGAATTGGGTCTCCTCACTGTCCATTTTATATACCAGGTGTTCAAATTTCGTAGAGAAAATCATGGGCTTAATTTCATAAACAACATCGTTTATCTGTAATAATCCTCGAAAGCCACCAGAACAGGTACTGAGGGCAACAAGGGATTCTGGGTCCCCCTCCACATAACCATGGTAGTAGCAGTCATTCTGGACAAAAGGCTGGTCCTTCAGGAGAGCGCCCTGGTCTGAGTAGGTGAACACTGGGAGGTGTCTGGACAGCAAATGCTTCTTGATATTCATGTGGAGAACGTGTCTCTGGCCCCCAAAATGCAGGCTGTAAGAGAGCTGGCCTGGAGGCTTCATGCTTCTGCCAGTGTGTGTTACCTTCAAGGGAATCACCACTTCTGGAGGACTGTGATATTGGGGGTGTTCAGCCCGGATGTGTCCTGAAAAAGACAGAAACACCCCAAGCCAGTGTAGCAAGAGTATGATCCTCATGTACAACAGGGCTTTAATCACAGTCATTATGAAGCTACCATTATTGGTCCAGAGAAGAAGGCAGGCAGGGTTGGGAGTCACAGATGGTCTGGCTCCTTATTCTGAGCTGCTTAGTGTACAGAGCTTATCATTAAGTATCTGTCTTCTGGCAGAGTTGAACCATTAGAGCATAAGCCCTACAAGTAAAACAAAATATAACATATGGATGGGGGTGATTAGAAAAGGGCCTAATAGGGAGAAAGAGAAAGTCATACAACAAAAGTGATTAGTGTTTTGATCAAGGGTTGACTCTAGAAACTGCACAGAATTTGCTTTTAAATATTGATAAGGCAGAGGGGCATTGGGGGAGTATGGAAGAGTGAAAACTGGCCATAGATTTATAGTTATTGAACTAGGATGGTGGGCAATTAAGGATTCATTATACTATTCTCTAAATATATGTATATGTTAAATATTTCCACAATAAATAGTTTAAAAAAATCTTAAGGGTAAGGTGACCATATGTCTTGGATTGCTGGGATTTTCCTAATTTACACACGTTAAATTGGTATAAGTAATAATAACTGTTTTTTTCAACCTCAAGTCCTAAATTACCCAATTACCTGAGATACATATTAAAAGCAACAACAACAACAACACTCTCCTGTTATTTTAAAATCTCTTTTATAGTACTTATTACCTCCCTAGAACAAAATGTTTAGTTTTATCTTTCTTACATTACTCTCCTCACTAGACTTGTCATATTAGAAGTACTCAAGAGCATTATCTATGTCTTTCACAAATGTTAGTATCCCCAAAGTGCCTAGCTTAATTCTTTATATAGTAAAGAATGGTCAACTTGACTTTTATTGTGCCTTGGAGTGTTACTCAAAAGGTATTTACACTTGATTACATTTTAATGTACAATATTATTCAACACCTGTGGCCAATTTTGTTTTTGGAACAAAGTGTTATAGACTCAGTTTTCCCTGTTTATTTTCTCTATTTACAACTAAATACTCTGGATATAATTAAGTGGAAGACAAAAAAATACCTCTGAAAGCTAAAAAGCAAAAGACAGACTGGCTAGAGACCTCTAGACTTGAGGAATGGCAACAAGGTGAGTTCCCTGGGTTTTCTTTTAATTGCTCTCAGATATCCCAAATTGGGTGCTGGAGAGGTCTTTAACACCGAATCACCAGCAGGCGTAGACAAAAACAAACAAACAAAAAGCCTCAAGAATAGTTTTCTTTCTCTGTTCACATGACAGAGAATGGAAAAGCTCAACAGAGAACCAGTAAAGTGCTCCAGCATCTGCTCTTGAGCCAAGACACATGTGGATTGATTCATCCAGAGCAGCAACCTCAAAGACTTGTAGGCCAACCCAAAACACACTCCACAATCAGTGCACTGGTGGGCTGTTCAATCCACCTACATTGGCAATATAAAATCCCTGGCAGGCCAGCCTAACACTGATTCAATATCTAGGTAACTAACTACCTTATCTGCCTTCAGAGGCAGCAACAAAATCCCAACAATTTGACCCAACCTCAGCTCAACACTAGGGCAGGGAATGGAACCCTATATTAAACATAGCAGTATCATTCATAAAGCCTGATATATCCCACCCCTTCACCAAATGACATAGACACAGCCTATTGGCTTCTGTTTCTCACATCTCCAGATATGAATATGGACCAGTGACACCAGTTAAATCCAGAATGTTAGAGTAGATCAAGCAGAAGAAAGGACCACTCAGCTCAAAGATGGGTCATTGATAATTATTCAGTTAAAGTAGAAAAAAAGAATAAAGAAAGCAAGCGGCTTATAGGACACCGACAAGAAGACCAGTATACACATGATGGAAATCATAGAAAGAGAGAGAAAAAAAGAGAGAGAAAGGACCAGATAGCTTATTTAAAAAAAAATAATGGCTGAAAATTTCCCAAATCTGAAAAAAGAAATGGGCATCCACATGCACAAAGCCCAAAATGTCTCAAATGAGATGAATCCAAAGAAACCCAGATGAAGACTCATTAAAACTGTGAAAAGTCAGAGACAAGAAATTCTGAAAGTGGCAAGAGAAAACAACATGTCACATACAAAAGAACCACCATAAAACTGTGAGTAGATTTTTCAGCAGAAATCTTGCAAGTCTGGAGGGAGTGGGATGATGTAGTTAAAATGCTGAAAGAAAAAAACTATCAACTAAGAATGCTATACCTGGCAAAACAGTCTTTCAAAAAATAAAGAAGACATAAAGACATCACTAAACAAAAGCTGAAGGAGTTTATCACTGTAAACTGTGATAAACTGTAAGGCACTGTAAGTGCTAATGAGATTTTTTAAAGTTGAAAGGATGCTAAACAGCAACATGATAGTGTAAGAAAGTATGAAATATACATACATATATATTATATAAACATATAAATGTAAACTCATCTATAGATAAAACCAGAATACATTATAACTTTAATTGTGATGAGTAAATTACTTTTAATTTTAGTATCAAAGTCAATGATGAAAGTATTAAAAGTAACTAAAACTGAAAAACATGTTAAAGAATACACAGTAGAAATTGAAATATAAGTTGTGACAACAACAACATAAAGTGTGAGCTAAAGAGAAGTTAAGTGTAGAGTTTTTGTATGCAGTTGAACTTAAGTTGTTATCAGCTTAACATAGACTACCTTAACTATGATATTTTATGTAAGCCCCAAGGTAACCACAAAAAATATACTTATAGAAGTTACACAAAAGAAAAAGAGAAAGGAATTAATGCATATAAAGTACAAAAAAGTTCAACAAAACACAATGGAAGGCAACAAGAGAGGAAAAAAGACATACAAAAGAACAAAAAAGATTAATAGAAAACAAAGGACAAAATGATAATATTAGATCATTCCTTACCAATAATAAGTTTAAACATAAATGGATTAAACTCTCCAATTAAAAGACATAGAGTGGCTGAATGGATGTAAAAAAATAAGACTCAATTATATGTTGTCTAGGAAAAATCCTCACTTTAGATGTAAGGAAACACATAGGCTAAAAGTGAAGATTGGAAAAAGATATTCCCTATAAATGGTAACCAAAAGAGCAGAAATGACTAGACATATCAGATGGAATAAACTTTAGGTCAAAAACTGTCAAAAGAGATAAAGAATAACATTATATAATGATAAATGGATTAATCCACCAGGAAAGTATAAGAAATATATATACGCACCCAACATCAGAGCAATATAAATATATAAAGCAAACATTGACAGAACTGAAGGGAGAAATAGACAACAATTCCATAAAAGTAGACTTCAATACCCCACTTTCAACAAAGGATAGAACATCTAGACTGAATATCAACAAGGAAATAAAGGATTTTATAGCACTATAGACCAAATCAATCTAAAAGACATATACATAACATCCCACCCAACAGCAGCAGAATACAATTTCTCAAGATTACATGGATGTCTCTTCAAAATAGGTCACATAGCTACAAAACAAATCTTAATAAACTTAAAGATACAGAAATCATACCAGGTATCTTTTGTGATTACAATTAAATGAAACTAGAAATCAAAGGCAAAGGGAAAAATGGAAAATTTACAAATAGGTTGAGATTTAAAATCATACTGTTAACAACATTGAATCAAAGAAGAAATCAAAAGAGAAACCAAAAAATGCCTTGAGACAAACAAAAATGAAAATGCACGTACTGTAACATATGGGATGCAGCAAAAGCAGTTCTAGAAGGGAAGTTTATCATGATAGATGCCTACCTCATGAAACAAGAAAAAATCTCAAACAGCTTCACATTCCACCTAAAAGAACTGGAGAAGAACACACTAAGCCTAGAACTAGTAGAAAGAGAGAAATAACAAAGATCAGAGTGGAAATAAATAGAAACTAAAAATACAGTACAGATAGCTTATTTTTTGAATAAAAAATAAATAAAAATATGTGATACACACACACACAGACACGCACATCCATTTTCTTGATCCATTCAGCCATCAATGGACACTTAGACTATTCCATGCCTTGGCTATTGTAAATAATGCTGTAGTGAATATGAGAGTGAAGATATCTTTTTGGTATAGTGATTTTGTTTTCTTTGAATAAATGCCCAATAGAATTACTGGATTATGTAGTTCTATTTTTAATTTTTTGAGGAAACTTCAGGCTGTTTTCCATAGTGGCTATACCAATTTACATTCCTACCAAAGTATACAAGGGTCCCCTTTTCTCCACATCTTTGCCAATACTTGTTATTGCTTGTGTTTTTGATAATAGCCGTTCTGACAGGTGTGAGGTGATATCTCATTGTGGTTTTGATTTGTATCTCCCTAATGATTACCGATGTTGAGGACCTTTTCATGTATGTGTTGGCCATTTGTATGTCTTCTTTGGAATAAATGTCTATTCACTTCCCACGCTCATTTTTTAATTGGGTTTTTTTTTAATTGAGTTGTATGAGTTTTATATATATATTGTATATTAACCACTTATCAGATATATGATTTGCAAATATATTCTCCCATTTGGTAGGGTGCCTTTTCATTTTGTTGGTTTCTTTTGATGTACAGAAACTTTTTGGTTTGATGCAGTCCCACTAATTTATGTTTGCTTTTATTGTCTTTCCTTTCAGTGTCAAATCCAAAAAGTTATTGCCGAGATTGAGGTCTAGGAGCTTACCCCCTGTGATTTCTTTTAGGAGTTTGATGGTTCAGGTCTTACATTCAAGTCTTTAATCCAATTTGAGTTGATTTTGTTTATGGTAAAAGATTGTGGTCCAGCTTCATTCTTTTGCATGTGGCTGTCCAGTTTTTCCAACACCATTTATTAAAGAGACTGTTCTTTCCCCATTGTGTTCTTTTTTTGTTGTTTTTTTTTTTTTGCAGTACGCGGGCCTCTCACTGCCGTGGCCTCTCCCATTGCGGAGCACAGGCTCTGGATGCGCAGGCCCAGCGGCCATGGCTCACGGGCCCAGCCGCTCCGCGGCATGTGGGATTCCCCCCGGACCGGGGCACGAACCCGCGTCCCCTGCATCGGCAGGTGGACTCCCAACCACTGCGCCACCAGGGAAGCCCCCATTGTGTTCTTGAAAACTATGACTATGACTTTGTAATATAGTTTAAATCAGGAGGTTTGATGCCTCCAGCTTTTTTGTTTTTCTCAAGATTGCTTTGGTTATTGTGGGTCTTTTGTGGTTCCATAAAAATTATAGGATTTGTACTATTTTTGTGAAAAATGCCATTGGAATTTTTATTGGAATTGCATCAACTCTCTTGCCTGGTGTGGACATTTTAACAATTTAATTCTTCCAATCCATAAGCATAAAATACCTTCCTATTTCTTTTTTGTCTTTTTCAGTTTCTTTCATCAATGTCTTTATAGTTTTCAGTGTACAGGTCTTTCGTCTCCTTTGTTAAATTTATTTCTAGGTATTTTATTCTTTTTGATGTAATTGGAAATGAGATTTTCTTAATTTCTCTATCAGAAGTTAATTATTAGTGTATAGAAATGCAACAAATTTTTGTGTATTGATTCTGTATCCTGCAAATTTACTTATTAGTTCTAACAATTTTTGGTGGAGTCTTTAGGATTTTTTACATCTGCAAATATGATAGTTTTATTAGTTTTATTTTTTCCTTTCTTATTTGGATGCCTTTTATTTCTTTTCTTGCTTAATTGCTCCGGCTAAGACTTCTGGTACTATGTTGAATGAAAGTGGCAAGACTGGACATCCTTGTCTTGTTCCTGATCTTAGAGAAAATGCTTTTAGTTTTCAGCTTTTTACCTTTGAGTGTGATAAGAGCTGTGAGGCCACAATATGGCCTTTATTGTGTTGAAGTGTGTTCTTTCTATACCCAATTTGTTGAGAGTTTTTATCATACATAGATATTGAATTTTGTCAAATGATTCTTTGCATCTATTAAGTTGATCGTATGAGTTTTATTCTTCATTTTGTTAATGTGGTGTAAAACACTAATTAATTTGTGTATATTGAATCATCCTTGCATCCCAGAAATAAATCCTACTTGATCGTGGTGTATGATCCATTTAGTGTATTGCCAAATTCAATTTGTAAATATTTTGTTGAGGATTTTTACATCTATCTTAATCAGGGATATTGGCCTATAGGTCTAATGTGTTGTTTTAAGTCCAGTGCTTCTTTTTTGATTTTCTGTTTGGATAATCCACCCATTGATAAAAGTGCGGTATTGAAGTCCTCTACTATTTTTGTATTGCTGTCCTTTTCTCCCTTTAGGTCTGTTAATATTTGCTTTATAGATTTATATGCATGCATAAATATTTACAAATTTATATCCTCTTTCAATTGAAGCAAAGTTTCTGTAGGCTAAGTAGTCTTATTTATACCCATGACTAGGAGACAGTGTTACAAAGTAGGCATCAGTCTGAAGCATTATTGCTAGGTTCAAATACCAGGACTTATTCTTACTAGATATGTTGATTAAATTCTCATAGAGTTGGTTTCTTTTCTTGTAAAATGGAAATGAAATGTATATCTTCTGGGATGGTTTTGGTGGTTAAATGAGATAACCGAGGTAAAATATTAGGGACAATGCCTACCATATTAAATGTTTGATAAATAATAGTTTTATTATTTTTAAATAAAACCAACAAATGATTTCACAAGTTTCTAGTTAATTCTGTCTACAAACTATTCTTTCTTTTATACTGAACAGGAAATAACTTTCTAAACAAATGGATTTTCATTAAAGAGTGTCTGTTTGAAGCAGCGTTTCTATGTGTGATTCCGTATCTTTAGAAACATCTGCACCTTAATACTTTGTTTCTTTTTCAGCAAGCAAGAAAAACAGAAAATACACACTATGAATTTCCAGCTTTTTCTAAGCCTTTAAGGTAATTTTTGTCATCAATTTTCCTCTAACATTTTATCTTCTGTTTTGTTCACTTCTCTGTTTTTCAGGAGCACAGGATTTTGCATAACAAACTGGAGAGTCACTTCCTTTTTCCTTTGAAATGGATACTTTTCCTGGCTCCTTTAATTTTGGCATAAGTACAAGAGGTATGAAAACTCTTTCAGATTTAATAATGTAAAACAAAATCTTTTTGAGAACATTTGAGTTGAACAGTTTTAAAAGGGAAAACTGCATAGTTTAAAGTCATTTCCCCTGTCTCGTTGTGAGGTATTTCCTTTTAGCTCATCTTTAACAAAAGATCCATTTAGTTAATTCTATATTTCTTAGCCTTGGAGGCATGAACATATGAAATGGGCAAGACAGCTATGATATTTTAATAGTATTTAAAAAAAATAAACGGCTTTTTAGAACAGTTTTAGATTTACAGAAAAACTGCAGATATAGTACAGAGTTCCCATATATGCTCATGCCCATTCTTTCCCCATAAGGAACATTTTACATTAAATGGTACACTTTTCACTGTTGAACCAATATTCACACATTATTAAGGTCCATGTTTATTTCAGATTTCCTTAATTTTTACCTAATGTTTGTTTTTAGTTCTAAGACCCCGTCTAGGACACCATGTTATGATAAGACATCATGTCTTCTTAGGTTCCTCTGGCTGTGGCATTGTTGTTTTTGATGACTTTGACAGTTTTGAGGAGTACTGGGCAGATGTTTTGCAGAATACCCCTCAATTGAGGCTTATCTGATTTTTTAAATGATTAGATTGAGATTATAAGTTTTTGTAAGGAAGGCCACAGAGGTGAAGTTCCATTTCATCACATCATATCAAGTGTGCCTCCTGTCAACTTGATATCACTGTTGATGGTGTTCATCTAGCTTGTTTGTGTTTGTCCAACTTCTCCACTGTACAGTTACTCTTTTTTTCCCTTTTTCATATTGTACTCTTTGAAAGGACGTCACTTTGCACAGCCCACATCTAAGGAATGGGGAATTATGCACTTCCTCTAAATTCCTAACACCCACTAGTTCTTTTATTGTTTTTTTACTGCCTTTTGCAGAATGTCATATAACTGAAATCATATATTAGGTACATTTTTCAGATTTTCTTTCACTTAGTAGTATGTACTTAAGGTTCATCCATGTCTTTTTGTTGCTTCATTTCTTTTTATTACTGAATGCTATCCCTTGTGTTGATAAAACCAGTATGTTTATTCATTCACATATTGAAGGTCATTTTGGTTTCTTTCAGTTTTTGGTGATTGTGAATAAAGCTGCTATAAACATTCATGTTCTGGTTTTTGTACGAACATAAGTTTTCAAATTACTTGCATAAATACTGAGGAGTACGATTGTTGGATTTTATGGCAAAACTATGTTTAACTTTGCAAGAAACTTATAAACTGTCTTCCAAAGTGTTTGTACCATTGTGCTTCTACCAGTAATGAATGAGAGTTCCTCTTGCTCTGCGTCCTTACCAGCAATTTGTATTGTCTGCTTTTTGGGTTTTACTCATTCTAACAGGTATGTAGGGGTATTTCATTGTTTTAATTTGCAATTTCCTCATGACAAATGATGTTGAGAATCCCCTCCTCTGCTTATTTGCCATCTGTACATTTTCTCTGATGGAGTGTTCAGATTTTTTTTCCCATTTCTAAATTGGGTTGTTTGTATTATTATTGTTGAGTTTTTAGGGTGATTTGTATTTGGATCAAATCCTCTATCATATATATGTTTTGTATATAATTTCTCCCATCTGTGACTAACTTTTAAAATTCTATTTACTGTGTTTTCCACAGAGCAGAATTTTCAACTGTAATAAAATCCAATATGTCATTTTTATTCTTTTATGAATCATGCTATTGGTGTTATATCTAAAAATTTGTTGTCAAAGCATCCAGACATTGTCTTATGTTTTCTTCTGGAAGTTTTATAGTTTCGTGTTTTATATGTATGTTTATGATCCATTTTGAGTTAATACTTACGGAAGTTGTAAGGTTTGTGTCTTTGGATGTTCAATATTCTCAACACCATTTGTCAAAAGATGATCTTTCTCCATTGATTTGCCTTTATTACTGCAACAAAAATCAGTAGACTATATTTGTGTGGGTTTGTTTCTAGGCTCTCTGTTTTGTTTCATTAATGTGCACATTCTTTCACCAATACCATGTGCTTTTTTTTTTAACTATAGCTTTATAGTGAGCCAGATAGCATAGTCCTCCAACTTTGTTGTTCTTTAAAATTATGTGGGTTATTCTAAGTCTTTGGCCTTTTTTTAAAACTTTAGAATCTGTTTATAAATATCTACAAAATAACTTCTTGGGTTTTTGATTGTAATTGCGTTGAATGTATAGATCAATTTGGGAAGAATGGACATTTTAATAATATTTAGTTTTTTCAATCCATAAACATGAAATACTTCTCTTTTTACATAGATGTTCTTTGATCTTTTTAATCAGAGTCTTTTAGTTTTTCACACTTAGATCCTGCACATATTTTGTTATACTTAAACCTAAGTTTTTTTTTCATCTTTTTGAGCTATTGGCAAATTTTTAAATCTCCAAATATTTGGAAATTTCCCAGCTAATTTTCTATTTTATTTTTTATTTCTAGCTTAACTCTGTAGTGGTCTGAAAACATACTTTATATGAGAAGTTGATAGTCACAGAAATAGTAAAGACATAGAAAATATGACCCTGTAAAACATCTTGATCTGACACTGATGGAACACTATGCCCTATCTGTGTAAAACACACATTCTTTTCAAGTGTGCATGGAACATTCAGTAAGATACACCATCTATAGGACCATAAACTGAGACTCAATCAATTTCAAAATATTGAAATAGTTAAAGTATGTTATCTACTATAACAATCAAATTAGAAGTTAATACTAAGATATCTAGAAAAGCCTTTAACATTTGCAAACTGAGCAATACACTCCCATATAATCTATGTGTCAATAAAGAAATCTCAAGAGAAATTTAAAAGCTGTTTCAAACTGAATGGTAATGAATAATAAAACATCTAAATTATGTAGTTTGCAGCTAAAGCAGTGCTATTATTAGGAAATACTAGACACATGCTATTAGAAAACACTAGAAAATGCTATTATTAGAAAATTTCTAATAAGAAAGAATCAGGGAAGAAAAAGAGTAAATTAAACCTAAAGCAGGCAGAAGGAAGGAAATAATAAAGAGTAGAAACCAAGGAAACAGAAAATTAGCAAAGCCAAATTTTCTTCATTGGAAAAACTAATAAAAATGATACGCCTCTAGTGAGGATAATCAAGAAATAAAAGAGAAAACATACAGTACCAATTTCAAGAAAGAAACAGGTGATATCACCTCAGACCCTACAGGCATTAAAGGGATGAAAGGGATATTATGAATAACTTCATGAAATGAATAATTTCCTTGGAAACATACAATTTATCAAAAATAATTTAAGATTACATAGAAAATCTCAATTGCTATTAATCTGTCAAAGAAATTGAATTTGTCAAAAGCTTCTGCTCGAAGAAAATTTCATGCACAGAGCATATAAAAAAGTTACACAATGGGGTTCAAGACAGCAATGCAAGAAGATGCTGAACTCACCTCCTCTGACAGACACACTGAATATACAGCTACATATGGAACAACATCCTCTGGAAAAAACCTAAAAACTGACTGAGTAGCTCCTAAACATACATACAGAAGACGAACAAATGGCCAACAGGCACGTGGAAAGGTACTCAACATCACTCATCATCGGGGAAAGGCAAATTAAAACCACAATGAGATATCACCTCACACTTGTTACAGTGGCTGTTATCAAAAAGATAAGAAATAACAAGTGTTGGCAAGGATGTGAAGAAAAGGGATCCCTTGTGCATTGTTGGTGGGAATGTAAATTGGCCCAGCCGCTATGGAAAATAGTTTGGAGGTTACTCAAAAAACAAAAAATAGAACTACCATATGATCCAGCAATTCCACTTCTGAAGAAAACGAAAACACTAACTCAAAAAGTAGATTCACTCCCATGTTCATGAAGCATTATTTAAGTAGCCAAGAAATGAAAATAACCTAATTGTTCATTGATGGATGAATGGATAAAGAAAATGCAAATAAAGAAGTGTGTGTGTGTGTGTGTGTGTGTGTATGCTAAGTGAACTGTCAGCCAGATAAAGATAAACACTACGTGATTTTACTTATATGTGCAAGGTAAAATAACAACAAAAATACAGAGAAAAAAAAAAAGCTCACATAAAGACAACCGATAGGTGTTTGCCAAAGGCAGTGTGGGTGAGGGATGAATGAAATGGGTGAAGTGAGTCAAAAGGTTCAAACTTCCAGTTACAAAATAAATCATGGGGATGTAATATACAGCATTGTTGCTATAGTTAATTATACCATATTGCATATTTGAAAGATGGTGAGAATAGATCTTAAAAGTTCTTATTGCGGGACTTCCCTGGTGATGCAGTGGTTAAGAATCTGCCTGCCAATGCAGGGGACATGGGTTCGAGCCCTGGTCCAGGAGGATCCCACATGCCGCAGAGCAACTAAGCCCGTGCGCCACAACTACTGAGCCTGTGCTCTAGAGCCCGCGAGCCACAAGCACTGAGCCTGTGCACCACAAGTACTGAAGCCCGTGCACCTAGAGCCCGTGCTCTGCAACAAGAGAAGCCACCGCAATGAGAAGCCCGCACACCGCAACGAAGAGTAGCCCCCACTCACCGCAACTAGAGAAAGCCCGCACGGAGCAACAGAGACCCAACACAGCCAAAAATAAATAAATAAATTGATTTTAAAAAAGTTCTTATCGCAAGAAAAAAAATTACAGCTATGTATGGTGACCAATGTTAACTAGTTTTATTGTAGTGATCATTTTGCAGGGTTAGATCACTATTTTGTATACCTGAAACTAATGTTTTATATTGACTATACCTCAATTAAAAAAAAATAGTAAAATTTGCCTTGGGTTTCCCTGGTGGTGGAGTGGTTAAGAATCCGCCTGTCAATGCAGGGGACACGGGTTTGAGCCCTGGTCTTGGAAGATCCCACATGCCTCAGAGCAACTAAGCCTGTGCGCCACAACTACTGAGCCTGTGCTCTAGAGCCCATGAGCCACAACTACTGAGCCCGTGTGCCACAACTACTGAAGCCCACGCACCTAGAGCTCGTGCTCCACAATGAGAAGCCACCGCAATGAGAAGCCCGTGCACGGCAACAAAGAGGAGCCCCCGCTCGCCGCGACTAGAGAAAGCCCGTGTGCAGCAACAAAGACCCAATGCAGTCAAAAATAAATACATAAAGTAGATTAAAAAAAACTAAAAATAACCTTGAAAAATAAAATAAAATTTGCCTTAATAAAAAAAAGAATATCAAGAATAGAAAATTGAAAGTATTTGAGTATGACAGTACAAAGTGTGTGCTGGGTCTAGGAGATTTGAGGCTAGAGAATGAGTCAAAGGAACACTTGGGGAGAGCCTTGGTTGCTCTGTGGCTTACATTAGTTTCTAATAAATAATTACTAAAACCACAACAAGTACTCCTGCAGGAACATGTATGTAGTTAGTATAATACATAGTAGTTTTTGTAACTTTTTCTTTTGATGTCACTCTATATATATCTTTTAGTACTCTGTGGAAAAGCACCATATAACATATATTAATATGAAAAAAAGGTATTACAGTTAAGTGTATAACAATATTACACTATGTAGAAGAGAATTTTAAGGACCATTAACCATTTCTCTTTAAAGTGGCTTCTGGGAGTTAAATATCATATATTTGAAAATGATATCACATTATCAAATATGCTCTTCACCTTTTTTAGCCTTATTTTAACATCATTCTTCACAATTTCATTTTGAGCAATGCTATATATTTACCTTTGAAATCACTGCTACTGTTAAAAAAATAGGTTTCTTTCCAGAGCATTCTCATATATATATATCTTGTCTTCAAAGGAAATACAGATCTTCCTTGCTTACAGTGGGGTTATGTCCTGATAAACCCACTGTGAATTGGAAACATCTTAAGTCAAAAATGCATTTAACAACAACAACAAAAAAAATGCATTTAACAGACCTAACCTACCCAACATCATAGCTTAGCTCAGCCTGCCTTAAACATGCTCAGAACACTTACATTAGCCGACTGTTGAGGAAAACCGTCTAACACAATGCCCATTTGCTGAATATCTCATGTAATTTATTGAATCCTGCGCTGAGGGTGAAAAACAGTATGGTTGTGTGGGTAGAGAATGGTGGTAAGTAGGTTTCGGTTCGCTTACCCTCGTGATCACGTGGGTGATGGGTAGCTGTGGCTGCCACTGCCCAGCATCACAAGAGAGGATCAGACCAAATATTGAAAAAAGTTCAAACCTTAGAATTCAAATACAGTTTCTATTGAATTTGTATGGCTTTCTCACTATAGTAAAGTCAAAAAATCATAAGTCAAACCATCATATTGGGAACCGTCTGTACTTCCTTGCTGGATTTCATTCATTCTCAGATTACTTTAGTAGTATTAAAAATGCCAGAGAGATTTGTAGGGATTCAAACATTTTCTCCTAAAATCACATAGATTCACCCTCAAAAGCCACTATTAAATCTAAAGTGGCTGTATTTTCAACTACTACCTACCTGTCCAACTGAGTGACATTTTTGGATAAGAGTTGGTGGCTTTGTCTAGTTGCCCTTGGCTAGCCTCTGAACCATAGCATGTAGAATTCATCCTATTTCTGGTTGTTTTGTAAAGCATGAAATGAAGAGGCTTGAGGAGAGAAGAAAAATCCAAAATTCCCCTTAGGTGATTAGGATTTTGGTCCTAAAATCCAGGTCCAGATGATCTCACTCTTGAATTCATTTAACTAAGTCTTTCTGAGAGTGGAAATTGATGAGCTAAAATGGATGCTGGGTGATGTCCTCAGCTACTATCCTTAAGGCAGGCATCTTTAACAAGGAAACACATCCCTATTCAGTTTTTGGATACTAATTTGGATTATAGCCAGTAGGCTTTTGTATTCCCAACTCAATATCAGCTGCTGGGGAGCACGCAACGATTTTTTATTAAAATGCCCTCATGGGTTTGTCCAGAAGTATTTTAAATTTTGGGTACCACTCATGAACAACAGGCAGTGAAATTTGTTTCCTCACTAACGTTGATTGAATACAGTGGCCAGTTTATCCTAGATGTGTGGGTAATATATATCATGTAAAAATTTTCAGGATTTTCTCTGAGGCCACAAGCAGCCACTCTAAGTGTGGAAAGAGTTATTTCCACATAATAAATGGCTTTTTCTTACTCTGGACCAAAGGCTTGCATCATACAGTATTGCATGATATTCTCTTTGAACTTCTCCAAAGTCATGGTCTCTTTTAGTATTGTGAGGTTTGGGATCTTGGTGGTGACTGCCTGTTTGGCACAATGATCGACGAGGTCATTTCCTTTTGCTTAGATATCTCTCTTTGAATGGGCTTCTATCTTGAAAATAGCCAACTCCTCAAAAAAAATTATAGCTATTAAAGTGTCCTGGGAGGGTGGGAGGGAGGGAGACATAAGAGGGAAGAGATATGGGAACATATGTTCATGTATAACTGATTCACTTTGTTATAACACACCATTGTAAAGCAATTATACTCCAATAAAGATGTTAAAAAAAAAATGTCCCTAATATGCTGGCCATTCTAAACTAGGGTTCCTACTTAGGTTAAGCAGCTTTATTTTTCTCTAAAGCTTTCAGAAATAATAGACTATTTCCAAAGTATTTCTACTATTAGTGTGTGTATAAAACCCTATTCTTTTTATTTAGCCAGGAAGCTATTGGGATCACAACAAGTTCTGTCATCTGGGAAGATTTTGCCTCTGGAAAGGAGTCATATTCTAGTGGTGAGTTGAGATCTGCTATAATATATTCAGCCTGATATTTTCTGGCTCTGTTATTAAGAGATGACTGAAGAGCAAGATTAAATCTAGATTTCTAGGAATGTTTTAATAAACTTATTAGGAGTGTTTTGATAAATCTATTAGATATTTGAAAAACAGCAATTAGGGAGTCATGAACTTCCCTTCTGTGGAAGAAGAGAAGTAGAATTTAAAGTATTGCAAGGATGAACGGAAATGCAGTAAGAAATATGACTTGATAAGAAATAAGCCTTCTTACTGATAAATATTGCATTGTTTCAGTGGGTGGCAAAGTTTGGCAACTTAAACCATTAGGTTTAAGACAGACTCTAAAAGAAATTATGTTAGCAGAAGTCTCCACCATGTTGGCAATCAGCTTTAAATGAGGAGGACCTTGATACTGGGCTAATACTAGAAAAACAGTTGCCTGGTATTGATCTGTGATTATTCCATAAAGTTGAGTCAGAACACCAAGGGCTTGTCCAAATCTCTTATGTACAAATAGGTAGCAAGATTTATGACAAGGTAGGCCCATAGTGAGAGGCTGTTGAAGAGCTGATTTTTTAAAGCACAAACTGCCTATTCATGCTTAAATTCCCAGGTAAGAGATTTGGTTAACAAAGACATGGTTAAGTCGTACAGTATTGGAGCAATTCCTGTAAATTGGTGTGGCAGGCAGAATGCTTAAAATAGCCCCTCCCCCAGATTCCCTGATGTTCACACCCTGGTATAGTCCTTCCCACTTACATGTAGGTAGGGTCTGTGAACATGATAAATGGCACTTGTGTAACTAGATTTTGTTATATGGCAAAGGGGACAGTATTTTACAGGTATAATTGAGATCCCTAATTAGTTGACTGAGTGATTCAAAAGGGACATTATTCTGGGTGGGACTGACCTAATCAGGTGAAAGCCATAAAAGCAAGAGGCTCTTCCTCAAAGAGAAAGAAACAACCAGGTTGAAAGCTGCCAGTGGAGGGTGCCAACCTCTAGATCTGAGGACATCAGTGCTATAACCACAAGGAACTAAATCCTATCAATAGCCTAACGAGCTTGGAAGAGGCCTTCCAGCTCCAGATAAGAACAGCAATGTGGCCGATACCTTGATTTCAGCTTGTAAGACCCTGGGCAGGGGGCCCATCTAAGCTGTGCCTGGATCCCTAATCCATGGGCATTGTGATATTATAAATGTATGTTGGTTACTAACCAGGAAAAATTCTGAATTGTTAACAATTTTTCAGAATTGAGAAATCTGCCTCCTCGACATAAATTATGACCCAAGGAATATACTTTACTTTGACGGAAATTTTACTTCTCTTCAGGAAGTGTATAGCCTATTAGAGAAGAAACAATAAATAGATAGATGGAGTCAGTTCTAGAGCTCAACTGAACTTGAGTCCAAAAAAGATGACCAATATATGAGATAAAAATATAAGGAATGTAACTCAGGTCTTGGTCGAGGACTTTATTGATTTTCCGAAGAGAGAGCAAAGAAATAACTAAATAAAAAAGATGTTAAAGAACAGAAAACAGATTTATAGCTATAACATATGCACCAAAATAAGAGAATATTTGGATTTGGTACTATAAGGAAGTAGGAAATGATTATTAGATTTATACTCCTGAGATTTTGAACGGATCTATATCCCTGCCCTTTGGATTATTTTTTCCTTTCCTTTTTTAGCTTAGAGAATAGAAGTATTACAAAGAATGATACAAGGGTTAATGATTCATTTCTCTGTTAGGTTTTTATCTTTTTGATTTTAGTACTTCTTTTGGTTCTGGTTTTAGAGGGTATGGTCCAAACCTGGGGAGATATTTGGAGAGTTCAGTCTGATAGGTTCAGCTCAAATAATGTTGGAAAATCAGCATAATTTATGCCCAGAAGTATGATTATTCCTTAGACATTTAATTTCTATTAAGAGTACAGGGAAACCAATGTTTAAATTATCTATGACCTGATTATGATCTAGGAGTCCTCAGGAATGTCCAGGAATAGGCCATCAGGAGAGCATCTATTTTAAAGTAAATCCTTCATCTCACCCCATTTAGTTAGTGGGTGTGATGTCACAAAGGAGGAAAGAATTTTCTCTCTTGAAGGTCTGAGGTTGACAAGCTGGGCCAGGCAAAGTGTTTGAAGGGTATTGAAAGTACCTAGCACATGATAGCTGTTGGTTCCCTGTGAGAGGCTGGAGAAGAGTTTCAGGAAATATGACAGATGTCATACAGCCTATCAGTCAAAAATTTGCAAGATTTTTCTTTAGTATTTAGAGAAATTGGCCCTTGAAATAAAAGGAAATTGGTCACTTGATTCCCCCTTGGAGAAACTTCATTAATTGCCCCACTTTATTTTTTTTTTTTCCTTTTGTATCTTAGCTAAAAAAACGGTGCAACTATTTTTCCAATACCCTTTCTGTTCAAAGTGTACACATTTGAGGAGTTAAGGAAGAGTCTTTAAGAAAGAATTTTCAAGGACAGTCTCCTGCCTTTGCTAAGCAGGATTTAATACAGTTTTACTGTGAAATTCTAGCTTTACTCTTTTTCTATATGAAATTTCACATTTTATTCTTCACTTTTTCTCACCAGAAACGATCTCTCTCTTGCCTCTCTCTCAGCTATATTCCACTTGTACTTTTACTCAAATCTTGTGAGTATGGTAGCTGGATGCTGGGGCAGGGTGGGCAGGAAGGTCCATTCTCTGAAGTTCTCCTTAAGCTGCAGTCCTAAGCAAGTACTATAAACAGCGGGACCCAGATCTGAGGTCTTCACGAGTGATCCTGGCCCTTCTCGAGAGGTAATGCTGGGCTTAGTATGAGTTCACCCTTCACAAGGGGTAGGGTTTTTTTTCTCCTTGTTTTTCTGTAACTATAGTGGGTTCCCATCTGTGTCCTCGGGCATCAGGTTTTGAGGACCTTGCATATTAAGGCTTTGTTTCCATAGGACAGATAAGAAAGATGAGATGGGTGGACATTAGGTATTTGGTATTTGGATATTGGTATTTCCTGTTTCACTCCCCAGACAGCACCTGGAGGGAAACTTTCTTAGGATTTTTTTCCAGTCTTCCCTGTGAGTACCTGTGGGGTTCCTGGAGGGGAAGTTTGCAGAAGGGTGCAAACTTAATTTGCTCGTGTCTCTCTCAGCCTCACCTATCCTCAGACTTGAGCAATTAGTTAAAATCTGGTTGATTCTTCTTACCAGCTTATATGCCACTCAGCATCTTATGTCTCAACTAAGCAAATTGCTGGATCCTGCGTCTCCCCAAGAGTGCTTTTCACATTCCTGATTTTAGTTAAAATGTTTTCCATTGAAATTTTTATTATCTAATTGAAAAATTTATTAATTTCCATTTTTCAAGGTTTTTTCTTATTGTAAGGGAGGGGGAAACACTATCTATTTCTCCACATCTCTGAGAAGACATCAGAACCTAGCAGCAGCTGGTTTTTATGCAATTTTCCTACCATTCTGGTTGAATCTAAAGTATTTTCCAGTACTGTGTCTTAAACAAAGCCATTTTCTCTGGAAAGTCAGCTGATCACTAGCTGTGTAGAGTGGTTAGGAGATTATAATAAATCATAGAGTAAATTAGCAAATAGTGCTAAATTCTAAGCTCCTGTTTTCATTTTTGCATGATTATTGTAATCAGTTTTTATGAAGAGATTGCTTATACATCAAAAAATGAACTTGCTTTTTTATTAATTATATGACTCAACACTAATTTCAAAACCAATGAATTTGTTTAGATGGAACCAGAAATAATAATTTTATACTTCAATTCTGCATTCCATATTTGGTAGTGGGTAATTTGTTAACAGTGGCTCTATTTATGAGACTACAAGTCCATATAATAAGTCAATTTTTAAAATTAATATCACTATAAAACTGAGAGTTTGACTAAAATCCTAGCCTCAATAATTCATGTTAATATCAGAGAGGAAAATGTCATTTCAGATTAAAATCATTGGTAAGACACTGAGAGATATTCCCACTGATTCTACCAGTGGGTTTTATTTACATATACATTCGTATCTTTATATAAATATCTGTAGCTCTATATGTCAGTTTCTACACATCTATCTGGGTCTTTTTTATGGGTTATTCTCAGGTTAAACACAGTAATTCAAATAGGTGTATATTTCCCTTTTCTTAAATAATTTGAAGTGTAAGAAGTCCTCAGAGGAACTAAAATCTCTCATTTCACTTCTCAAACTCAACTAGCCCACAGGCTTATCTAAAAAGTCAAGAGGAAACAGAAAGGGTGTGTGTGTGTGTGTTTGTGTGTATGTGTGCATGAGATCACCTTTATTAAATCATCAAACCATGTGCAGTGTTGGTTTGTGAAGCTGGGGAATGTTTAAGAGGCCAAATATTTTAGTTAACACGGCTATGATACTAAAAAATAGGGTTTATACAAAGTCCCTTCCTTGTTATAATATTTGACCCAGAGTGACACTGAGTATAATGAGCAGTACGGGTTATTTACCTGCATGTGATGTGTTATCCAACTAAATTTTAACAAATCCACATTTAAATTCCAGATGAAAGATACTGGATTTCTTTCTTGTTAAAAATTCACCAGGGCTTCCCTGGTGGCGCAGTGGTTGAGAGTCCGCCTGCTGATGCAGGGGACGCGGGTTCGTGCCCCGGTCCGGGAAGATCCCACATGCCACGGAGCGGCTAGGCCCGTGAGCCATGGCCGCTGAGCCTGCGCGCCTGGAGCCTGTGCTCCGCAACGGGAGAGGCCACAGCTGTGAGAGGCCCGCGTACCGCAAAAAAATAAACAAAAAACAAAAGAAACCCCACACATAACAAATGCTGGCAAGGGACTTCCCTGGTGTCGCTGTGGTTAAGAATCCTGCCAATTCAGGGGACATGCATTCAATCCATGGTCCGGGACGATCCCACATGCCATGGAGCAACTAAGCTTGTGCGCCACAACTACTGAGCCTGTGCTCTAGAGCCCATGAGCCCTTGCTCTGCAGCAAGAGAAGCCACCACAGTGAGAAACCCATTCTCCGCAACAGAGAGTAGCCCCTGCATGCCACAACTAGAAAAAGCCTGCGCGCAGCAACAAAGACCGAACACAGCCATAAAATAAATTTTTTAAATAAATAAAAATTTAAAAAACAGACAAAAAAACAAATGTTGAAGATGTGGAGAAAAGGGAACCCCTGTACCCTGTTGGTGGGAATGTAAATTGGTGCAGCTACTGTGGAAAACAGTATGGAGGGTTCTCAGAAAACTAAAAATAGAACTACTGTACAACCCAGCAGTTCCACTCCTGGGTATATATTGAAAGAATACAAAAACACTAATTCAAAAAGATACATGGACCCCAATGTTCATAGCATTATTTACAATTGCCAAGATATGGAAGCAACCTATGTGTCCATCAACAGATGAATGGATAAAGAAGATGTGGTGTGTGTGTATGTATATATATATAATGGAATATTACTCAGCCATAAAAAAGAATCAAATCTTGCCATTTGCAACAACATGGATGACTTGGAGGGTGTTATGCTAAGTGAAACAAGTCAGAGAAAGACAAATACTCTATGATATCACTTATATGTGGAATCTAAAAGATACAACAAACTAGTGAATATAACAAAAAAGAAACAGACTCACAGATATAGAGAATGAACTAGTGGTTACCAGTGGGGAGAGGTAGGTGGGAAGAAAAATATAGGGGTAGGGGAATAAGAAGTACGAACTATTATGTATAAAATAATGTATAAGGATATATTGTACAACATAGGGAATATAGCCAATATTTTATAATAACTACAAATGGAGTATAACTTTTAAAAATTGTGAATCACTATATTGTATACGTGTAACATATAATATTGTACATCAACTATACTTCAATAAAAAAAGTTATACCATGAAAAAATAATAAATAAATAGAAGTTAATTACAGGTTTCTGTGTTGAAATCAAATAATTATAAATTTATAATATGAAAGAGTAGCATCTGTTGACACATTATAATCTATTTAAAATTTTCTTATTCTTACCTTTAATTTATTAATTGTAGCTGTTCAATAATTTATGAGGTATTGCAGAGTAATAACTTATGTCATTTATAATTTCATGTGTAAGCAAAGATAAACTTTCAAAATGTAAAATGAGCTTACAAAATGTGCAGAGAAATGTAAAACATTTCAAGTTTATCATTTTATTTTTGTCACCATTAGTAATTATTTACAAGGTCTAATTCAAAAGAGTTCTATGTTACAGCTATGCTTTCTAATCTATAAGAATTTTCGATGAATAATTTCTTAAACATACTTTGAATAAGCTGAGCTTTATCATATGACAAAGTACAGTTATTATTTACCTAAAGCAGTTATTTTATGTTAAGTTTTTGAGAGTCTTACATAATTCTTCTAAATTTCCCATCAATAGGAAATACATTTTCTCCACTTTTATGAGAAAATCACTCTATACAAGTTTATAAGAAAACATTACAAAATAAACTCTACATTTTTGCAACCATACTAGTCAAAATAAATCAATCACAGCACTATAATTAAATTGCAAAAACAAAATTCTGCCTTAAGCAGCCTTCAGTAATTAATGTGGCATTTAGCTTGCATCTGCTGAAATAACTTCCTAGGCCCAAGATGGAACCACCTCTGCCAGAGGTACTACATCAGCAAACCAAAACTTAGATAACTTTCATGTCCCTGTGAATGCCCCACTTGACCAGAAATGCAGCATATCCATCAGTCAATCCCCAAACGTCAAGTTGTAACTTCACCTGTTACATTATTATTATATATTTACATGTGATGACTACAGACAACTTAGTAGTGAGTTGTTATATCCTTTGATATTTAGTCAAGGTTTTGAAAAATTCCACTGCTATTCAACTATAACTAAATCCTCATGATTACCACAATAGGCATGAAAATCTACGTACACTGAGATCAAAGCTCCTTATGACAGGCTAGAAGAGGCCTTCACAAGTCCAGACGGAGTAATCAAACTGGTAAATGAAGTTGATACTGAAAGCAGGAAACACAGTCAAGAAGCAGTTTCAACAGGCTAAAGTATTGATTATAGAAACTGGAAGAAAACAAAAAAGGATATCAGATAGCATTTTGTGGGGAAATTATAGGGGAGAAAAAATAACAGTGAATCCTCAGAGTAGATCCAGAAAACAGAGGTTCAATGATGACCCCAAGTGTGAAGAATGAACAATCATTAGAGGGTGTGAAGAATGAACAATCATGAGAGGGACAAGAAACACGGGTGCCTCATTTGGCATAAAGGAGACCCCATGAATTGAATATCTGAGCACCTGATGAGCAAAAGTAGTCTGAAATCAGAAGGACTTCTAAAGAAAGCTGTTAACATAATTTTATTCTTCAAATTTGAATGTGAAAGCATTTCTTTGATCTCTTCAGGTTTGTTAATAAAGACTGTGTATAAAATATATTTGATTGCCATGTGTAAAGAACCAAGTCTATTGTTGTATTTTACATGGAGTAAGAATGAAAGATTACGTAGTCTTTCACTTTCTTTAAACTTGATATTTAACCTTGATATTTGGGGACATAAAAAGAATCAAGAGATGCATGTCAGATTGTTCAGAGCAGAAATAAGGTGAAAGAGTATAGTAATGAAATTGTCAATACTATCGCATGCTATAGTCTGCCCAATTATTTTCACCTCCTGTTTTAGCTGAGGCTATTATTAAATACAACGGAGATTTATTTCTCACAGTTCTGGAGGCTGGAAATTCCAAGATCAAGGTGCTGGCAGATTTAGTGTCTGTGAGGACCCAATTCCTGGTTCACAGACAGCTGTCCTCTCTCTGCACCCTCACATGGCAGAAGGGGCAAGGGAGCTCTCTGGAATCTCTCTATAAGGGCCCTAATCCCATTCATGAAGGCTCCACACTCATGACCTAGGCATCTCCCAAAGCCTCTACCACCATATCACTGGGGGTTAGGATTTAAATACATGAATTTAGGAGAGACACAAACATTCAGTCTATAGCAACTTCTAAATGACAAAATTGTAGTTTCATAAATCTATAGTGCTAGCAGTCATCTAGAATCTGAACACAGTTACAAGGAATTATATCAAATAACATTATTTCTATGATCTATCACAGAAGGTATATCTATATTTCCTGCTTACATCCTGGAAGGCTAAAAACGAGTGTGACCTTTACACACACACAAACACAGATACACACACACTTTCTCCATTCTGCTTTCATTGCTACCACCTACTAATCAAAAATTAGGAACAGGGCTTCCCTGGTGGTGCAGTGGTTGAGAGTCTGCCTGCCGATGCAGGGGACACGGGTTCGTGCCCCGGTTCGGGAAGATCCCACATGCCGCGGAGCGGCTGGGCCCGTGAGCCATGGCCGATGAGCCTGCGGGTCCAGAGCCTGTGCTCCGCAACGGGAGAGGCCACAACAGTGAGAGGCCTGAGTACCGCAAAATAAATAAATAAATAAATAAATAGGAACAAAAGGGAAGCTAACAGAGTTCAACGTGAAAAATTGAAGTAAATTGCTTCTCAAAAACTGAATAATTTTGTTTGGAAGTCAGTATATGCAGGGAGAAAGACCATTTCCCTGTGTTAGAGGATGCTAAATGTCTGCAGCTTTTTCATGTACTACTAGGGCATTTTGCTTCACATTCTATAAATGAAGGAAAGAAACTCTGTTATAACTAGAATAGACTGAATAATGTCTCTCTGAAGATGTCCACATTCTAATCCATGGAAAACCTGTGAATGTTACTTTATATTGTAAAAAGGATTGCTGGTGTGTTTAAGAATCTTGATATTGGGAGACCAGCCTGGATTATCTGGGTGGGTCCAGTGTAGTCATAAGGGTCCTTGTAAAAAATAGCAGTTGGTCAGAGAGAACAGAAAATGCTGCCCAGCTGCCTTGACAATGGGGGAAGGAACCACCAGCAGCCTCTAGAAGCTGGAAGAGGCAAGGACAAGTGTCCTACCCTGGAGCCTCCGGAAGGAAACAGCTCTGCTGACATCTTGATTTTATCCTTGTAAGACTCTTTTCAGGCATACTAATTATGTGTTTTGTTCATGATAGAACAACTTAAACCTGATGGTGACTGGGAGTGACACTAATACCAAATTTTTGGTCAATCTCTCATGTATGAGAAAATGACCAAAAAGGAAGAATTGTTAAATTAATTAAACAAGGAGGCCATTAAACTGAGGCGGCTCTAATACGTTGGTGGCTTTTGTGAGTAAACCAAAATCTAAGCCTGTAAATGCCTCAAGATTACGGAATCAAAACTTAAGGACAACCAATCACAACCAAGTAGGCTTTAAGCTAGAGCCAATTAAATAGTTCTTTGCTTCCACATTTTCCTCCAAGTCATTCCCAACTCCTGTAGATGGCATGCTCCTAACCACTTCTGGTTTGGCACTGCACAATTTGAATTGATTTTTTGCTCAAATAAACTCTTCATTTTTTTTTTTTTGCGGTACGCGGGCCTCTCACTGTTGTGGCCCCTCCCATTGCGGAGCACAGGCTCCGGACGCGCAGGCTCAGCGGCCATGGCCCACGGGCCCAGCCGCTCCGCGGCGTGTGGGATCTTCCCAGACCGGGGCACGAACCCGTGTCCTCTGCATCGGCAGGCAGACTCTCAACCACTGCGCCACCAGGGAAGCCCCCAAATAGCTATTAATGAAAGTATATAATGCCTTTTCGTATACATTTGTGTTATTTATTTTCATTGATATATAAATAAAGAAATGCACCCTAATGCAGTGATAAATTATTTTTACTTACAAGATGATCAAGTGTAACACAATTCTGTATCTTACTGAGTTGCTATTTGTTGAATTTGTGGATTTTTAGCCTAACATCTCATACCACAAAATATTTTATTTATGAACCATGTGATCACTGTTTCACTGAGAAGATTCACAACAGCTAGGTTTTGAAAGATTTCTTTTTCAAACAAAACCCTTGAAAGATAATGGTTCCAGTCAAATGATTTGACATTAGCAAAGTTCCTAACTTTGAAGAAATGTCCAAGTTAATATACTTCCAACTACAATATTTAATATTAAACAGTGTTTGGTATTCAGTGACATTAATTCTGTGATGACTGTTTATTTCTCAATTTGTTTTTTTTTATAGACTTTCACAGGAACAAGGGAAGTGGTTGAATGTGGTTGTTTCAGCTCTTCAATGAGTTTTTGTCTATAAACAAATGCATTGATATCCAAGTAACTGAAGGAGAGCACTGAAAGATCACCAACCAAAATATTCTGTAATTTAATCAAAATAAAAAGCAGTTTTTGATACACAAAATACTGTTCCAGTTATGATATTCAATAGTGTTTTGTAGAGTAACATTATATAATAATTGTAGTGTGCTTTTTTCAAAATTAATAAAAATAAATTTGAATTAAAATTGTAAAATATAAATAATATATATTAGATAAAAACAGAAATTGCATTGTGTACAGAGAATACTGATCAAATAACTAGATAAAAAATAAAAATATTTAAAATGTTTGTTTTTAAAAAAGATACAGTCTCAGAATAAAATCCATAAAATTCACAAGAAATATAGCGAGCCAGGCAGCCAATTAGTTATAATTTTAAAATATTAAATTTTCCTGAGTTCTTAAATTCCAATGAATAGACAAAACTGTTAAGAAACAAAAATAAAAAATACATCAGTTTCGTTTAACCTTTTTACACTATGTGTTATGCTTGAAGGGAGATGTTATAATGTATTCTGTGTTCCTATGGGAAAAAAGTCATCAGAAATCCACAGAATTAAACACTGTGTTTATTAGCAAGGCTCCAAGTACACAGTGAATGTTCACTAAATGGCACATAATAATCACCACAACAGTGATCATACTGAATAATATCTCAGCCTGATACATGTTTATAGGATACATTTACATGCTAATTTAAATGCATTTAAATTGGAAACTAGAACTTTCTTGTTTTGGGAATGAAATACTACCTTAGCAGTTGCTCATTAGTGGAACTTTAATAAAGATTATAGTCTTGAGCTATGATTAAATCTTTGTTTTGTATTGAATATGGTTTAGTGTTGATGCCAAACAATTGTTACATAATAGGAACACTTTTCAGAAATTATTTTAACTTCCAAATCCCTGTAATTTTTCAAAGCTCTCAATGTTTGTCTCTATACTTTGTCAAAATGTGAGATAACTTTAAAATATAGACATATGCAAAGATATTAACAGTATTTGTATGTTTGGTATAAAGAAGAGCAAACAACTGGGTAAGCATCTGCATTTCTTTTTTTTTTTTTTTTTCCGCGGTATGCGGGCCTCTCACTGCTGTGGCCTCTCCCGCTGCGGAGCACAGGCTCCAGACGCGCAGGCTCAGCGGCCATGGCTCACGGGCCCAGCCGCTCCGCAGCATGTGGGATCTTCCCGGACCGGGGCACGAGCCCGTCTCCCCTGCATCGGCAGGCGGACTCTCAACCGCTGCGCCACCAGGGAAGCCTGCATCCTCATTTTTTTATTTTGTTTTCTGCTGATATTTTATATCACTTGGATATAATGATTATAAATTGTTCAGCCAATGTGATTGAGGTCACCGTCTCCATCTATGTATATATATGTGGCACTTAGGAGAGAGTATAAAATAGTGGTAAACCGATTAGTACCACCAGGTTTGGTGTGATTATGTTTCCTTTCTTTATAGTATTTCTCTTAATGTACATTTACTATTGTCTATATAATAACTATGACACATTTTACAAACTTATTTAACTAATTTCATACTTTCATACTGAGTTATTTCAAGTCTTATGACCTTTCCAAAAATTTCATATTGTTCCTTTTCTGGGAATGTGATATGGTGATTGCTACCCTATGGGGTCTGTTAAATGTAAAAGCAGCAAATCAAGTTGTTTGCACTTAATACATCTTCATATGGACCTTAATATGCACCAGGTACTCTTTTACAGGCATTGAAGATATTGTCTCATTTGATCCTTACAATAACCCTCAGAGGTAGATCCTACAATCCACATTTTATAGACAAGGAATGAGAGGTTAAGTAATTTTCCCCAGGTGAGACACTACAAGTAGGTCCCCTACATACAAACGAGTTCTGTTCCTAGAGCACGTTCGTTGAGAACAATTTGTTCGTTAAGTCCAACAAAGCCTAGGTACCTAACTAACACAATTGGCTATATAGTACTGTACTATATTGTACTGTACTAGATTTATAATACTTTTCACACAAATAATACATAAAAAACAAACACAAAAAATAAAACATTTTTAACCTTACAGTACAGTCCCTTGAAAAGTACAGTAGTACAGTACAACAGCTGGCATCCAGGGGCTGGCATCGAGTGAACAGGCGAGAAGAGTTACTGACTGGAGGAGGGAGGGGAGGTGGGAGATGGTAGAGCTGAAGGATGGTCAGCAATAGGAGATGGAGGGCAGGCTGCAATTTCACTCACGCCTGACCTTGATGGCGCAGGTTCTGGTTCTTTGCTGGATTCAGTGCTGTCTAACCTCTTGAAAAAAACAATCCAGTGATGTCTGGGTAGTAGCTCTTTTTTTCTTGTTGAAGATGGAATGGTAGCACTGGATTGCATTCTGAACGGCTGCTGCAACCTTCGTGTACCATTCTATGTTCAGGTCCTGTGCCTGAGAAACTAACAGTGCCTCCTCAAATCAAGATAATCCCATGCCATTTCCTGCATCGTGAATCTCTTCGGTTCTTCAGTTACTTCTTCCTCCTCTTGTCTCTCTTCGTCCTTTCTCTGTGCAAGTTTGCATCTTTGAAAGTTCACAACTTGAAAGTTTGTAAGTAGGGGACTTACTGTAATAGGTGCTTAACCTGGCATTAGGAACCAGGAAGATGGGCTCTAGAGATGGTACCCTCCCGCAGTTTGCTGGGCCTGATGTGAGAACCACACCCAACCCACAAACCCCATTCCCACCATCCATGATGTACTTACCTTGTATACGTTTGAATCATCTGTTAAAAAACAAACAGCTGAGATAGGGACCTAGAATAAACAATGAGGGAAAATTATTTTTTTTTGAAAAGATTTTTTTTAGTAACTTTTTAAAATCCCCCTCCTACTTTCCAGTTTGCACCTGCTTATCTGATTATTAGAGAAATAGTCTACATTTTATTCATTGGAGGATACTTTAAATGGCCTAAATATTCAAGCGTCAAATACATACTCCAGTATGTACTTTTACTTAAACAATTTCATCTCTTTTTATTTCCCAACTTTTCCTCTTTTCTCACTGAAGTCAACAAAGCTGTTTATTTTCTCTGAACTTTACAAACCCATCTGTTCCTTCATGAATTATGTATTTCCTCTTGTGAATGTCTTCTCTCACAATACTTCCTGTTCAATTCTACACTGCCTGCCATTGCATCTATAAAAGCTCAGCTATAGGAATTCTTACCTGAGACACAGCAAAACAAGTTTTATATATATATATATGTATGTATGTATATATATATATATATATATATATATATGTTCTTGCTTATATCTATGTTTCTGCCTAGTTGTATTATAGAGAGGGAGAAATTTTTTTCCAAATTGTTTTCTTTGTTTTTAATGTAATTTATTATGTATACATATATACACTATATATAAACATATATGATAGATACACATATATGTTATATATACCTAGCACAGATAAACATATATAATATGCATATTATATATACATGTATATATTTAGAACACACTCATATAAACACACACACAGATACACACAGTTTAACAATCTGTTCACAATATTTCTGAAAATGTAACAGTCAGCTCTTGCAAGCCAAGATGAGCCTGCCCAAGCACACCACTGATTCGACTACTCTGCTTCCAGTGAGTTGCTGCCACCCGGGGCTCAGATTCCCTGGGCACCTCCATTTGATAGAGATCAGAAATCCCTTTCCAAAGGCAAACCCTCTGTCCAGCATGCCCCGACTCTTAAGGATGGTGAGTAAAGTAGTTTCTAAAGATAGTGATGCTTCATCCTACTTTTTTATCCTTGGTGAAGTAAGAAAAATCTGCATATAATACATGTAGCGGATAGTGAATTAGAAGCTACGAGAGAGACTCCATATATTTAATATTCAACATTTCTGAGCTTACAGGATACCTCAGGTATTTAACGTGATGTGGTCTGATTGAATTATTACCTGGAAACTCAACATTTTGTTTTTGTTTTGTTTTATTTTGCGATGTCTTGCATCAGCATCTCACTTTCCAAAGGACAATTTATTTTATATAGCATGCTGACTATTAGGGACAGATAAGTTAATTTTTCTCTGTCATATGTGTCATTTCTATTTTTAAAAAGCCATTGATATGGTCAAAAGTAGTGAACTATGTTTAAGACAATCTGGTTCTCCCACTGACTCGCTGTGTTACTTAGCAAGTCATCTGAAGCAATATTACTCCAATTATCACCAGGCAGGAGATTTCGTGGGGGAAGTCAAGGAGTACAGTGTATTCCTTAAATATTCCTTTCTCACTTCTTATCGGTGATAGCAATCTTTAAAGATAAAAAGATAGATACTCTAAATATTTATGAAAATGCAAGCAAAGTTTAAAAAACCAAACATAAAAATAGAGCATAGAATGGAAATTATATGTTTAAATTAATACAAATAAAGTATTATATATTTACTTCTAAAATTAGAGCAAATAAAATAACGCCAGGTTTTCTTTGAAATGTGTATCACAGATGAGAAGGCAAAATAGTTTCCTTGAAACAAGAAGTTGACATTTTTATCTCAGACTCCTAGTTAAACATAAGAGTAAAAAAAAAAAAAATTGCACTCATTATACAGGAAAATGCTGGCAATTAAAATATAAAATAGATCTTCAAACATTATTACTTTAGATACATATGAGTAAAAAAATGTATATAAACAGAAACCAGGTATTTCATATGCTCATAAAGACCACCACGAAGAAATGTCCCAATGGTTTTGATTATGATCATCATCTTGGTCCATTCAGGCTGTCATAGCAAATTACCATAGACTGGGAAGTTTATAAACAACAGAATTTTATTTCTCATGGTTTTGGAGGCTGGAAGTCCAAGACAAGGAGCCAATATGGTCATAGTCTGGTGAGCACCCTCTACCTGATTCACTGTGAATGCCTTCTGACTGTGTCCTCATATGGCGGAAGGGGCTAGGTACTTCTCTGGAGCCTCTTTTACGAGGCGACAATCGCATCCAGAGGGCTTTGCCCTAATAACTTAAACACCTCCCAGAGGCCCCACCTCTAGCAACGTCATCTTTGAGGGTTAGGATTTCAACATATGAATTTTAGGGGGACACAAGCATTTCAGACTATAGCAATCATATTAATTTTAAAAAGATTTCCCGTAAATAGAAAAGAACTTAAAATATCTGTCACACACACACACACTTAACAATACAGACTGCCAGACTCATTTTGGTTAATTTAAGCAGAAAATTTTGTAACACTTTGTTTAGTTTATTGGCAAGAACATTATAAATATTTGTTAAATGAATGACATGTGCACTCATCGTTTTCTATTTCTGCATAACAAATTACCATAAATTCAGTGTTCTCTGCTCACGGTCCCCACAGACTGACAGCAAGCTGTTTGCCAGGACTGGGTTCTTAGCAGGGTCTAGGGGTTCTTGTCCAAACTCATTCAGATGTTGGTAGAATTTATTTCCTTGCAGCTGCAGGATTGAGGTTCCTTTTTCTTCCTTGCTGTTGGCCCGGGGTTGCTCTTAGTTTGTAGGTGCTGCCTTCAGGTGTTCCGTAGGCCTGCTCATACTTCCAGTCTCTCTGAATTCAGGAAATTCTCAGTCCCTTTTAAGGGCTCACCTGAACAGATCAAGTCCACCCAGATAATCTCTCTTTTGATTAACTCAAAGTCCACTGATAAGAACCTGATCACAAGAGTGAAATCCCATCATATTCACAGGTTCTCCCACGCTCAAGGGGAAGGAATTATATAAGAATGCGTGCACCAGGGGGAAGGAATCTTGGGGACCAACTTGGAATTCTGGCTACCACAAAGTCTATTGTTAATAATGTGTTCTGCAACACTAATGTCTCTATAGAGAAATACCGCTCTTGACAAAGCAGATTTACCTCCCTTTCAGAAATTTTATTAATGGAGTTTGAAAGGCAAATCAGGTCCTTAGGTTGAAGGATCCTGATACCACAATAAATATGTACAGGAGATAGTCTCCCAGTCTTTCCCTAAGTGGCCTCCATCCAATATGCAAAGTAATTGTATATTGTAGAAAGAGGAATTTGAAGATCTTCCTAGAGCCGTTGGAAATAAAGTCTGAGCTAAGTTCAGCCAAAGAAAAACAAAACATTATCATAACTCACCTGTTAAAGTGGGTTGAGGGCATAGACGCCAGATGTTGCATGCCTGGATCCAGTTCATGTACAGTAGTAGATCAGCAGACCCTCTGTGGTCGTCTTCGTGGCTCCTGAGTGTGCTGACATCAATATGCTAAGCAGTTGAGAGAACCCTCATATTGGTTCCCTGTTCTGTGTGTGGGACTGAAACCGAGCAGGACGCTGTGGGGCTCCTGGGCACAGAAGCCTTTCCATGTACCCCGTTTTTTGTAGGGAACAGACTCCAGCCAACATGACCTTCCTTGAGTTCCAAAGGGCAGATTCAAACAGTTGCTAGTCCAGGAAGGGAGGGGATGCTGAGACAAGGGAGGAGCAGCCAAGAAACAATAGTGCGGCCTTGGGGCAGGTCCTGGTTCCGCCTCAAGGGACACACATAACAATGTCTTTAAGCTTTCTGTAGAATTAAAACCCAGCAAAAGGAAGATGTCAGCATTGTTCATACCAGAGACGACCACCTGAAGCCAGACTAAAGGAACCAGAGAGGCTCATCAAGAAGATTACTTGAGGACTTCTCTGGTTGCACAGTGGTTAAGAATCTGCCGGATAATGCAGGGGACATGGGTTTGAGCCCTGATCCGGGAAGATCCCACATGATGCGGAGCAGCTAAGCCTGTGTGCCACAACTACTGAGCCTGTGCTCTAGAGCCCACGAGCCACAACTACTGAAGCCCATGTGCCTACAGCCCATGCTCCGCAACAAGAGAAGCCACTGCAATGAGAAGCCCGCGTGCCCCCGCTCACCATAACTAGAGAAAGCCTGCACGCAGCAACAAAGACCCAACAAAGCCAAAAATAAATAAATTTATTAAAAAAAAAAAAAAGATTACCTGAGGCCAGATTAAAGGAACCACAGAAACTCATCAGGTTACTGGAGACCAGATTAGAGGTGCAGGCCCTGCACACACCCTAATTCTTATCGGCAACCCCACCCTTGAACCATTGCCATAAAACTCACCAAACTCCCTTGGGTTGGGACACATAGTTTTCGAGGGCAGGAGCCTGCTGGCTGTGTCCCCCTTTGCCTGGGAAATCAATAAAGCTGTTCTTTTCTACTTCACCCAAAACTCTGTCTCCGAGATTCGATTTGGCACTGGTGTACAGAGGCTGAGCTTTCGGCATCAGAATGAGGACCATTATGAAAGAAAAGAATAAGCAGAAATCTTTGATACTGTTTCTTCCTCCTTGTCAGGCTAGTAAATGAGAAGCACAACTGCATTTCAAGTCAAACGGTAGAAATTAATGCCAAACTCAAAAGACTTTAAAAAATTAAGTTTTGTGATCCTCATTTATATCCTCATTTAATTCACCAATAGCCACATATAAGAAAATTCACATAGGTCATGGCAGGTGACAGTGGAGTTTCACACGTTTAACCAAGAGATAGACCCATTCTCACAGCTGCTGTGCCAGATGTGGTATATTTCCTAGAACAGAGCAACATAGATTCTGCCCTTGATTTTTAGCTGTGGGAAACAAAATAAGGACCCCACAAAGATGTCTGTGTCCCCAGAACCTGTGAATATGTTAGGTTACCTGGCAAAGGAGAGTTAAGTTTGCTAAGCAGCAGATCTTAAAATAGGGAGATTATCTGAGTAACCCAATGTAATTGCAAGGGTCCTTAAAAGTAGAAGAGCAAAGATGAAGACAGAATCACAGAGATGGCAGAGTGAGAAGAACTTGGCCCAACACTGCTGGATCTAAAATGTGGAAGGGGGGAGGCACGTGCCAAGGAAAATGGGCAGAATCTAGAAACAGGAAAAGACAAGGTAAAGGAATTTCCTGCCTCCAGAAAGGAATGCCCTCCACCTGAAATCTTAATCTCAGCTCAGTGACATCTGTGTCAGATTTCTGATCTACAGATGACAATTTCTGTTGTTTTAGGCCACTAAGTTTGTGGTAATTAGTCATAGCAGCAATGGAAAATTAATACGGTAGCTATTCATCTACATAATCTGCATTTCATTTCATTCCCCATCAGGAAAGAAAACAGTCCTGCTCTAGACTGTGTTAACTCTGCTGCATTCTGTCAGAGTATAGTCTGAAGGGGGTCTCAATTACCTGAACATTCTGTGGGACATCTCTCTGATTCTTTGTTGAGGGCTTAGTAAGCAAGAAGTAGTAAATACTCTGTATGACTTGGTAAGTTGAGGGCTTGCGAGACACATTCATAAAACATTCATAAAACTTTTGAAGTTTTATGCCACATTCGTAAAACTTTTGAAGGATCTGATGATCTGGTACATGCCAAGACATTGGAACTTTCTGCCACTAAGAAAGAGTCACTGTGCTTGGTAGATATTTTTGGAAGAGCATATACCATACTTAGGAATATTGCTCTAATTCATTTATAGGGTGACTTAGAAGGCTGCCAATTTCAAATGGGGTACAGAGCAGAAGGTGCTGCATCAGATGTAGGCAACAGCAGGGGGCCCCAACCACCAGGCTGTGGACCAGTGCCAGGGGTTGGGGAACCAGGCCACACAGCAGGAGGTGAGCAGCGGGCGAGTAGGCAGAGCTTCATCTGCCGCTCCCCATTGCTCCCCATCACTTGCATTACTGCCTGAGCCATCCCCCCCACACCCCTGCCCCCGTCCGTGGAAAAATTGTCTTCTACGAAACCAGTCCCTGATGCCAAAAATGTTGGGGACCACTAGGCTACAGTACAAAGAGCTCTACCACTTGGGTCATGTGATCTAGTGGATTCGATGATGTTATAGAGCGGGAGTCAGCAAACTGTTTCTGCAAATGGCCAGATGGTAAATATTTTAGGCTTTGAGGGCCATTGGGGCTCTGTGACCACTACTAAATTCTGCTGATGTGCAGCTATTTAACCCTGTTATTGTACCAGAACTACTTTACTCCATGGTTGTAGTCCAGATGCAGGCACAGATAATACATAAATGATAGGGCTGTGTTCCAATAAAATTTTAATTATAACATCAGTCCCTGAGTCAGATTTGGCCCATGGGCTAGAGTATGCTGACCCGTGCTATAGAAAAGAATATTGCATAGAGTCTTTGGAATAATTGAATAAGAGAGTCACAGCACAGACCACTAGGGTTGTGGAATCTGACCTTCCCATGTTCAGCAGGGAACTGCATACCACTTGTGTACAACCTCTGGATTGGGGGCCTTGTTGGAGGCTGAGTGTCTGAGTGTGAAACATCAAATGACTATGTGGTTGAAACTGTCCAGCATGTATTGATTATTGTTAGACCCATCACGTCATATGTTTTTGCAGTATTAGCGACAAACTACCATAAGTAGTGAAGAGTAGCAGAATATTCCACCCCAAAGTATGCCTCTTTGGCACAAGGATTATTTTTAGATTATCATGTTTGAGAAACTGCAGACACAAGAGAAGCTCTAAAAACAAGAACAGAAGTTGCCGTTTTGTAAGGGAAATTTACATTTATGAAGGAATCTCCATTTCTGAGGGTGTCTCCCTCTCTGTACCAGGAGAAGAATTAACTCTATAACACCTGAAGCTCTTTATCAATGGAGAAGGCAATGACTTAACTGTATAACAAACCATTAGCCTTGTTTACCTTGCTTTTCCTTGTAACCTCCCATAGCTGCCCCCAAACACACACACCTTTCTTTCTTTTGTCTTTAGTTAAAGACTGTATTTAAGTGGGTGGCTTGGGCCATCTCAGGGACTTATGCACTTTCCCTGAGTATCTCCTGTGTATGCATGAGTTATACATGTTAATAAACTTCTGTTTGCTTTTCTCTGTTAATCTGTCTTTTATTACAAGGGGTCTCAGTCAAGAACTCAGAAGGGCAGAGGGAAAATTATTTCTCCTCCCCTACTCAAGATATGAACTTTGAACTCCAGAGAGCAAAGAGAAAATGGAAGGAGGAGAAGGTTATAAAAGTAAGAAGGGAATTGACCTGCTGTCGATTTCTTTTCTTCCTCTTATCCCTCCTTCCTTCCTGCCTTTGTTTCTTCATTTATACTTTTTTATATCCACTCTTCAATATTAATTAGCTATGGTCAAATAACAAAAAAATTTTTTGAAATTGTTACAGAACTGAACTTGGTCCAGATTTGGCAGCAAAGCCAATCTACTGACACCAGTTGTGGTGAAGGAAAGTACAGCATTTATTTGCAGGGCACCAAGCCAGGAGAATGAGTAGTTAATGCTCAAAAGACCTGAACTTCCAAATGGCTTTCGGGGAAGGGTTTGGAGTGAGGGTTGCAGCATGTGTGATCAGCTCATGGACATTCTTCTGATTGGTTGGTGGTAAGGTAGTAGGGTGATGTTTAGAGAATATTAATCATTGACTTTCTGGTTCCAACCAGTCTGGGGTCTACATGTTTGTGGTCTGCATGTAGTCATCATCCTCCACTGGGTGAGGGTCTTAGTCTCACAGAACAACTCAAAGAGATGCATCAGATTGTTATTTCTATCCCTTCAGGAGGAACTAGGAGTCCTGTGACTATTGATCAAGCTATTATTACTTCTCTTGCTGGACTGCTTTCCTTCATTTCTGCCTTTTCCACTTCTCTAATCATGTATTGCTTGAGTCTGCCCTTTGGGACTTGGGGAAAGCCAAACAAGCAGTGGAGGACATGGAGGGGCTTGTACCCAGGAAGACCCCACAAGGTCCTGCTCAGTTTCATAATGAGTTTGATGTCCTTTATTCAAGGGAAAACCCATGGATTGGATGAGTACAGTGCCTCACAAGCAGTGGAGCATTCCCAAGGGATGTGTTAACCAAAATTTCAGAAACAGAGACCTGATTGAAATTAAAAGGTGTTTATTTGAGGCTTGTTAGGTTTGCAGTATGGCAGGCACAGATTCAAGAAGCACTTGAATTGTGTTCCCTCGGACTACAAAATGGGAGAGGCTTATAAAGGCAAAAAACTGCAAGGTTACAGAGAGTTACATGAGTTGTTTACCAAGAATTATAATTGGACCTGGCAAGAAGTGGGGATGCTGGATAAGAATTGGTTGGGGTCCGAAAAGCTTCCATAGTTATAAGGGGAGACCTTGAGACCACAAGGTTGCAGCTGGCAGGTGTTCTGAATACAGCTGGTGGTGTCCTTGAACGTGGTACAGTTCAGAGAAAGTTCAAGTTCTCAGTGGTGCAGAGGCGTGTCTGAGACCAGATCCTCAATGGCTGCCTGACTTTATTTTTGTCCGCCTGAACTGTGATCACTCCTTCATAATTTAAATTTGTCATTGGATATATAGGAAGAGTAAGTTTTGTAAAGTGTTGGAAGTAGTATGCAGAAACAGGGCGTGAATGGCTAGGAGGTCAGGGGTTTCCTTAAAAGCTAGCAGGCCAATCAGGAAATAAGAGAGTATTTGGTTTAAGTTGGTTGGCTGGGGTTGCATATCTGACCTTATTTAGAACCAGGAAATCATTACAGATTTTTGGCAGTTGGGGATTAGCTGCCAGATTACACACACTGCATTTCTAGTCAAGGGGAGCATTTACAGGGACACTAGAGTTACCTACGTTTCAGTCTTCTGACATAGCACCCCGGGGAGGAGCAGCTCTATCTTGGGCTTAGAAATCTATTTCAACACTACGTTCTGAGTATATATGGAGTGTCTCTCAGTGAGTGAAACAGACGTTAAGTATCAAAACAGTTAAATATATTATTATAAATTGTCCTAAGTGGTATTAAAGAAAACAATAGTACTAAGAGACAAATGTGAAAACCACTTTAAAAGCAGGTTTCTCTGCAAAAGTATCATTTAAGAAAATGCTAAGAAATATTATGAAAAATTAGAGGAAGACAGCAGTGCATCCTGAAATTGAGTTTTCAAGGGGAAAAAAAAGAAGCCAGGAAACCAGTTCTTAAGGTTCAGAAGAGCTTGGTATGTTCAAGGAATTGAAAAAAGGCTAAAATAAATGATCAGTATGCAGGGACAGGAGGGAAATTTGAGGTAAGAGAGGTGAACAGGAGGCAGATACATTTTACTATCATTTATGGCATGTGTTCTCAACCAGGGCAACAGTGCCCCCAAGGGGACAAAAATTGGTTCTGGGTTGGGAAGGAGGTGAATTTTACTCTGTAAAGCACAGTGACATACACATATAGTAAGTAAACAGATATAGATTATATCTATGGTGTTAAAATTTAATGCAGAGGCTGTGATTAGGAAAAAAAAGTCTAAAAAAAAGCTTTCTACGGGCTGAAAATGAAAGTAAGTTTGAGAATCACCAACTTAGGGTAACACTAGTCCTGTAAGAAATAAATCTCCAATTTCAGTGGCTTAACATAATAGAACTGCATTTCTCACAAATTTATTCTTGTGGCTCTTTCTTCCACTTGACGATTCAGGCACTCAGACTGCTTCTAAATTTTGGCTCAGACAGTCTGCTCTGGGCTCAAAATCCAGGATCTTGCTGTCAGGTATAATCATATACCCTTATCCCCTCACCCATCCACTATACAGCTACAGAGCAAGGACAAGAGATCCATTATATGGAAAAAAACACCTGGACATTCAGAGAAGGGAATCCTGTGGGAAGGTACCACAAAGACCTGCCCTGATAGAGGTGGAAAATTTACTTGCTTAGATCACAATTCTGCTCTTGGAAACTAATGACCCAGAACTTTGTTCTCTATGAACCTTGACTATGTTCTGCACAGTTTTTCCTTCTTCATTTTCCTGTAGAGTCACAGGTAGGGTGAATGTTACTTATATATTCCATGCTGGTAACTTTGGCAGACTGCTTTCTGCTTCGGTAAGTTTTGGGATCTAGTGGCAGTTTAAGGGACAAATGTCGAAGGCTTTCTATGCTGGGATTTGGTTTCTTCGGTGATAAAATTCCCTATGACTTGGGAAGGTTTTTGCTTCTAGCCAGTTCAGAGTACCAGGAACCATGCCAAAATTCTTTCTTAGAAATCGTTCTCAAGCCTGTCTTTTCTTGGTTCCTCTCCCCACACCCTTTACTCTATGGAACTTTTAGGCCTTGACGTTACAGCTTATATAACCTGGCAGATGAGTAAACAGAATCACTCCTTCGGGTGCCTACTAAAATGGACTGCCTTAAGCACTCATCAGTGCTGGTTTCCACAAGTATTTTCAGGAGTCCACATGTGTGTACTGTCCAGCCACTCACATTTGTCAGTCTCTCATTTTTTGGTCAAATTAATGCACACCTCCCACCACTATCACAAATAAATCCCAATATTTCAGTGAGTTAGTATACTAAAAAATCATTTCTCTCTTATCTAACAGAACAACGAATTTTTCCTGTTATCCTGGGGGCTGTCTTTCATGAAGTGATTGAGAGAAACAGTTCCTTTCATTGCATTCTTCTGCCTAATAGAGGTAAAAAAAAAGGGGGGGGGGGAGAGAACATGCATACAATTTTCTCCTCTGTCTTGGCCCAGAAGTGACACATATCACCTTGTTGAGAACTATGAAAGGTCTGAGTTTTCCCTACTTGTAACTTCACAGGTTAGACTGCCACAACTTCATGGGTACAGACAGAAGGCACAAAATTCCTGAGTCAGAAATGATGGACAGTCTGTTACTTACCCCAAAGCAGGTAAAGGGTCTGGAGCCATCCTCTGCAGTTTTCAGTAGAATTATCAACGAGATTGATGATCAAATTGTGTTTGTCACCTGGTGATGATGTGTAGACCTAGCAGTCTATAAAATTTTTCGAGCTGCATTGCATGCAGGATCTTAGTTCCCTGGCCAGGGATGGAACCTGTGCCCCCTGCAGTGGAAGATTGGAGTCCTAACCACTGGACCGCCAGGGAATTCCCAGCAGTCAATAAAATTTAAGATGCTAGCAACAGTCTGTGAGAACAAGTGTTAGGGTTCTCTAAAGAAACAGAACCAACTGGATATATAGAGATATATAAGAAGAGATTTATTATGAGAAATTGGCTTACATGATTATAGAGGCTGCAAAGTCCCACAGTCTGCCATCACCAAGCTGGAAGCCCAGGAAAACCAGGGGTTTACTTCCAGTCCAAGCCTGGAGGCCTGAGAACCAGGGGAGCCAGTGGTGACACCCTTGTCCAGATCTGAAGGCCTGAACCCCTGAGAACCAGGAACACTGATGTCCAAGGAGAGGAAAAGATGGTGTCTCAGCACAAGCAAGGATAGTGAACTTGCTCTTCATCCCCCTTTTGTTCTTCTCAGATGCTCATCCAATTGGATGGTGCCCACCACGTGTGCAGGGCATCTCCTTTGTTCAGTCTGCTGGCTCACATGGTAATCTCTCCCAGAGACGCCTTCACATACACATCCAGAAGTAATGTCTTACCAGCTGTCTGAGCATCCCCTGACCCAGTCAGGTTGACACATACGACTAACCATCACAGAGCATATCAAGGCATTTTTCTTCATAAGAAAAGTTCCTTGGGTTGTCAGAAAGATTAAAAAAAAAATAATGTCCTTTTTTTCTCTCTCCCTCTTGGGGTCTGTGTTGTTCCTTCCCAAAACGCTGAGGCTTTCCTTCCTTCATCACCCTTGTATTAGGTTTCTATGCTGTATAAAAAATTTTTACAAATTTAGCAGCTTAAAACAGCTGCCACTTATTATTTCACAATTTCTATAGGTCAGGAGTCTGGGCATGGCTTAACTGATCCTCTGCTCAGGGTTTCATCAGCTGAAGTTCAGGTATTGGTCAGGGCTGTGGTGTTATCAGAGGCTTGACTGAGGGAAAGTCTGCACCCAAGATCCCTCAAATAATTAGAAGAATTTATTTCTTTGTGGCTGTAGGACTAGGACTTTAGTTTCTTACTGGCAACTACCTCAGCAACTAGAGGTTACCCACAGCTCTTGAAACCACCGTTCCTGGGAATTCCCTGGTGGTCCAGTGGTTAAGATTTCATGCTTCCACTGCAGGGAGCCCTGGTTCAATTCCTGGTCGGGGAACTAAGATCCCACGAGCTATGGCATGGCCAAAACCAAACAAACAAACAAAAAATACCCACTGTTCCTTGCTACACAGTAGCTCACTTCTTCAAGGCCAGCAACATGTGGATATCACAATATAGTCACAGGAGTGATATCTCATCACCTTTGCCATATAAGGTTGTAAAATAATCATGGGATGACATCACCTTTGCTGTCACAATGCCCATGATCAATGGAAAGAGATTATACAGGGGAATGTACACCAAGAGGAAGGAATTATTGAGTGAGCGTCATCCTGTAGTCTGTGCTCCCAGAGTCTGTTTTCTGCCCCTCAATGATTTGCATGTGTCCATCCTTACATGCAACATACATTCAGTGCCTCAAGGTTGTTATTCATCCACCAAACCCAAAGTCCAAAATCTCATCGTCTAAATAAGGTCCAGGTGCAGAGGAGACTCCTGGTTGTAATGTGAGGCAATTCTTTGTTCCTAGGGCATAATTCTTCTCCATCTGTGCACCTGCAAAACTAGAGACAAGCCGTCAACATCCACAACACCAATATAAAATGGTGAGAATAACATAGAATAAGAGCTAAAGACTGTGTGAAAGGGAAAAAATAATTTTTTCTCTACTCTTTTTAGTTCTGAGACATCCCTCCCCCATAATAAAAGACAGATTAACAAAAGAAAAAATAAATAGAAGTTTTATTAGCATGTATACTTCATGTATACATGGGAGATACCCAGGAAAACTAATTCCCTGAATTGGCCCAAGCCACCAGCTTAAATATCATCTTCAGCTAAAGACAAAAGAAAGAAAAAGGGGAGGGGAGAGGAAATTCAAGGGAAGGCCAGTGCAGAAAATGTTTGATAAACAAAGGTTGCCCTGCCCTGCAGATAAGTCTCTCAGGTGAAAAAATTATCTCTGTTAATAGCTGTCTTCCTGATGCCAAAAACTCGGCCTCTGTGCACCGATACCAAATCAAATCTTGGAGACCAAGTTTTGGGTGAAGTAGAAAAGAATAACTTTATTGCTTTGTCAGGCAAAGGGGGACACAGTGGGCTCCTGCCCTCAAAAACTGTGTGTCCCAACCTGGGGGGATTTGGTGAGGAGTTCTATAGCAATGGTTCAAGGGTGGGGTTGCTGATAAGGATTAGGGCATGGGCAGGGCCTGCACTTCTTTAATCTGGCCTCAGGTGGTCTTCTCTGGAATGAAGAATGCTAACATCTGCCATTTGGTGGGGATTTTAGTTCTGCAGAAGAGCTCAAAGATATTGTTACGTGTGTATCCCTTGAGGCAGAACCAGGACCCTGCCCCAAGCCTGCACTATTGTTTCTTGACTGCTCCTCCCTTGTCTCTGCCACCCCTCCCTTCCCTGATTAGCAACTGTTTGAATCTGCCCTTTGGAACTCAGAGAAGGTCATGGAGACTGGAGTCTGTTCCCTAAAAACAAGAAATGGGGGACACAGACAGGCTTCCATGCCCAGGAGCCCCACAGGGTCCTGCTCGGTTTCATTCCTAGTAGAGAACCCCTTTCTAATGTAAAAATTGTTTATAAATATAGATTTCCTTTAGTAAAGGGTAACCTCTCTGTTTTCAGAGTTTCTCCTGTGTCTGCAGTTTTTCAAAAACGTCAGGTCAAAATGATCCTTATGCTAGAAAGTCATGTTTTGGGGAGGCATATTCTGCTATGCATCAACAGTCAAAACGGAGGGACACTGGGAGGTACAAAGGGGCCAATGGTTCAGCAGTTCTGAGATACAGCTGGGCAAATGTTTCTGCATTTCTTTTTTTTTTTTTTTTTTTTTTTGCGGTACGCTGGCCTCTCACTGTGTGGCCTCTCCCGTTGCGGAGCACAGGCTCCAGACGCGCAGGCTCAGCGGCCATGGCTCACGGGCCCAGCCGCTCCGCGGCATGTGGGATCTTCCCGGACCGGGGCACGAACCCGCGTCCCCTGCATCGGCAGGCAGACTCTCAACCACTGCGCCACCAGGGAAGCCCAATAAAGTATTTTCTTCTTTTTTTTTTTTTTTTGTGGTATGTGGGCCTCTCACTGTTGTGGCCTCTCCCGTTTCGGAGCACAGGCTCCAGACGCACAGGCTCAGCGGCCATGGCTTACGGGCCCAGCCGCTCCGCGGCATGTGGGATCTTCCCGGACCGGGGCACGAACCCGTGTTCCCTGCATCGGCAGGCAGACTCTCAACCACTGCGCCACCAGGGAAGCCCTGCATTTCTTGATTAGTTTTCAAAATCTGGGGTTAACCCTCCCTGTCATTCAGCTCCACTCTTTGATTTCCTCCTTTTTGATAGAAGGTTGCACACTTCTCAAGCTGAATTATTTTGTCAGCCTGCTTCCTGCCAGCAGAATTTTGGAGATCTGACAACTTCTTTTCATCTTACACTCTTTCTGCCCCTTTCAGTCCAATGATCAGTGGGGTTTTGTGTTTTTTTTGAAATAAGCTTCTTAAAAACTTTGTAGGACTTCCCTGGACTTCAATGGAGTTAACTCCATTTGACAAAATCCATCTCTACAGATCTTTCCAAATTGTTGCCTTCTCCGTTTTAGCTTCCTGTGGAGACGGATAAGGGTCAGTGCCCTTAAGCCTCCTGGAGGCCTATGGTTTGATTAAGAGGATCTAAGAGGCACACCCTTAATCTTTTCAAAGGTTTTTTGTGTGAGAATAGATAACTTTTTTGCTGAAGTTTTAGCAGAAGTTTATGTAGTCACCATCCTTGGCTTTTTCCCTATGCCAAGATTTCAGAAGTGATGCCTGAACTGCAGCATCGTTTGCCATCTGAACATGTGAGGATTTCCAAATTCATCAAGTCCTGGATCCTTTTTGTTGACCAGTTTACCCTCAATTTCTCTCACTTGTAGTTTTATTATAAGCAGAAGGAAGAAACCAGGTGGCACATTTACCACTTTGCTTGGAAATCTCCTCCGCTAAACAAACAAGTTCATCACTTACAAGTTCTGCTTTCTGCTAACATTGGTAGACAACTTTGCTAAGCTTTCTGTCACCACATACATAAAGAGGCGGAGTTGCTGGGGATCTGTCTGCTACAGTATCTGTCTGCTACAACACAAATCCCTTTCCAGTACCTATAACTGAATCTTATTATTTTTTTTTTACCCAGCCATTCCCTACTCACACCCAAACCTTTTATGTGGAAAATTCAGGTACAAGAGGTACAAGGGAATTTTTATGAAACCTAAAGAAACCCACTGCATTGTCCAAAAGTGTACACATGGGCCACTAAAGAAGAACTTTGCAAGCAGTGTACTCAAGTAAGTAATCATTTCATTATGTTCTATGACCATGTTAATCCAATAAGATAACCGAAGTAGCTAAATCAGAACTAAGTTTGCATCACCTAGGTCCTCTTTTCACTGGATTGCTACCAAGAGGGTACACAAACAAGGCCAGACTAAGGTTCTTGCTAGGGGGGAAATAGAAGCAGCATACCCAGGAATGGTCAGGGCAGAATCCTGAATTTTCAAAACCGGTCTATATAACCCCCATCACATTCATCCTGATCATTACCCAGGAAACACCCAAGAGGAAATGATGCATCTCTGGAGACTAAGTCACTGACTAACGTGGTTTTCTAAAGCATGTGTTTCAAGAGGAAGGAAAGGATATAGACTCAGAAAATTTTTTGAGTAAATTTTTGAAGAGTTTATTCCGAAGTTCAGTAATACCAGATGCTTGTGGATAGTAGGGAGTGTGAAAAGTCCATCAAATACCTTGTCTATGAGCCCATTGTTCATTGTAGTTGGTATTAGAAAACAGGCCCTTACCATGAACACTTATAGGGGCAAACTGGAGAGTTTGAACAGCAACTGCAATTTGTTTCTATAGCCTGTAATACCGAAGAAAGGTGTCTTTAATGTGCCAGCTTGCAATGTTTAAAATGGCATGCCTAACAGCTAGGTCACTTGCAACAGTTCACAATCCAGAAAAAATATAGAAAACAATTTACTAAGGCGGGTATTGGCCAGAGATATGGGAATAGCCTTTGTTTCTGCCTGCTGAGTGGAGTGACACCAGTGCTTTTGGTTCTGCCATAGTCAGGGCTGAAGTTGAACAGTCCAGTATGCCAGTGGCTACTGTCGACTAAAAAATTATTCACAACCTAAAAGTTGAGAGTTAAGTTTTATTTGGTGGGAATTTTTAGGACTTCAGGCTCCAGAGGCAGCATCTCAAATAACCCTGAGAGAATTGCTTCAAGGAGGAGAGGGTGGGGAGAGGGTGGGGGGAGCCAGGATATGTAGGAGTTTTGCAACCAAGGGCAGGTAGTGTGAAAGTCAAAAGATTATTGTTAATTAAAGAAAACCAGATACGTCAAGTTAAGGAATTTAGTGCTTTTCTGTGTATGGGAAGGTGCAAGAGCCTGGGCTCACTGAAATCATTCCTTTGATATGCACCTCAGCTCTCTGAGGCCAGTATCCTGTGTTTTCACATCCTGAGTTTCCTCAGGGCTCACTGTGGGGAGTGGCTGCAGTCTGATGGCTGCTAGATGGTAGGTATTCTTTCCTTCCTGAGTTCCCTCAGGGCTCACCAGCTCACCTCAGGCTGGGGCTACAATCACTGATGACTGTGACGTCCTTTGTTTACTGATATGGCAGGCAGTATTCCATTTATCAATACCATAGTGATTCAGAACCAGGCCTTTAGGGAAACTTTTGTGAATAGTAGGCCCCACTGAGCTAGCAATTTTGCTTTAGGCTGTAGAGTGGGATATAATGTTTACCCCAAAGGGACAGCTGCCACCTTTTCACATAAAGCAGAGATTCCACTGGAACAAAGCTGGCTGCATGCTTGAATGTGTCACTTCTACTTAACAAGTGAGGCTTGATAGTTACTTCCCACCTTGTTGATCATCAAGGCTGAGTTGAACCACCCCAAAATGGGAATATCAGACTGGAGAGTCACAGTGTAACTGAGCAGGACCCTATGGGGCCTTCCCGGGACAGACCCTTTCCCCATATCCTCTGCTTTAGCTCCTCCCTGAAGCACCTAGATAATAGTATTTGATGCACATTTCCTGAGTTGTTTTACAGATGTGAAAACCCCCCACCAAATGGAAGGTGTTAACTACTTGGTGTCCATGAGCACATAGCCCCAGGCCTCTAGGAGCCTAAGGACTGATAATGTTAAACCCTGTGATACCACCCTGTTACCTCACCATCAGCCAATCAGAGACGTGTGCACAAGCTGACCACGTACCCTATGACCCCCATCCCTCACCTGGCTTTTAAAAATGATTTTCTGAAACCCTTTGGGGAGCTCAGGGGTTTGATTTTTGAGCCACCCGTCTCCTTGCCTGGCCCTGCAATAAACCTTTCTCTGCTCCAAACTCTGACGTTTTGGTTTGTTGGCCTTGCTGTGCATTCGGCACAGGAACTTGGCACTAACAACAGTGACTGCATAAGTCAGGAGTTTAGCTTCGACAAAAGCTCGGTACCAAGCTCATAGCTGCTTTTCAAAGGATCTATTCCTGATAGTCACATCAGGCAGGTGATGAATCCAAACCCCCAACTGTCCACTCTAGGTGGAAACCAGAGCCTACGTATTAGTTCCCTAGGACTATCATAAAGTACCACAAACTAGGTGGCTTAAAACAAGAGGAATTTCTTCCCTCACAGCTCTGGAGGCTGGAAGTCCAAAATCAGGGTGTCAGCAGGGCTATGTTTCCTCTGAAGTCTCTAGAGAAAGGTACTTCCTTGCCCCTTCCTACCTTCTGGAAGCTTCCAGAAATACTTGGCATTCCCTGGCTTCCTGCTGACTCACTCCACTCTCAGCCTCCATCACTGCAAGGTCTTCTTCCCTGTGTGTCTTATACCTTCGCATGGTGTCCCCCTTGTATGTGTCTGTCCAAATGTATTTTTTCTTGCAAGGACACCAGACATTGTATTAAGCCCAACTGAATTCCCTGTGCTCTCATCCTAACGTGATGATATGTGCAAAGACCTTATTTCCAAATAAGATCACATTTACAAGTATTGGTGGTTGGAACATCAGCATATTTTTTTATGAGAATACAATTCAACCCACAGTAGGCTCCAATCGCAAAATCATCAGTCACTGAAATTCAAAGAGCTAGGGTTGCAGTACTCCAGAGGTAGAAGCAACTTTTCTACAGCAACTCCTAGGAGAACCCCCCTGACACTATTGGGATGGGAAGTACATGCATATAATATACCCATTCCTACTATACATGAGATGTAGAAGCAGCCAAAAAAAGTACATTGAGTTGGTCCAAACTTCTCTCACCTACCGTGACCCCTATGAACTCTAGCCTAACTGCGTTAGCTATATTTGGACACCTCTTCGCCCCATGGAAGCGAGAAGGTTGGCACTTTGGGTGCCAGATCCAATAGAGTTATAAAAGTTTAAAACCGTCTCCATCCCATAGTTCAGAGTGTATATGGCCTTTGGTCCTCCTTGGGACCAGAGAGATCTGGGGCTCACCACAAATCCTCCTTATCCTTAAAGCAGATGAAATTGCAATACAAGGAAGGTGAGAGTCCAGTGGGAGAAGAGGGAGAACACAGCTTCACATTGGTAAGCATGGCACATTTGTTTTCAGTTTCAGCTGTCAATCACTCAGGGCTCAACCAAATGAACTTTTTTTTTTTTTTATACAGCAGGTTCTTATTAGTCATCAATTTTATACACATCAGTGTATACATGTCAATCCCAATCGCCCAATTCCTCACACCACCACCCCAAGCCCCCCGCCCCCCGCCGCTTTCCCCCCTTGGTGTCCATACATTTGTGCTCAACATCTGTGTCTCAATTTCTGCCCTGCAAACCGGTTCATCTGTACCATTTTTCTAGGTTCCACATACATGCGTTAATATACGATATTTGTTTTTCTCTTTCTGACTTACTTCACTCTGTATGACAGTCTCTAGATCCATCCACATCTCAACAAATTACCTAATTTCTTCCTTTTTATAGCTGAGTAATATTCCATTGTATATATGTACCACATCTTTTTTATCCATTTGTCAGTTGATGGGCATTTAGCTTGCTTCCATGACCTGGCTATTGTAAAGAGTGCTACAATGAATGTTGGGGTGCATGTGTCTTTTTGAATTATGGTTTTCTCTGCGTATATGCCCCGTAGTGGGATTGCTGGATCTGCGTATATGCCCCGTAGTGGGATTGCTGGATCATACAGTAATTCTATTTTTAGTTTTTTAAGGAACCTCCATACTGTTCTCCATAGTGGCTGTATCAATTTACATTCCCACCAACAGTGCAAGAGGTTCCCTTTTCTCCACACCCTCTCCAGCATTTGTTGTTTGTAGATTTTCTGATGATGCCCATTCTAACTGGTGTGAGGTGATACCTCATTGTAGTTTTTATTTGCATTTCTCTAATAATTAGTGATGTTGAGCAGCTTTTCTTGTGCTTTTTGGCCATCTGCTTGTCTTCTTTGGAGAAATGTCTATTGAGGTCTTCTGCCCATTTTTGGATTGGGTTGTTTTTTTTTTAATATTGAACTGCATGAGCTGTTTATATATTTTGGAGATTAATCCTTTGTCCATTGATTTGTTTGCAAATATTTTCTCCCATTCTGAGGGTTGTCTTTCCCTCTTGTTTATGGTTTCCTTTGCTGTGTAAAGCTTTTAAGTTTCATTAGGTCCCATTTGTTTATTTTTGTTTTTATTTCCATTACTCTAGGAGGTGGATCAAAAAAGATCTTGCTGTGATTTATGTCAAAGAGTGTTCTTCGTATGTTTTCCTCTTTGAGTTTTGTAGTGTCCTGTCTTACATTTAGGTCTCTAATCCATTTTGAGTTTATTTTGGGGTATGGTGTTAGGGAGTGTTCTAATTTCATTCTTTTATATGTAGCTGTCCAGTTTTCCCAGCACCACTTATTGAAGAGACTGTCTTTTCTCCATTGTATATCCTTGCCTCCTTTCTCATAGATTAGTTGACCATAGGTGCATGGGTTTATCTCTGGGCTTTCTATCTTGTTCCATCAACCTATGTTTTTGTTTTTGTGCCAGTACCATATTGTCTTGATTACTGTAGCTTTGTAGTATAGTCTGAAGTCAGGGAGTCTGACTGCTCCAGCTCTGTTTTATTCCCTCAAGACTGCTTTGGCTATTCGGGGTCTTTTGTGACTCCATACAAATTCTAAGATTTTTTGTTCTAGTTCCATAAAAAATGCCATTGGTAATTTGATAGGGATTGCATTGAATCTGTAGATTGCTTTGGGGAGTATAGTCATTTTCACAATATCGATTCTTCTAATCCAAGAACACGGTATACCTCTCCATTTGTTGGTATCATCTTTTTTGTGTGTGTGGTACGCGGGCCTCTCACTGTTGTGGCCTCTCCCCTTGCGGAGCACAGGCTCAGGACGCGCAGGCTCAGCAGCCATGGCTCACAGGCCCAGCCGCTCCACGGCATGTGGGATCTTCCCGGACCAGGGCATGAACCCATGTCCCTTGCATCGGGAGGCGGACTCTCAACCAGTGTGCCACCAGGGAAGCCCTGTTTGGTATCATCTTTAATTTCTTTCATCAGTGTCTTATTGTTTTCTGCATACAGGGCTTTTGTCTCCCTAGGTAGGTTTATTCCTAGGTATTTTATTCTTTTTGTTGCAATGGTAAGTGGGAGTGTTTCCTTAATTTCTCTTTCAGATTTTTCATCATTAGTGTATAGGAATGCAAGAGATTTCTGTCATTAATTTTGTATCCTGCAACTTTACCGAATTCATGGATTAGCTTTAGTAGTTTTCTGGTGGCATCTTCAGAATTCTCTATGTATAGTATCATGTCATCTGCAAACAGTGACAGTTTTACTTCTTCTTTTCCAATTTGTATTCCTTTTATTTCTTTTTCTTCTCTGATTGCCGTGGCTAGGACTCCCAAAACTATGTTGAATAATAGTGGCGAGAGTGGACATCCTTGTCTTGTTCCTCATCCTAGAGGAAATGCTTTCAGTTTTTCACCATTGAGAATGGTGTTTGCTATGGGTTTGTCATATATGGCCTTTATTATGTTGAGGTAGGTTCCCTCTATGCCCACTTTCTGGAGACTTTTTCTCATAAATGGGTGTTGAATTTTGTCAAAAGCTTTTTCTGCATCTATTGAGATGATCATATGGTTTTTATTCTTCAATTTGTTAATATGTTGTATCACATTGATTGATTTGTGTAAAATGAAGAATCCTTGCATCCCTGGGATAAATCCCACTTGATCATGGTGTATGATTCTTTTAATGTGTGGCTGGATTCTGTTTGCTAGTTTTTTGTTGAGGATTTTTACATCTATATTCATCAGTGATATTGGTCTGTAATTTTCTTTTTTTGTAGTATCTTTGTCTGGTTTTCGTATCAGGGTGATGGTTGCCTTGTAGAATGAGTTTGGGAGTGTTCCTTCCTCTGCAATTTTTTGGAAGAGTTTGAGAAGGATGGGCGTTAGCTCTTCTCTAAATGTTTGATAGAATTCACCTGTGAAGCCATCCGGTCCTGCACTTTTGTTTCTTGGAAGATTTTTAATCACAGTTTCAATTTCATTACTTGTGATTGGTCTGTTCATATTTTCTATTTCTTCCTGGTTCAGTCGTGGGAGGTTATACCTTTCTAAGAATTTTTCCATTTCTTCCAGGTTGTCCATTTCATTGGCATAGAGTTGCTTGTAGTAGTCTCTTAGGATGCTTTGTATTTCTGCAGTGTCTGTTGTAACTTCTCCCTTTTTATTTCTAATTTTATTGATTTGAGTCCTCTCCCTCTTTTTCTTGATGAGTCTGGCTAATGGTTTATCAATTTTGTTTATCTTCTCAAAGAACCAGCTTTTAGTTTTATTGATCTTTGCTGTTGTTTTCTTTGTTTCTATTTCATTTATTTCTGCTCTGATCTTTATGATTTCTTTCCTCCTGCTAACTTTGGGTTTTGTTTGTTCTTCTTTCTCTGGTTCCTTTTGGTGTAAGGTTAGATTGTTTATTTGAGATTTTTCTTGTTTCTTGAGGTAGGCTTGTATAGCTATAAACTTCCCTATTAGAACTGCTTTTGCTGCATCCCGTAGGTTTTGGATGGTTGTGTTTTCATTGTCATTTGTCTCTAGGTATTTTTTGGTTTCTTCTTTGATTTCTTCAGTGGTCTCTTTGTTATTTACTAACGTATTGTTTAGCCTCCATATCTTTGTGTTTTTTACGTTTTTTTTCCCTGTAATTGATTTCTAATCTCAGTGTTGTGATCAGAAAAGATGCTTGATATGATTTCAGTTTTCTTAAATTTACTGAGGCTTGATTTGTGACACAAGATGTGATCTATCCTGGAGAATGTTGCGTGCACACTTTAGAAGAAAGTGTAATCTGCTGTTTTTGGATGGAATGTCCTATAAATCTATCTGGTCTATTGTGTCATTTAAAGCTTGTGTTTCCTTATTAATTTTCTGTTTGGATGATCTGTCCATTAGTGAAAGTGAGGTGTTAAAGTCCCCCACTATTAGTGTTACTGTTGATTTCCTCTTTTATAGCTGTTAGCAGTTTCCTTATGTATTGAAGTGCTCCTATGTTGGGTGCATATATATTTATAATTGTTACATCTTTTCTTGGATTGATCCCTTGATCCTTATGTAGTGTCCTTCCTTGTCTCTTGTAACATTCTTTATTTTAGAGTCTATTTTATCTGATATGAGTATTGCTACTCCAGCTTTCTTTTGATTTCCATTTGCATGGAATATCTTTTTCCTTCCCCTCACTTTCAGTCTGTATGCATCACTAGGTCTGAAATGGGTCTCTTGTAGATAGCATATATATGGGTCTTGTTTTTGTGTGCATTTAGCGAGCCTGTGTCTTTTGGTTGGAGCATTTAATCCATTCACGTTTAAGGTAATTATCAATATGTATGTTCCTGTGACCATTTTCTTCATTGTTTTGGGTTTGTTTTTGTAGGTTCCTTTCTTCTCTTGTGTTTCCCACTTGGAGAAGCTCCTTTAGCATTTGTTGTAGAGCTGGTTTGGTGGTGTTGAATTCTCTTAGCTTTTACTTTTCTGTAAAGCTTTTGATTTCTCCATCGAATCTGAATGAGATCCTTGCTGGGTAGAGTAATCTTGGTTGTAGGTTCTTCCCTTTCATCACTTTAAGTATATCATGCCACTCCCTTATGGCTTGTAGAGTTTCAGCTGAGAAATCAGCTGTTAACCTTATGGGAGTTCCCTTGTATGTTATTTGTCATTTTTCCCTTGCTGCTTTCAGTAATTTTTCTTTGTTTTTAATCTTTGTCAATTTGTTTACTATATGTCTCGGCTTGTTTCTCCTTGGGTTTTTCCTGTATGGGACTCGCTGTGCTTCCTGGACTTGGGTGGCTATTTCCTTTCCCATGTTAGGGAAGTTTTCGACTATAATCTGTTCAGATATTTTCTTGGGCCCTTTCACTCTCTCTACTCCTTCTGGGACCCCTATAATGCGAATGTTGTTGCGTTTAATGTTGTCCCAGAGGTCTCTTAGGCTGTCTTCATTTCTTTTCATTCTTTTTTCCTTATTCTGTTCTGCAGCAGTGAATTCCACCATTCTGTCTTCCAGGTCATTTATCCGTTCTTCTGCCTCAGTTATTCTGCTATTGATTCCTTCTAGTGTAGTTTTCATTTCAGTTATTGTATTGTTCATCTCTGTTTGTTTGTTCTTTAATTCTTCTAGGTCTTTGTTAAAGATTTCTTGCATCTTCTCATTCTTTGCCTCCATTCTTTTTCTGAGGTCCTGGAGCATCTTCACTATCATTATTCTGGATTCTTTTTCTGGAAGGTTGCCTATCTCCACCTCATTTAGTTGTTTTTTTGTGGTTTTATCTTGTTCCTTCATCTGGTACATAGCCCTCTGCCTTTTCATCTTGTGTATCTTTCTGTGAATGTGGTTTTTGATCCACAGGCTGCAGGATTGTAGGTCTTCTTGCTAATGCTGTCTCTGGTGGATGAGGCTATCTAAGAAGCTTGAACAAGTTTCCTGATGGGAGGGACTGGTGGTGGGTAGAGCTGGGTGTTGCTCTGGTGGGCAGAGCTCAATAAAACTTTAATCTGCTTGTCTGCTGATGGGTGGGGCTGTTTTCCCTCCTTGTTGGTTTTTCTGACCTGAGGCAACCCAACACTGGAGCCTACCCAGGCTCTTTGGCAGGGCTAATGGCAGATTCTGGGAGGGCTCATGCCAAGGAGTACTTCTCACAACTTCTGCTGTCAGTGTCTTTGTCCTCATGGTGAGCCACAGCCATCCCCCACCTCTGCAGGAGACCCTCCAACACTAGCATGTAGGTCTTGTTCAGTCTCCCCTGGGGTCACTGCTCCTTCCCCTGGGTCCCAATGCACACACTACTTTGTGCGTGCCCTCCAAGAGTGGAGTCTCTGTTTCTCCCAGTCCTGTCAGAGCCCTGCAATCAAATCCCACTAGCCTTCAAAGTCTGACTCTCTAGGAATTCCTCCTCCTGTTGCCGGACCCCCAGGTTGGGAAGCCTGATGTGGGGCTCAGAACCTTCACTCCAGTGGGTGGACTTCTGTGGTATAAGTGTTCTCCAGTTTGTGAGGCACCCACCCAGCAGTTACGGGATTTGATTTGATTGTGATTGCACCCCTCCTACCGTCTTATTGTGGCTTCTCCTTTGTCTTTGGATGTGGGGTATCTTTTTTGGTGAGTTCCAGTGTCTGCCTGTCAATGATTGTTCAGCAGTTAGTTGTGATTCTGGTGTTCTCGCAAGAGGGAGTGAGAGCACGTTCTTCTACTCCGCCATCTTCCAATCTCTTCCATCCTTCTACTCAACCAGATGAACTTCTAACACTTTCAGTACATGCACACTTCCATACTGTAGAGCAAAGTCCTCATTGCCAACATTATTTCAGTTTAGGAGTTCCCTGGCTCAGTAGCCACAATGGCATTACCTTTCATATGGGACTGTGGAGATGGCCACCCCATCTTCCTGATAATACCTCTTCCTCCACTCACCCAGATAAGAGTGAAAATGACCAAGGCACCATCTGACCAGTTTTTTTCAGTCATATTGCTCACCACTCAGCCTCTAAACTTTTTTTAACAGGCAGGGCACTGCTGTCCCTTAGTCCTCCCCACATTCAACAAGTGGTTGACAACACTCTCTACTGAATTCCAGGTAATCATATCACTGATCTCAGAGTGTGAGGTCATTGTCCTTCCTCTTTCAGCAGCACTCCTCCACAGACAAAACCATCAAGAACTGTGAACAGTTTGAGATTTTACCCTACCTGCTGGTTAATCAGAGAAGGGGACCAGAATATGCAACCCTAAAACATGTCACTTTGGCGTAAGGATTATTTTGAGCTAAAGACAACAGAGGAACAGCAGACACAGGAAAAGCTCTAAAAACAGAGCAAACACTTTCTTTTTGTAAAGGAAATTTACATTTATAAAGGAAATTTAAATTTGTAAACATGTCTCCTTCTCCTGTGCCAGGAAGAGGAAAACATCCTGGGGACACAATCATCCGATGGTGCTGATTCTTATGCGCCCAGACTTTCCAATGTGAGGATATTCTCTCAAGGCTCTTGGCAGGTGAAATGGTGCATTCTACTTCTAACCAATTAGATTTAAGATTTTTAGTTTCAAAAAATCATTTACAAAAACATGAAAATATTCTTACTTTTATATTCTCAATTTATTGATAATATTTCATGATGTCCATGTATCATATGTAGATTATACTGAGGTACTATCATTTATCTTGAAACTTTATCATGATAAACATAATGGTTAGCTATATATTATTAAAACTCAATTATTTATTATTTAAAATAAAATTAAAATTGATTCATGAAGTCATTTGAACTACTACCATATTCTAGGACACCAGCTTTTGCTATTTTTTTTCCGTTTTTGGTTATGGACTCACACTAATCCTCAGAGCTCCTTGAAACCAATTAAATGTGTCTGTGAATGGCTAGCAAAACACCAACTTGAAATGAAAATTTGTTAGCAGCATAGTTCTTATAGCCTGACTAACCAGCTATAGATTATCATAAACATTGACTATAATTTTAAAATAGAAAAATCAATTACACCTTTCATGACTCTAAAATATATTCATAGGTAAGGCAGCATACCCTGTCTAAAGCAACAAGAAATCAAGTCATCTTCCTCAGCCTTCCATTCGGAGGTGGGTAAGATTTAATTAACATTAAATCTTAATGTTGGTGAGATGTAGGTAAGAACATAGCCTTTGGAGTCAGACAGCCATAGGGATGAGTCATATCTGCTCTCGCTGTTTGGCCATAAACAAATTACATAATCTCTCTGTTAAAAAAAACGCAAACATTCAGCTGAGTAAATTTTAAAGATTTTATTGACTTTATTCAGTGATTCATGAATGGGGCAGCATCTAATCTGGCTGATAGAAAGAGGGGCCAAGGAGCTGTATAAAGTGAAAGACTTTTATGGGCAGAATGGAGCAGTAACGAGGAAGTTATAATAAGCAAAAAGCAGGTTGGTTATTGCAAGAATAATTTCCTTTGGAGGTTGGCAGGGGTCTATCAGGCAGATTAACTAACTAGTGTTGATCAGGTGATTTCTGATTGACTGGTTTTAAGATTCTGTTGAAGCAGAAACTGTAATTAGGTTAAGTCTTAACTTGGTGACACAGGGTTTAGCATAAGCAACTCCATTCTGGGTCTGCTGTCTTGTTTTTAACATCTCTAAGTCTTGCTTTCTTCTTCTATATTATGGAAATAATACTGGCAACTCCTTCATGGGCTCTTGATAGAGTAAATGAGATAAAGTGTGTGAAATTTTAACTCAGTGCCTGAAATATAGTACACACACAATTAATGTTTGCTTTTTTTAAAATAGTTTATCAAGTATGTGTTAAGATTATGATGCTTCCCACCATAATGCAAATGTCCTAGTTTTATATTAGCTAGGTTCATGTGTCTTTGGAATAAACCCTAAAAAGTAGAGATTTCTTAATTTTTAAAAACCTTCTAGAGAAAAAGTTTAAAGTCAGGCACACAGGGCATCAGTGGATTAAGCAGCTAGGATTCAAAGGGAGTTCTAATCTAGGCATCCTAGACGAAGATTCATGCAAAAAAATACTGGAAGAACACGGGAACACAGTATGCATACTATGTCAGTCTGCTTGGGTTAATGTAACAAAATACTACAGACTAGGTAGTTTAAGCAACAGACATTTGTTTCTCACAGTTCTGAAGGCTGAGAAGTCCAAAATCAAGGTGCTGGCAAATTCAGTTCCTGGCGAAGGCCCTCTTTCTGGCTACTACATAGCTTCCTTCTTGCTGTGTCCTTCCGTGGTGCAATGTGAGAGTTCTGATCTTTCTTCCTCTTCTTATAAGGGCGCTAATCCCAGCATGGGACGCCATCCTCATGACTTCATCTAAACCTAATTACCTCCCCAAAGCCCCACCTCCAAAACCATCACACTGGGGAGCTAGAGCTTCAGCATATGAATTTTGGTTGTGGGGAGAGGAATAGAAACATTTAGTCCAAACACACAGTCTGGTAACTCACATTTTTCTATTTAATGAAGTGTCATGAACATTTAATAAATGTTCTCTGAAAACATGAAAAAAAATTCTGGAAAAAGACATGGCTCAGGGAGTGGGGTAAAAGTCTGGAAGCATTTAGTCAAATTTGTTACAGAGGGGTGCATGAATTAGGGCTGGATTTCAAGTGGTTTGAGAAATTCAACTGGTTTGAAGTTTGTGATCAAGTTGTTGTTTTAACAAGACATGACACTGGTAGCCAAGATCAAGAGGCAAAAAGTCCATCAAGCAGGCAGGACACCTACTGTGTAGTTCAGGTACAATAACTAAAGCCCAGTGCTTGTGTGAACACATTTTGGGGCTACAGTTATCCCAAACACAGGTCTTGGGAGTGGTAGACTTTGAGCAGTAAAGGTCCATTAAGAGGAAGGAGACCATGGCTTGCTGCTATGCAGTGCTGTAGAATTGCCATGCATGTAGTCTGAGAATTGGGTATGTTGAAACCTCCACTTGAGCCAAGGACTCTCAGACAGACAGCACTCCTGCTGTGAAAATATGATCTGTCCAAACTTCCAGCTCCAGGAACATGGCATACAGGTCATGATTTCCAGTTTGTGGTGTATATTTCTTTTTGGATCCATGACTTTCTGTTGATTAAGGAGGAAAAAAATAAAATTTCTTTCAGTTTGTTAAGGAAGCAGTTGTTACTGTAAATGACAATGCATCACAATCTTCAGGCTAAAACAGTTCTGATATGAGACATGATCACTTATTTAAATTTATATTGTGACTGTCTGTTGTCCTAAAAGATGTGGCTATGCACATAAACAGTAATTCATTTATTTCTTTTGATATTTATACTGTCTTATCCTCATAGGCATAATATTATGCTACTATATTTGCTCTAAAAGTAGAAAACATTTATATATTTATATATATATATATATTTTGAGGAAAAATTAAAGAAGGCTAAAGATTCATGTTTTAATGTGAGCATAGTTGAAAGGAAAGTAAGTATTCATGTATCTGCTATATATAATTTATGAGATCTTTTTGAGCAAGAAATATTAGTTTATAGGTCCTGCCTTGTAGATTTATAAATATCATTCTTACTTTCTAGATATAAAATCCCTATTCTCACAGACAGTTTTACAGGAATGTAAAATACATAATGTCATAAATTGGAGAAAATCCAACAATAACTATAATATGCACCTGTTTTACCTAGAGCAACATTGGGAAAAAGAAAATGACTGAAAAATAAAAGGTATCCTCTTTATGTTTGACCCTCAAATCTCATCTCTAATTTCAGAAATACTCTTTAACTATTTCTTTTTTTTTTTTTTCTTTTTGCGGTACGCGGGCCTCTCACTGTTGTGGCCTCTCCCGTTGCGGAGCACAGGCTCCGGACGTGCAGGCTTAGCGGCCACGGCTCACGGGCCCAGCCACTCTGTGGCATGTGGGATCTTCCCGGACCGGGGCATGAACCTGTGTCCCCTGCATCGGCAGGCGGACTCTCAACCACTGTGCCACCAGGGAAGCCCTCCTTTAGCTATTTCTAAATTGAATCTCCTCTTAGATAAATGTCAAGATTTAACAATAAATTTGATTTTAGGCTTCATCTATAAACATAAAACATAATTTTACCTGAAACTGTTTTAAGGTTTTGTCAGCCCCTAGATCTAAGAAAGTATGAAATTTTAATACTATCTAGGTGCAAGGTATAAGACTTGGATGAAAAATTATGGTTCAACATCATGTGATCCTAGGCCTTGAAAGTAATGCATGGTCTTCAAGTACTGTTGAAGTGATTCTCTGTAGAGAGAAATGGTAGATCACATTAACTATATTAAAGTCATTGTAAGAAAGAATATATTCTATATGATATAGATTAGTGTAAGACACAAGAAAACTCACAACCTTACTCACCACAGGTATTTACACAAAGTAAGGAACAAAAATTTAAGAGCAATGACCAAGGTATCTACTCAGCATTTATTTGTGAAACTCTGTGACCAAGCTGAAATCCTTTTCTCACAATTGTGAAAAACTGGCATACAAAACCTAAGTAACCACCAGTGGTCTATTGTTTAGGAGTGGAGACAAGAGCAATGCCCACATTCATAGCCAATACTGGGTTGCTAGAAATTTCACTTTGTGCTACAGAAAAGATGACACTCAAATATTAAGTGTTTGTATGTGCTTTACCCTGGGGGGAATTTACATAGCATGACTGGGATATGAGGACATTTGGAAAAGTGAGTTAATAATACTTGTCATGATGTTTTTCTACATTAAGTTTCAGAGAACATGGCTTTGAACTTAAGGCACTAGAAAAAAAACAATTTAATTCTAAATATCTACTTTCCCCCTAATTTATGGCTAAAAAAAGAGAACAATTACTTGTTTTAGATTTTTATATTCTCTTGTGTACAGAAAATCCTTAGAGATAGGTGGTGATTTTTTTTTTTTTTTGGTGTCCTGATTTCTTTCTCAAAGGGACAAATAAATAAAATTAATTATTTGCAGAAGGAAACCTTTATTTCTTAAACCTCATTTGACAATACGAAAAGGTTAAAAACAAGTCTACAAAGTAAAGTTTCTCTGGTACTGTATGTTCTTATTTATTCTTCAGGAAATCCAGCCTCCCCCAGTTTCTTGTTAGATAATTTTGAGAGATTCCTGAAAGTGTCATACTCAGTGCTCCAAGAATTGAGTTGTCTCCATGACTACTGCATGTATTTTAGCACTTTCTCTTTCTTCTTTTGCTCACTGCATATCTCAGTTGTTGCTATCCCCCAAGTGTCAACTGTGCTACCAATACCTACTGGAGACTCAACTGCATCTGCTGTTTCACAGATTCAAATGTCTGGCCCCAGGAGCTGACCTTGGTGCTGACGTTTGCACCAACTACTGATGACTTATAATGTTGAGGACCCACAGCCTAGGCCAGGAATACTCCCAAATTTGCCATTTTTCACCTTGGTCTTCATCAATCAGCATAAATGTTGTCTCTGATCTGACTTCTCAAATTTTCATATCCCACATTATAGAAAAACACCTATTTCCCTTCTCTCTGTTATCTGTCTCTCTTTTTCATTCTCTTTCTTGAATCTTAGGACACAGGAAATGCAGATTGGAAGTCAAGGAGGGTATTTACCTCTTGGACCTTACCTTAGGGGAGGAGAGACAGAGAATAAAAAAATAAAAAATAAATAAATAATCATCACCTGTGAGGTACATAAAATGGGTGATGTAATAGAAAGTTATAGGTATAGTGCCTGCTTTACACAGGCTGGTCATGAAGGTCTTCCTTGGTGATTATTCAACTTGAGGCATGAAGGACAAGAGGAGTCAATAATGCAGAGAGGAACTATTCAATTTAGAGGCAAAAACAAATTTAAATTCTTTAAGCAAGAGAGAGTTAAGTATATTTAAGTATACTGAGGAAGTGAAATGAGGCTAATTTATCATTGAATTTACATGACTTGACTCTACTTTAAAATAAGTTTCCCCCTTAGTATTCACTTATACATGTATATAGACCCTACTGCCTTCTTGAAATGCCCTAAATATGCCTACATCTTAAAATGAATATGATTTAGTCTCAAGCAAAGTCTTCTTTACAGACCAAAATATGCAGTAATTAAAAAAGACAAGAAATCCCCAAAGCTGTGAAAAATCCCAAAAAATTAAGATCAGGTCAGGCTTTTAAAATACTTTAAGACTATCAGAAACTTCAGGTTTCTGGTCCAGCAGAAGTTGCCACTCATCCTAACAAGTACAAAGGTAAGCAAAGTGAAAAATCAACAACTCTGCCTAAATTCATAAGAGAGAAGTGAGGTCACAGGGCACACCAGTGCCCCCAAACCCACCCAGAGATAAACCCACGCACATATGTTCACCTTACCTTTGATAAAGGAGGCAAGAATGTACAACGGTGAAAAGACAGCCTCTTCAATAAGTGGTGCTGGGAAAACTGGACAGCTACATGTTAAAGAATGAAATTAGAACACTCCCTAACACCATACACAAAAATAAACTTAAAATGGGTTAAAGACCTAAATGTAAGGCCAGACACTATAGAACTCTTAGAGGAAAACATAGGCAGAGCACTCTATGACATAAATCACAGCAAGATCCTTTTTGACCTTCCTCCTAGAGAAATGGAAATAAAACCAAAAATAAACAAATGGGACCTAATGAAACTTAAAAGCTTTTGCACAGTAAAGGAAACCATAAGCAAGATGAAAAGACAACTGTCAGAATGGGAGAAAATATTTGCAAACGGAGCAACTGACAAAGGATTAATCTCCAAAATATACAAGCAGCTCATGCAGCTCAATAGCAAACAAACAAACAACCCAATCCAAAAATGGGTGGAAGACCTAAACAGACATTTCTCCAAAGAAGATATACAGACTGCCAACAAACACATGAAAGGATGCTCAACATCACTAATCATTAGAGAAATGCAAATCAAAACTACAATGAGGTATCACCTCACACTGGTCAGAATGGCCATCATCAAAAAATCCACAAACAATGAGTGCTGGAGAGGGTGTGGAGAAAAGGGAACCCTCTTGCACTGTTGGTGGGAATGTAAATTGATACAGCCACTATGGAGAACAGTATGGAGGTTCCTTAAAAAAGTAAAAATAGAACTACCATATGACCCAGCAACCCCATTACTGGGTATATAACCTGAGAAAACCATAATTCGAAAAGAGTCATGTACCACAATGTTCATCACAGCTCTATTTACAACAGCCAGGACATTGAAGCAACCTACGTGTCCATCGATAGATAAATGGATAAAGAAGATGTGGCACATGTAAACATTGGAATATTACTCAGCCATAAAAAATGAAATTGAGTTATTTGTAGTGAGGTGGATGGACTTATAGACTGTCATACAGAGTGAAGTATGTCAGAAAGAGAAAAACAAATACTGTATTCTAACACATATATATGGAATCTAAAAAAACCCACAATGGTTCTGAAGAGCCTAGGGGCAGGACAGGAATAAAGATACAGAAGTAGGGAATGAACTTGAGGACCCGTGGTGAGGGAAGGGTAAGCTGGGATGAAGTGAGAGAGTTGTATTGACACATATACTCTACCAAATGTAAAATAGATAGCTAGTGGGAAGCAGCTGCATATCACAGGGAGATCAGCTCGGTGCTTTGTGTCCAGCTAGAGGGGTAGGATAGGGAGGGTGGGAGGGAGACGCAAGAGAGAGGAGATATGGGGATATATGTATATGTATAGCTGATTGACTTTGTTATAAAGCAGAAACTAACACACCATTGTAAAGCAATTATACTCCAATAAAGATGTTAAAAAAAAAATACAGTTGAAGACCCCTTGGTTGGTATTCCACTCACATAATATCCGGTCCCTTCCCTATGTAGAAGTAATCATGGTACTCACGTTGTTATTTATCATTCCCATGTAAACTTTTATTACATATAACTGCATTATTAAACGAATTATTTTCTTTTTTGACTTTAAATTTTGTAACACTACATATATTCTTCTGCAACTTGTTTCTTGTTTTTTATTGAAATATAATTGACTTACAATATTATGTTAGTTTCAGGTGTACAGCATAGTAGTTGATTTCTGGTCTCGTAGTATTGTGGTCAGGGGGCATGCTTGATATGATTTCAGTTTTCTTAAATTTGTTGAGACTTGTTTTGTGGCCTAGTATGTGGTCTGTCCTTGGGCATGTTCCATGTTACTTGAAGGGAGTGTGTATTCTGCACCTTTTGGACAGAATGTTCTATCTATCTATCTATCTATCTATCTATCTATCTATCTATCTATCTAACTGATGATTGGCAGGGCCAGATCCTGGGGTAGAGCTTATTTCTTTGTGTCCAAGCTGGTACAGAGAGCTCCAGTTCATACACTTAACATTGTGTATAATATTATTTAAAAAGTACAATTCATTTTCCTATTGATGGACACAAGTTTTCTCTCTATTTTGTGGGGCTTAAAATAGTGTTGTAATGAATATCATTTCATTGCCTGCATGTGTTAGAGTTTCTCTAGGATGTATAGTTAGTAGACTAATTCAGGGGTCAAATTGTACATGCATAGTTAGTTTTGATAGATATTACCAAATTGCTCTTCTATGTGATTATTTGAATTTTCTTTCTCACAAGCGATGAATGCCACTGCTTAGTAATGCTAAGGATGTTAATTGTTGCTAGTATATTTGAGGTCAATAATATTTCATTTTTTATTTTCATTGGAATTCCATAATTACTACTGAAGTTGACCATCTACTAAAATTGAGCACCTGTAGAAAAAAAACAAAAAAAACTCCAGAGGACCCAGAATCATGGGAGTGGGTCCCACACTTCTGTGAGTTTTACATCCTGGAGCTCTACCAGGTTCTCAGGGTGAATAGCAGAGAAAATTTCCTCTCATACTTCCAGGAGGGAGATGAGAAAGAAGCCTTTTTTTAAAGACACCAGAGCATTCTGTTCTTCTTTACAAGGTTTGTCCTCAGGAGAAACCATTTAACTACCGCCTAATTTAAACTGCTTGGGTTTTATCAGAGCCTAACTGACCTGAGGGAAGAGAATACCCAACTCCAGACCATTCTAGCCATCTTGTACTGCCTAAGGGGTAAAAAAAAGAAACAACTGAGAAGCATTGGTGAAGTTTACCACCCAGAGGGCATAAGCTTATTAAAAGACTGAGAACTAAGCATAGGAATGTGTAACGCGACCGCACCTCACCATGGCATTACTACAGTCTTTTTACACCAGTTCTACTACTGCAACTGAATCCACTATCAGAATTGGAGATTTCAACACACCTCTATCAGAGATGAATAGATTCAGCAGGGAGAAAATCAGTAAGGACATAACTGAACTAACAACCCCATTAATCAACTGCATATAATGGACATCTACAGTCTATCTCCTCTAACGTCAGCAAAATACACATTTTTCTCAAGTTCACATCAAGCAATTCCCCAAATAACCCACATTTTGGGCCATAAAACACTCCTTAACATATAAAGAAATCATATAATATCTCTTCTCATACCACCATGGAATTAAAATAGAAATCAATAACAGAGAGATAATGGAAAATCCCAAGATACATGAAGAATAAACAACATACTTCTAAATGACCCATAGGTCAAAAAGAAATCTCAAGAGAAATTAAAAATATTTTGAACTAAATGGAAATAAAAACACAGTTTACCAGAATTTGTGGGATGCAGCAAAAGTGATTATAGGGAAAGTTATAACACTGAAAGAATATATTAGAAAAGAAGAAAGATCTAAAATCAATACTCTAAGTTTCCACTTTAGCAAACTAAAAAGAAGAGCAAATTAAATCCACAGTAAGCAAAACAAAAGCAATAATAAAAATTGGAGAAGAAATAAATGGAATTGAAACAGTAGGTGAATGGATAAACTATGGTATATCCAGGCAATGGAATATTATTCAGTATTAAAAAGAAATAAGCTATCAAGCCATTAAAAGACAGGGAGGGGGATTTCCCTGGCAGTTCAGTGGTTAAGACTTAGCCTTCCAATGTGGGGGATGTGGGTTTGATCCCTGGTTGGGTAGCTAAGATCCCACATGCCTTGTGGCCAAAAAACCAAAACATGAAACAGAAGCAATATTGTAACAAATTCAATAAAGACTTAAAAAAATGGTCCACATCAGAAAAAAATCTTAAAAATAAAAAAGACATGGAGGAGACCTAAATGAATATTACTAAGTGAAAAAAGCCAGTCAGAAGTACATACTGTATGATTCTACCCATATGAATTTCTTGAAAAAGCAAAATTATAAGCAGAGGTCAGTGATTGCCCAGGGTTTGGAGGCAGGAAGGGAGGAATGAATAGGTGGAGCACAGAGGATTTTTAGGGCAGTGACGCTATTCTGTATAATACTATAAGGTACATGTCCTTATACATTTGTCCAAGCCCATAGAATGTGATACACCAAGAGTAAACCTTAATGTAAACTATGGACTTTGGGTGATAATGATGTTCAAATGTGGGCTCATCAATTATAACAAATGTACTAGTCTGGGGATGTTGATGATGGGGAGGCTATGCATGAGTAGATGCAGGGGGAAAATGCAAAATCTCTGTGTCTTCTGTTCTCGTTTGCTGTGAACATAAAGCTGTTTTAAAAAAATAAAGTCTATTAGATAAAAACAAAATAGAACCATAAGTACTTATGTTTGCTAGACATCAAACTAATTTAGGATATCAGGGTCAATGTATTACAACAAATCTGAAAAACATTATGCTAATGAAAGAAATTAGTCACAAAAGCACACATCTTGTATGATTCCATTTATATGAAATGTCCAGTATAGGTCAGTTTATGGAGACAGAAAGTAGATTCGTGGTTCCCAAGGGCAGAAGACAGGGAAAATAGGAAGTGATTATTAATAGGTATGGGTTTTTGTTTTGTTTTGTTTTGAGTGGTTAAAATGTTCTGAAATCGGATACTGGGAATGGTTGCATAGTTATATGAATAAACTTAATTACCACTGAAATGCACATGGAGGAATGTGCATTTTAAAAGGTAATTTTAAAGAGTGAATTTGTATAATGTGAATGTAAATTATATTTCAATAAAGCTACTATTTTATTTTTTATTTTTTTAAAGATTTTTTTATGTGGACCATTTTTAAAGTCTTTATTGAGTTTGTTACAGTACTGCTCCTGTTTTATGTTTTGGTTTTTTGGCCGCGAGGCATATGGCATTTTAGCCACCCCACCAGTGATGGAACCCTCACCCACTGCATTGGAAGGTGAAGTCTTAACCACTGGACTGCCAGGGAAGCCCCAAAGCTATTATTTTAAAAGTTAATAAAATAGAAATATCTTTATACATTAAAATGTTTTTTAAGTAGATAAAATCAAATAGGAATATAGAGTAACAAACTTTTCAGTTAATAATTATGGAAGTTTCAAGAGAAATTCTAAAGAAGTCAGACTTATTTGGAGAAACTGAAGAGGAAAGGAAAATATATAAAATATCATAACTTTAATTTTATAATAAGTAACTAAAGCTAAGTTAGAACAAGGATTTCGTCCAAAATAACAAGGAGGTTAAGCGACAATTTTCGGACCTGAATTCAGACCAGTTATATCCAATGCTAAAAATCTTTTTTGGTCTTGAAGTTTCCTTAAAATTCCAGTGTCTCAGCAAATAAATATCTTTCTCACATTAAATTATATTTCTAGAACGCAAATAATAAAAAATCTACAAGGTGTTAAAAATTAATCCTTTTAAAATATTTACACTTCTCACAGATTTCCTCCAGGGCATAAGAAAGGGAAAGTGCATATTAAGTATTTCAGATACTTAGCATTTCAAACATGTCCAGAAAATGGCTAATAAAATTTTTTTGCACACAAATAGAATACTAACCATCGTGACCACAGATTTGAAACTGCAACTGTGAAACATTTGTTTGTATATGTGGCATCAGCTCTGTTTCATTTGTTTTGGGCACCTAATTGAGGAACATCTGTTTCAGTAGTATCTGTTTAATATGAAAAATATCCTTTGGTATGAAAACAGGCTGAATTGATATGTAGACCATTTATTAGTTCTGTTACTATTAAATGAGGGCAAATCAGTCACTCTGGCTAAAAATTCCAACGTAACCAAAAGAGATACTACATCAATTGTTAATAAAAATACACACTTTACTCATTCATTCATTCTAAACATTTGTTTAGCCTGTATTCTGTGTCAGGTATGTAAGTAAGTTTCAAGGCTGTGATGTAGACCAAAGACAATATTATCCTTAAAGGAACTCCCAGTTCAGTTGAAGAAGCAAGCATGTAAATAAAAATTTGAAATATAATAAATTCTATAATTGATATAAGCATACAGTATAGAGGAGGGATATCTAAATCTATTAAGTGGGTAGATGGATGGAGGTGTTAAAGTTTGTCAGTTAAGAAGAATTCGTTTTCCGAAATAAATTTGTGACAATTATTAAAGCTGCAACTGTTCCAGCTTTGAAGTAAAAAGCAAGCCCCAGTACATGACAAGGTGCTCAACATCACTAATCTCCAGAGATTTGCAAATCAGAACCACAATGAGGTATCACCTCACACAGGCTAGAATTGCTATTGTCAAAAAGACAAGAAATAAGTTGTGGCGAGGATGTGGAAAAATGGAACCCTCATGCAGTGTTGGTGGTAACGTAAATTGGTGCAGCCACTATGTAAAGCAGTGTGGAGGTTCCTCAAGAAATTAAAAATAGAGCTACCATATGATCCAGCAATTATACTTCTGGGTAAGTATCTGAAGAAAATGAAAACACTACTTTGAAGAGATATCTGCAACCCACATGTTCATAGCAGCATTATTTCCAATAGCTAAGATATGGAAGCAACCTAATTGTGCATAGATGGATGAATCGGTAAAGAAAATGTTTTATATATATATATATATATATATATATATATATATATATATATAATCATACTTAATATAAAATACATATATACACGTACAAAGGAATGTTTTTCAGCCATAAAAAGGACACTCTGCCATTTGAAATGACATGGATGAACCTTGAGGTCATTATGCTAAGTGAAATAAGTTGGACAGAAGAAAGACAAATACTGTATGATCTCTCTAGGAATCTAAAAACAAACAAACAAACAAAACAAAACAAAACTCATAGATACAGAGAACAGATTGGTGGTTGCCAAAAGTGGAGGTTGGGAGGTGGGTGAAATGGGTGAAGGGGTCAAAATATGCAAACTTCCAATTATAAAATAAATCCTGGGGATATAAAGTATAGCATGGTGACTAATTTAAAAGAAAAAAAAAGCAACCCTCAGCTACAACCTAACTACTGTGCTCAGGAAAATAAATCAGTATAGTTTCAGATAAGTAAGAGCACAAAATTATGCATAAGTGTAATGAATCACATTATCCCCTAAACAGATCATATATTATGTATAAAACAGAACACTTAAGAGATTGGAACTCATTTGAAGTTTTGCAAAGCAAATTATCATAATTCTTCTGATATTATAGTAGTTTTCAACTAATACGCTAGTTAATACGTTTGAAGAAGTTAAGCATGTAGGAAAATTCTATTTTAAGATAGAAAAAAACAAGAAATTATTAACTGGAAAATATAATAATCTGACTGGAGAAAATCTTTTGTAATGAAATTATGATAAAATGCTTTGCCTAAAAGCAAAATTATGAATGCCAAAATAAAGCATAAATGATATCATAATAGGAAAAATTATTTCAAAAAGGAAATATATATTATACATAATCTTATTAAGATAAATGTTTTATAACATCTTTAAGAGTACTTCTGTGTTTAAATTGGTATTATAAAGACAACAAGCATGATATTCTGAGAATAATTCAAATATTGAGGACAAAAGAGTTAAGTACGTAATAGCTGTTTATTAATTCCAAAAATAATAAGGACAACTCACAGGACTTAACAAGTTTTGTTCTCTTATAACTCTCTTCTTCATTTTCCTAAACACTACATAGATTGAGGCGAAGTTAATATTAACAAATCAAAATTTCTAATGGTAACCCATAAAGCACATAAAATATATTGTTTCTTAGCCACAGAATTGATATCATAAACATTATATATGTGATACAGTAACAAATTTTCAAACAGCAATGTTCTGTGTGACATAGTAAGTATTAAATTTTCAAGCACCAATAAACATGAGGGAACAAAACTCTGACAAAACTGTACATGTGGCAAAAACTAATTTGATTGGCTGATGTCAACAGATTTTTCATAATTTGAAGAAAATGAGAAAAACTCTCTGTTAGTAACTGACAAGGAAACGGGCCTAAAAATGTTTAATTCAGTTATAGTTCCTCAAAACAAACTCAAGTGATTGGGATACACTTGAGTTTCCTTAAGTGTTTGTGTTATTTGTTTGTTCAAGTGGCTTTCTGTCTCTTACAGCAACTCTACTTTGCTGGCATGAAATGTGTTTGTACTGACTGGATCTTCCTCCCTCTGGCTGTTAGAATCCCTTAGATGGTTTGTTATTTTATTAGCCCTTAGATCTGGTGGTAGAAGTAAACAAGTGGAGCTTTTTTCTGCAACACTGAGCTAGCTGCGCGGGGCAGAGGGGCTGCAGGTCCCCCGCTGAGTAGCAGGCTAAAGCTTCCCTGTTCCCAGGTCTCCAAGTTTATTCTCAACTTCAGGAGCAGAGGACCTAGTCCAGCTCCCCCATAGTCCCTAAGGTCACACTTATTGGACAAACTTCCATCAATGTCAAAATTTCCTCTAAGAATCTCTGTGCCAGGTTTTTCCAAGATTGTGGTTAACTTTACTCTATCCCAAGGAAGAAAGAGTCTGTACCAGTTCTCTCCATCAAGATCTCCTCTGAGCCTAAACCTTCACCTGTTCCCAGATATAGGTCAATTTCAACACCAATTTGACTTGGAAAAGACAGGTAGTCAGGAATTTGGAGAAAAGGTGTAGAGAGCCATGTTATTAATTTGGTAGGGCTACCATAGAAGTGTAATACAAATAGGGTGGCTTAAACAACCGAAATTTACAGTCTTACAGTTCTGGAGTGTAGGAGTCCAAAATCAAGGTGTTGGCAGAGTTGGTTTTTTCTGAAGGCTGACAGAGAAAGATTGGCTCCAGGTCTCTTTCCTTGGATTGTTAGATGGTCATCTTCTCCCTGTGTCTCTTTACATCATCTTCCCTCTAAGCCTGTCTATCTCTGTGTCCAAATTTCTCCTTTCTATAAGGACACCAGTCATATTGCATTAGAACCCAAACTAATGAATGATGCATTTTAACTTGATCATCTCTATAAAGACCCTATCTCCAAATAAGGTCACATTTTGAAGTACTGGGGGTTAGGACTTCAAACATATCTCTTTTCAAGGGATATGGTTCAACCCACAACAGCCATATTTAAGTCAACTGTCTATCCCTGAGACTCTACTGAATATATTAATTAAGCTCTAGATTGGTGATGACCTCAGATGCCGTTAAGGTAGGCATATTGCAACACAAAATTCTTCAGGTAGATAGAATGATAAAAGGATTCTAGTCCAAAAGACCTGAGGGGATCATGAGAGCCAAGAGACAATTATCATAAGAAACTAAAATTTCAAATGTTCATCGTACATATTACCAGCTGAAAAATAAATGAGTATTTATAAAAACACTCAAAGGCATTGTTGTTACTACAAACTCTCTTATCTATAAACCACCTTTTGGGTAATTTATTTGCATTTTCACTTGAGTGAACAATAAAGCATAAAATATTGCCTTTGCAATACATTTTTTTTTAAAGCAGAAAAGTAACTAGTGGGCTTAAGAACTTGTCATTGTTTAAGTCTAATCACTTTAAGTGTCAAGTGGGACCCTCTCTAGTAAAACAACTCATAGCCTACATTTCAATTAAGTTTAGTGAAAGGCAGGGAAAATTACAGAAAGGAAAAGAAGCTTTAGTTTGAAGACTCAAAAGAATTAGTGAATCATTTTAAACAATGTCACTTTTTATTAAATAGGATAGTTATTAACTTCTTAGCTAAGTAGACTTTAAAAAAGAAATATTCTTTGATTCACTTTGCTGTACAGCAGAAACTAACACAACATTGTAAAACAACTGTACTCCAATAAAAATTTTTTAAAAAGAAATATTCTAAAATATGCCACTCAAAATAATTTTTTAGAGAATTTTAATTTAAAAGGAGAAAATAGACAGTTTCCTTTTGCAAACAAAATACACAACGTGCTCACAACCGTTAGATTAACTGGTATAATATCATGTATATTTTCATTAACACTGTATAACTTCTACATTGATCCACATTCTTGGGACAATTGGTATTATGATTAAACTTAACTTTGCCCATCTGTTGGCTCTAAAATTGTGTCTCATTTAATTTGCATTCCTTAACTACAAATAAAGTTTAACATCTTTAACTTTATAAATGACCTAATTCTTTTTTTAAAAAAATTCCTGTTCCTGAAATCTTTCCATATTTCTTTTCTATTGGGTTGTCAGTCTTTATTCTTCTTGATTTTTTAAGAAATACTCTGCCTACCAGTACTTGACTAATATATTATTATTAAATTTGTGAAATATAAAATTCAAAAACAACATTTTGCTTTCCTGATCATCTATTTCATATTTGTTTTCCATTAAATTATTTTTGTTCTTACGTTTCTTGTTTTTTATTTCTACATTTATGAGATTCATTCATTTGTTCATTCCAACATCATAAGCTGTATCTTATTAATTTTCAGCCTTTATTTTATGACCATTTAAGGCTATACATTTCTAATTAACCACAGGTTTATCTTCTTTTAATATGTAGTATTTTTATTTTTAAATTTTAATTATTATATATATCATTGCTTATATCCACAAGCTTCTTAATGCATGTTTATTCATTTTAATTTTATTGAATTCCAGTCATGGGTTCATTTTCTGAGATGATAACCACTTCTTTAAATTAGTTGAAACTTATCTATAGCCCACATTATTATGTTCAATTTTTATAGATGTTCAATGCAGGCCTAAAAAGAATGCTTACTACAAAATGTTGGGATGTAATATTGTATAACTATTCATTAGAACGAATTTGTTAATTACATATATATTATATATAAAGCATTGAAAAGAATTTTTTCAAAATTCATATCCAGATTTTCTTGTAAGGTTGGTCCAACAGATACTGAATAGTATATTAAACTATCCCATTATAATGGTGGATTTTGTTTTTTTTTTGCTCTACAGTTTTGAAGCTGTATTATTCATTAAGTGCATACAAATTTAGTTTTCATATCTATTTGGTGAAACTTTTTTCATTATGTAGAGACCCTCTTTCTCTGTACATAAGTAATTTCCTTTAATTTTGTCTAAAATTAGTGGGCTACACCAGCTTTGTTTCTTTTTGGTTAGCAGTTACCTGATGTACTTTCCCCCCTCCTTTTAGTTTTACCCTTCTAGATAGCCTTTAGCTTATTCCTGATTCTTATAAACTATATATAGCTGTTACTCTTTATTTTCATTTTTAAAAAATAATCTGTCTTTTCTCTGTAGTGGATTTTGAGACCTTCTATTTGTCTTTAGTAATACATAGTTGTATTGACAAAATTTTCTCAGCCTCCCCTGCACTCTTTTCCAACTTGGCCTGACTTTCGGCCTCTGTGTTCATCTATGCATTGTCCACTTTTAGCAAGAATTCTGCTAAGTCATTTTAATCAGAATCCCCTCCCCGATTCAATATCTGATGACCATTGATAATCTCATCAAGTATCTCGTCCTCCACCAGCCCTAAGGTGGGCTGACCTGCCCCATAGCAAGAATCCTGTTAGGTTGGTTTAGCCAGAATCTCCCCTTACCCCTGTTTCCTCTTAGTAATATTCTAGCCACCCACCCCCACCATGCTCCTTGGCTATAAATTACCACTCGCCCATGCTGTACTCGAAGTTGAGTTTAATCTCTCTCCCCCACTGCAAAATTCCATCTCAATGGTCCTCTACCTATTGTGATAGTCCCCTTGCCCCCTTGAATAAAGTCTTCCTTACTGTGCTTTAACAATTGGTATTGAATATTTTTTCTTTAACAGTATTAAGATGACTCTAGTTGTAGTTTTCTCTCCACCTGTCCTACTGGGACACTTTGCACTTCTATATTGTGAGAATTCGTGTTTAATCATTCTGATAAAATTTCCAGTTATTATTTTTTCATATTTTACTTACACTCCATTTAATTTACACATCTTTCTTTTGGGGGGAACACAAATCTAATGTTTGTAAGAAATTATGAATCTCTTCGCTGTGTCTTTAAACCTGTTTTGAATATCTTTTATTCTGCATGATTCATACTGTGTAAATTTTTGGATCTATTTTCTAACCCACTAATTATATTTTATCATATTAAATCCACTATTTCAGCTATCAAATGCTTTTTTAATTTCAGCTATTGTAACTTTTAGATACTCTCTTGGCTATCTTTCACAACTACCTGGCCAATTTTATAGTCCTAGTCATATTTTTGTTCTTTTCACATATTAAACACACTTATTTTATATTCTGTAGCCATTTATTCAAATGCCTACAGTCTTTGCACTTGTAATTCTGTTTTAACTGCTTTGTTGACTATAACTCATGGTGCTTGTCTATTCATGTGTTTTGTTTTTTGATATTGAGCATATGTTCTTTGGACTTTTATCTAAGGAAATTCTTTCAGACTTGGTCCTAAGATATATTCCTCTAGCAAGTAACTATAGTTGTTTCTGCCAGTTTTCTAAGGATATTACATTGACAGCACCAATTAAATACACATTTGTAACTTGCATTTATGTGGCCACATGTGGTGTTAATTCTGGTTCAAAACTGTGTGTGAGCTAGTTTTTGGCAAATAACTCTTCAATGAGATTTTTTTTCTCCATTCCAAGCTAAAGCTGGGACAGACAAGTTTCTTTCTCAGAATCCTTTGGGATGTGTATAGTTTTTCTCAATTGCTTCTTGTGGTTATCAATTCCAGGGATTTCTGGTTAAAAAAAACCAAGTCTTTTAGGTCTTTGAGTTCTAGTTCTTGTCTCCAATTCAGTGGGCAACTGGTAAACACTGAAACTCCAGTCCAAGAGGGATCAGCTTGTTACTACTGGAATCTTTTCTGTTTTAGTTCTCATTTGCATTTTTAGCTTCCTGATTTTTCATCAGTTTGGGCCTCTGATTTCTATGCAATCTCAGCTTACCACTTAGGTTTTTTAAACAAGTATTTTCTTCATACTTTAGGTATTTGGGGGATGAGCTTTTTTTTTCTTCATACTTTAGGTATTTGGGGAATGGGCTTTTTTTGTTTTTAGTTTGTCAAAAATACTAAAAATAAATCATTAAGAAAATCTTAAAGAAATTTTGGAGAAATTTGGGAGTGATAATTTTCCTGTAAAATACATATAAATTTGTTCATTTTCAGAAATTAGAAATTAATAGTCAAAATCATAGAATATTTATTAGTTATCTCAATTCATGGATTATAATTGTTTCTATAGAGGTAAATTGTTAATTTTTATAGCATATCTTTACGTATTCTGATGATTGTATATGCACCCTAATTATCTTCTTACTTTGTTTCTGACAAAAGCTGTGTAGATGGATATATGCCTTATTATGTATTATCCACCAATAATAGAATATTTAGACTTCAAATCACAAGTAATTAAAGTTTAGTAGTAGTACGTGTCCTGTGGCTGACCTATGAATGAAGAAAATAATATTATTTTAGTGATAATCAGCATGAATATATAAAGTATGATAAGGCTAAGGGATTGCTGAAATTTTCAGTTTTTTTCTAACCTGGATATTTAACAATATATATGAATATTCTTCATTTTCAAATTAAATCAGAGTTTTGGAGAAAATATTCTATTGGATTTGTTTGGAAGTAGTGTTGTTACTCATTTTGAAAATAACATATTGCAATATACTCCAATCTGTAGTTGACTGCCATAATCAATTTAGCATATCATGACACATATATGATACTGAGAATGAGTATCATACTCATAATTCATCTCAGGTGAAAAATGAAAACATCAGTTAAGGTTATGGTGTTTGGGGTTTTGTTTGTTTTAAAGCTTTTTATATTTCTTATATTTATATAAGAGGCCTGTGATGAAAAAAATTTACATGATGAGAAAACCTCCTCAGGAGTGTAAGTATGAAATGGAGGTTTTATTGGTTGGTGTATTAACAAGTGGGTGAAGGTATCTCCTGACATTACAACCACATTTACATGTTGTCAACTAACCAGAAAACTTAGCAACAATTTTTAAATTTGTTCATTATTTGACCCAGTATTTACAGTCCTCCATGATATGCCTCAAACTTATTTACCACTATTTTCCTTCAGTCATCCTTTTTTTTCATATCAATAGTATAAATTGTTCAGAAGTTAGATACAATTTGAAGGTCATTTCTGCCTTAAAATAATAATAGTGTGATATTGGAAAAGCTTCTTAAAATCATGGGAACTCAGTTTCCTCATTATTAAAACATAGTCAGAAATATGTATACCTTAGAATCTTGAGAGCAGAAATTAAGATAAGATGTAAAATATCCAATACAGTAGTTAACTGCACAAATATTGTTACTGAAATCCTATTCGCCCCAAAGTTTTTCTGCTATAGTTTCCACTCATTCAAATTCTAAAAATGAACCATGAACTGGTTTCAAAGCTTTGTTGAATATTCCCCACTCTATCAACATTTTCTAATCTACTCGTGCTTTCTATTTTGAAGTAATGCATTTGAATTCCCATAGCATTTCTCTTTGCTTCTTTCAATACTTAAAACATTCTATGAGATACTATGAATATTCACGTACACCTTACACACTATGTGTATTATAGTTCCTCTAGGACAAGATTTGTTTCCCATTCACATGTATATCTCAGGAAGCTCCCAAGATGGTGCATATTATAAACCTTATATTTGTTGGTGAAGGAACTGTTTAAGGAAATAATTTGGAAGTACTTTTACAAGTCGTGCCTACTTGAGACCAGATATTCAGAGAAAGAACAAAATATCCAGTCAATTAAGCGCTTCAAATATCCCACTATTTGAAGTCATTTAGGGAATTATGGCAAATTTTCACTGCAGTTCGGAGAAAAGATGACAGTCTGAGAGTTAAAAAAGTAAATATCATAATAGAGTGTATTATATTAATCTTATTTATAAATAAGGCACTCTCAGAGTGAACTGAAGACCCACATATAAACTCAAAGATTACTTTTAGATGGCTAAGGAATATATCTGGCCTGGAAAGAACACTATAATCTAAACAATTTTATGACGAAAGAATAGGTTAAAAGAGATTAGTAAGAATGGAATCTTGAAAAGAAAGAACTAAAGAGCAGAGAAAGTTTCTGCATTTGTTCATTCATTCAACAAATATTTCTTGCTCATTTACCACCTGCCAGACATGGGCCAGGCATAAGGATGCACATTTCCCCTGCCTTCCAGGAGTATTCACACAAAGACAAACAAATTCTAGTTTGATTTCTGAAGGAAATAAATCCTAATATAAAGGTTTAGGGGAAATCTTGTTGAAAGAAAGGAAGAGAGAGATTTATACTGTGAGTTAATGGCTGAAAGAGACTAGACATAAGCACAGAGGAAGAAAGTTTGAAGTAGAGAAATCATGAGATAAGAAACAGCTCATGTGACTGGTGCATTATGGGGGAAAAACACACTAGAAAAAATGAGGCTGTGGAGATTGTCAGTGGAAAATCATTTAGAGCCGGCTGTGAAGAGGAATGTGGATTTCAATCTGTTGCAATGGAAAGGCATTGAACAGTCTTAGGAATAGAAGTGACATCATTCGGTATACTAAAACTAACAGAACAAACAAAAACCCCTAATATTCACAGTGGAGGGTTAATCGAGGGGAATAAGAGAGCAAGCAAGAGAAAAAATTAGGAGACTGTTGCTGAGATCCATGTGAAAAATTTTGTAGCCTGGAAAAAAAAGAAAAGGAGATAAATCATTGGATATTTCTGCTACTATTTCAAAAAAAGAGGGTCACCTGATCAGCTAACATGTCATTATTATTGTAGTTTGTTCAGTATGTAGATCCCTATGCAAAAGACAAATTCACTAGGCACACATACTTGGTGATGATATCTATCACTGCGATAGGATTAATTCTCCTCTACCTAATTTGTATTAAACATGTGACTTCCTGATTGATTTTTAAATTAAAGCTTTTTTTTTTTTTTTTGCGGTACGCGGGCCTCTCACTGTTGTGGCCTCTCCCGTTGCGGAGCACAGGCTCAGGACGCGCAGGCTCAGCGGCCATGGCTCACGGGCCCAGCCGCTCCGCGGCATGTGGGATCTTCCCGGACCGGGGCACGAACCCGTGTCCCCTGCGTCGACAGGCGGACTCTCAACCACTGCGCCACCAGGGAAGCCCTAAATTAAAGCTTTGTTTCAGTCTTCCCAGAGTGTTAATTCAAAGATGTGACTATTCTAATTATTCCAAAAGTGACATTGCTTTTTATAAGTTTTAAAACTGACACTTTGACTCATACACAAGCTTTTGATGAGATGGCTAGAATGACCCAATGCTACTGAATCTGATCGACTCTCAGTAGTTATTAACCCGATACTACATTAACTTCAAAAAAGTAAGTAAAATTTTCACTAAATAACAAATCATTTTAGCAATATGTACAAAATATTATATATGTTTAGCTCATTGGTAGTAACAATTGAGCATATGAAAAAAGCTTTATCTTTACATTGAAATTGATCTACTTTTTTGTAGCTTAAGTAATATGCATATATCTTGAAACAATAGTGAAAATACACCATTAAAGATAGCTCTGTGGTAGTATGCAAAATACTGGACAATGCACCTGAAGCACCAAATTCAGTTTTGATATCTTCAGCTTGCTGAATACGAAGGTTAGTAACCATCACTTAACCACTTTGGGCTACAATTCCTTCCTTGTAAAAGGAAAATATTAAATATGAGGAAGATTAATATCTCATTTAGCTCAGAAGTGCCATGTCTTGTCCAATGTGAAAAATAATCTATTAGTACAAGAAGGAAATAATAAAGGCCTGAAGAAGAAGAGCAGAGATTTGGCGATATCAGAATCCAGCTTAATTTTACATGAATGCTAGTCAGATGCTCATCAGCCATAAAATGGTCTTTTTTCCCAAAAACACATTCATTCACCTACCCATACAATCAGGACAGTTATTCTCCAAAGAGTAAAATTTACAAGAATGGCTACCACAATATGTAGTTGCATAAAATTTATTTTGACTTTATAGAAATTAAGAATAAACAACATAAAAATCCATAGACAAGAAGCACTGGGAAATTAATCATCAAATGTTGAAAGAAACAAGACAGTACAACGCACTTTGATTCATTTCTAATTATTTAATCAAAGTTAATCTAGTACCCCACACATTCGTTTACTAATTTAAAAATAATCATATTTCTAGTATGATCATTGACACATTCAACAAACATTGAGTATCTACTGTATGCTAGGTGCTGTGCTAAATAACAGCCATTATTTCACTCTGGTGGAAAAGTCAAACAAATAAATGAGGGGAATGGTAGCTTGCCATAAGTAATTTGAAGGAAATAATCATGATGCTATGAAAAACAAGTAATATGGGGAGAATTCTCTGGCGGTCCAGTGGTTAGGATGCTACGCTTCCACTGCAGGGGCACGGGTTCATTCTGCGGTTTGGGAACTACTAAAATTCCTCATGCCTCAGGGCGCAGTCAAAAAAAAAAAAAAAAAAGCAAGAAATAGAAAAACAAGTAATATGGAGATTCCAGCCATCCTCTTATATGACGTTATATTCAATAAACTGATTGACTATATAAATTTGATAAAGTCTAACGTTCCTATGTTTTCATGTTAATGATGAGATGAAACAGCTAAAATTATCCTGCCTTTTAAGCTATCATGTAACATAATTATCCAGATTAATGTAAACACAGAGCTTTAAATATTATCCACTGATTTGCTCACTTAAACGTTCATTGGCTGTCTCCTTTGGGCCAGAGTATAAATCTCAGAAGTCATTTCATTCAGTTCCCTCAATAAATATATATTTTTAAAGATATATTAAGTAAAAGTATTTTAAAAAATGTATTACTTTTCCAAAGATAGTGATGAAGCAAGGCAAGGAACCCAGGTCTTCTTGAAATATAGTAAGTTTTGTTTTTTGATTGTGTGTGGTTTTTAAAACAATTACTGCTATTCAAAGAATGACCAACTAAAAAGCATTTGCACTTAGAAAGCTTTCAAAAGATTCACTGAAAAACAGCGTTAATTAAAATTATATGAAACTTCTCAAGATAGAAACATTCATGGGCAGAATCAACTATATTCCTTAAGAGGTCTGGAAGTTTGTGACTTAAGTCGGAAAACCAAATGTGAAAAGAGGCAGGTTTAATAATAATGTCTGGAAATAAATCCAAAATTTCTTTATTTACACGGAATATAAATAAGCTTGTCTACTAAAGAGTAAAGAGAAAGATTTTTTTTTTTCACTGTGCCCTCATTTGGGGGGTAAAAATTAGTGACATACTTTTCCAGTTAAACAGAGAATTATGGGATAATTGATATGTCAATTGCTCTTGGATTTAATTAAGAAGAAAACGTTTGTGAGAAAGGAAAGACATTCTTGGCATGTAGTTTGGTCATTGAGAAAAGTAAGAGATTAAAGTAGGGCTTTCAGAATAAATACCTGAGGGAGTTTTGGGAAAAAGCTAAGATTCAAGGAGTGAATATTTTGATCCTAGTTGATAGTAAATAAAAGCCACTTAAAGATCTAATAGCCTAAGTTTTAATGATTAAAAATTCCATTATTTTGAGGTGCATGAAGCATAGAAACGTGTGCATGATCTCTCTCTCTCACACACACACACACACGCACACGCACACTCACTTTCCCTTTCCAGTCTTCCAATCCAAGTCCCCATATAAATGGTTAGGGAGGGGTGGGCGAGGGAGAGAGTTGGATGGCAGAAGAAAAGATGAACCATATGACCTAGTTGTCGTTCTCCCTGGAGCTTAATGTTAAGATATGGAAAACGCCTAAGAAAAAACGGGTGTGTAGCGTTGTCCCCTCAGAAGCCATCTCTTTAGATTTCCCACTTTCATCTTTTTAGAACCCGTATTGTCACTGAAGGAAACTCAATTGACTCTAGTCAACAACGTTTCCCGGCCAGAAGCCGGCCAGGGTTGTGAGACGATTCTAGAAGCAGCTGATTCTCCTCTTCCGCTGGTTTTCAGCACCACATTCTCTGCTCTTCCCTAGACCTCTCCAAGGGTCTGGGTTTACTGTTGACTCTTGCATTTTGATGTAAGGTCAAAGAGACAGGGTCACATCCGAAAAGACCTTTTATTACTAAATTGCGCCTTCTCCCGGAAGGGAACAATGGAGGGTCCCTCTAGCGCGATTCTGCTACCTAATCCATAAATGCTGCTGACTCTCCCCAGTTCTTAGCGCAGAGGCTTCCCCTCCCCCAGTTCCTTCCAGTTGCGGTTTAGGCTCTGCACCAGTTACTCAACGCCTTTTTTTTCTTTCTTTTCTTTTTTTTTTTTTTTTTAAAGCCTGGCTAGCTAAGCACCGCCTACCGTCGTGAGTGGCCTGTCACTCTGCCCCGCTGTGCGGTTGTGATTGGCTGGCAAGACCGTGTTGTCTGGCCCCGCCCCCGCTTCCCTCTGCCACGCTAGTGGCCCGGGGTTTACCCAAAGGTGGACAGTGGGATTCGGGCGGGCGGCGCTTGGAGCAGGTGCAGACGCATCCTTGCTCCCGCTGTTGCTCTTCTTTCTCCAGTCGTGGGTCTGAGTCAGGAAAGGACTAGCATTCTTCTTTTGCCGCTAGAGCTCCCGTGAACTGCTGCCCAGAACCTAGGCACCTCAGACTTCTCATCTCATCCGTTATTTCGCTGTCACTGTATAAATCACCTGCACATGTGTAATCCTGTGAATCTCCCTTCAGCTCCTGCTCAGAGAAGGGGTCGAAAGGGAATTTCAAGTGTTTGAAAGAGAGGGTCTCCGCGGATCGCGGGGAGCTGTCTCAGGTGCTGAAGCTTTCCAGGCGTTGCTCTCCACCAACACCACACGCAGTTAGACTGCACACTCTCATTCCCGGCTTTCTCCTTCCCCATGCCTTGGCTAAGACTCATTTCAGAGTCGTGAATCTTTCCCTCCGTATCATGGCCTACGTGAGACATTTTCGGACATTAGTTTCGGGATTTTACTTCTGGGAAGCAGCACTGCTACTCAGGTGAGTCCACTTGTATTTAACAGTTGGAGAACTCATTCAAGCCTTGCAAGTACTTGTCATGGATGAAACCAAGAATGCAACTCGAAGTTGACTTGTTGAAAGTGTCCCTTAAATCGTATTGTTTTCTATCTAAAGGTATCTAGCAGTCTATCTCTTGAGACCTCTACAACATATAACTTTGCTCTGTTTTCACTAATTAATGTATTTTATTAACTGGCATCTTATATTATTTGCAGCTGAGGTTACCCTAGCAAAAAAATATTTCCAAAGCCTAGGTCTTCCTTCTCAAATTGCTTTAAGTGTTTCTTTTTTCTAAGTGAATTATAAATTCTGGGTGTTACTCTCTTTTTTGAAAGTTACAAAACATTTAGTAATTAGAAATGGAACATTACTTACTTTTTAAAAGACAAAAAAAATCTAGAGCATAAACATTTAGTGATCAGAGATATTCTGAACATTGTTGATATATCTAGAGGTTAAGTTCAAATGAATAGAATAATAAAGGCCTTGCAAGTACTATTTTCTAAAGAACCTTGTTCATGGAGGCAAAATAATAAATCACCAGATATGTTCTATGCCAAGAATAATTATTTTGGAGAAAGTAATAAGAAACCTATTGAATGGTAAAATTGTTCTATGATGTGTCATTTTCTTATCATATCCAGTCATATTTGGTAGGCTTTCTTTTTTTTTTTCTTTTTAATTAAAAGAGAAGAGAGACTAAACACAGATCAAGTAATTTAACCCCCATTCTTCATCAAACAATATATAAGCAAGATACTGCTCATATGGATTTTTGAACTAACAATATAAATTTTACTTTACTATTATAATTACCTTAAAATTTCCATTTTTTGGCTCACAAGACTTTCAAGAAGATTGAAATCAAATAATGAGAGTAACTAAGTTATTTGTATAATGATTTCCATTTGAAGTATGTAAATATTCTTTTCTGGGTTGCTATGTCAAGTTATCATCGTTAGGCACATTAGAAAAACATAGCATATCCCATAATAACTACCTTTAGTAACAGGAACTAGTTGTGAAGGTTATTATATTTCTGGAATTATCGATTTTTTCTGAAGTGAGGTGTTGAAACCATTGTAAATCAGAATATTTTCAGTGAAAAATATTTTAATGACAGTAAATTTTTGTAACTTTACAGTTGTTACAAATTTCATACGTAGTGATCAAAGCAAAGAATGTAGACCTTTTACATTTATGTAAATTGTATGGAAAGGAGTACAAAATTCATGTCATAAGATAAATTGATTATTTTACCATAATTCTTAATATCTTAGATAATACACATACTTATTTTTTTCAAAGAAATCAGAAGAGCTTAGTTGATAGATACTTAGGTTTAGGAAGTTTAATGTTAATAACTAAAATATTTTGATCGATGAGGTCAAATTTGTATAATGGCAAATCACCATGGTATTTGTTATAATATATTCTTAGAAAGAATTTATCTTCATTAATATTAAATAATTTAGTTTAAAATGTTTTTTATGAATAGTCTAAAAATATAATCACTTGAAAAAGACATACCCAATATAGAAGTTTTGGTGATACATATATTCTTCATCAAGTTTTTCTTTTTTCGTTCACAAATCGAAAAAAAGTTTTCTCTATCTTAGACTGGTCTTAGATGAGAGTAGCTCATCACTCTATGAAGAACTTTAATCATACATAAAAAAATTAAGTATTTTTATTTTTTAGTGATGGTCCTTGAAGGAAAATTTTCTATAGAAATTTCCTTTAGAAAGTGAAGCTCCCTCTACTGGAAATATCTTGCAAAATACAGTTTCTTTATGGAGACCATTTTTTGTTCGCTAAGCCTATTCGTGAGGTATTGAGCAAAAAAGGAAAGATGTAAAGGAAAAACTAAAGTCAAAAAAGTATTTTGTTTAAATTCATAAATATATCTTTTTAATTGAAAAATATTATTTCCAGGGAAATTTGGAAGTAAGAACAACCACCAGAAACCATATATGAAGTTTTAATTAAATAACATACTAGTAGAAGCGTTTTTTTCATAGGTTTAAGGTTTTAAAAATTTTTATTGAGATATAAATGCACAAAGAAAAATGTGCAAACAACAGAGTTCCAAATAAAGTGGCACAAAGGTAGCACCATGTCAAGAGACCACGGATCAAGAAGTAGAATTGTCAGCATCACACAAGCATTCACCATGCCCCCTCTTACCACCATATCTTTTCCCAAGCACTACTTTGCCGCAAAATCATCTCTATCCTGACTTATGCGACAATAAAACTTTTTCCTGCTTTTGAACTTTATATACTTATTTGAGTCTGGTTTATTTTTATGAAACATATGTGATTTATCTGTGTTATAGCATGTAGCAGTAGCTTGTTTATTTTCATTTCTGTATGGTATTCCATTATATGAAGACATCACAATCTACCCATTGTCCTACTGAGGAATATTTGGGTATTTTTTTAGGTTTTGGCTAGTGCTGCTATGAACCTCCTTGATCATGCCTTTTTTTGGTGAATACATGTGAATACGTGCATTTTGGGGACTATATGAGTTGGGTCCAAGAGTTTCACTAGGCAGAGGAATTGCTAGAATATAGGGTGGATATGAGTATGGTTAGCTTTAGTAGATACTGCAAGTTTTCTAAGGTAGTTGTACCTAGTTAAACTCCTATCAGTAATATATGAGAGTTCCTATTGCTATTACTAGTACAAAATTTGATCAGTGCAACATTACTAGAAAAATTTATAGTGCTTTCGTAGACTATTATTGCAAGCCCACAGATAATATTTTAGTTTCTATCTTGGCATAATTTCTACATTTTAGTAAATGAGTTTTTTTTTTTAATTAGGAAGTTTCTCTCCCCACAGAGATTCTACAAGTCAGTACCACTTTATTTTTTAAAATTAATTAATTAATTAATTTTTGGCTGCATTGGGTCTTCGTTGCTGCGCGTGGGCTTTCTCTAGTTGAGGCGAGCAGGGGCTACCCTTCATTGCAGTATGCAAGCTTCTCATTGCGGTGGCTTCTCTTGTTGCAGAGCTCGGGCTCTAGGCGCGTGGGCTTCAGTAGTTGTGGCACACAGGCTCAGTACTTGTGGCGCACGGGCTTAGTTGCTCCGCGGCATGTGGGATCTTCCTGGACCAGGGCTCAAACCTGTGTCCCCTACATTGGCAGGCAGATTCTTAACCACTGCGCCACAAGGGAAACCCCAGTAAATGAGTTTTATTAAGGCAAAAACAGCAGAACAAAAACATTTACTGCTATGCTATAATTAGGAGTATTCATTATCAGAATACATCAGGTATTAGAAATGTAATATTTAAAGGAAACTTATTAAAGAGGTGAATTCTTCTAATAAATACAAGTCAGACACAGACATAAGAAATCTAACTTTCATAGTAGTGAAGTTTTTAAAATTTTCACATTTTGCTCAGATATTGCTGTTTTTTGAAAAAATTTTCCTATGGCTTTTGGATTCTACTTCTCATACTAATAAAATAAAGAACAAAACACCAGTGTTCAGCTTTCTTTGAAATGTAAATAAGTGATGATTATGAAGAGCTTACAGAGCAAATTCCAAAAGCAGGAGAACTGCCAAAAATATTTCATCTAAATTAATTATTTTCACAACATACAATTTTGTTTTTCATCTTTATAGTTTGATACCAGCACAGACTTGCTATTTGAATAAATTATGGTATATTGTGTCAAAACACTGAATGTATGAATTTCATACTTCATGATAATCACAAACAAAATGTTTTCTTGATTTACTTCAAAGCCTAAGAAAAACATTTTGGCATAGAATTTCTTATTTTTTGCTTTTGGTACGTTTTGGAGGATGGGGAAAATTCTTTCTAATGTTGGGTCTATTTTCTTATGTAAGATTTTGAAGAAAAATGTACTTCAGGGGAAAGTCATTATTATGATGATTTCTTGTATGTAGGTACTGTAGCAGGATTCTACATAGTGTTTTTAAATTATGCTACACATAATATATGCTTCTTCCCTTTGTATCTATAAATAATCATATGCTTTCCTAAGTGTAGAAGGATCGTGGCCCAGTTCTCTAGTCAATGCCTCAAGCAGTTTGCTCTGCAGACTCAGGAAACAGCTTTTAAATATTTCCTCTTGTATGTAATTTTTCTCTCCCTTGATCACTCAGCTATGTACTGAGGCAAGTTAATCACCAAATATGTGTTTAACATGTAATGTTAAGCAATTCAACAAGATTTCATCATCACATTCTGTGCACACATGTTTGTGCTAGGTACAGTTTGGCTATGGATGATTGGGAAATTATCCCCTTTCTCATCATGGAACTTAGAGTCTAGCAGGAAAGAAAATACAAAGGGCCAGTGACAAAAGACAAACAGAAACAGCAATGTTTTAGGCAATGTGAAATAGGGAAGTTCCCCAGAGGGTTGGTACTTGTGCTGGATCTTATAAGATGCTTGTTCAATGGGCAGAAATGAGATATAAAGAAAATATTCTATGCAATAGGAATGATACAAGCCTATCATGTGCTAAGGGAATGGTGATGGTCAAATTCAGTTGACAGATTTCCAATTTATGGTTTAAAATCATATTCTGCTAGCAACAACTATTGAGCTGACTACAATAATAAACCAGCCGAAGTGTGGAGTTGCAGCTTCCTTTCATAATGGAATATGGATGAAATTTAGAAGCAAATCATTTAATTATAACTGGATAGTTATCATTATAGGAATGGTCTGGTAACTTGGCTCAAAATATCTCTATAAATGCCTTTCTTTCAGAGGTGGAGTTTACCTCAAAATTACAATTAATCATAAGATTGCTAATAATCATCAGTAATAGTAAAAAACTATGTAAACAGACAACAATGACAAGACTACTAGAAGAAAAGGACAATCTGCTTGTTGTAGAGTTTGGAGATCATGTTTGAATTCTTCATCAAAATATGATCTCTTTAAAGAAAGAAAATCAGGTAGAGGATTTGGATTGTTGGAAGAAAAGGGGACAGTGAACTTGGTTTTGAGTTTGAGATGGTAGCAGTAGATCTGGGTATCCTGCTGTCAGCTGAGAACACAGAGACAATGCTTGAACTGTAGACTGAACAGTTAAACTGTTACAAAGGTGATCACACTGTGTGCAAAGAACAAAAAACAGAAAAAATATTTATATGAGATGAAGGTAGAACATTTAGAGCAGGGCACAGAGACGTACTCAGAGAGAGTCCTCAGCTAAACTGTGGAGGTGCGACTGGTCATAAACAAGTGACAAAGTCATAGATTTATCATAATTTTATACTGTCGATCCCAAGGACTTGCTCTTATCAATAGCATATATCTATCCCTTTTCTGTAGAGCCTTTGAATGCTCTAATTTCAACTAATCTCATAAACTAGTCCACAATCACGGATGATTAAAAACTTAAGTTTTCTCAGGAGACTTTTAGGGAATTATTTTGGAATTCTTTTGGAGAAGATGCATCTTTAACTTTTACTTACTACATGAAGCATATTGGATGAATCCTCCTTGATTTTCCCACCAAACCTGTCTCTTAAACTCTTCGCCAAATGATTAGCCTTATACTTGGATTAACTGTATTTATTGAAAATGAACTCCTGTGTATGCAGATGTCCATTTTGAAACATGGGTGGTTTGTCTTTCTCCACTAGAAGAAAGCTGTAGCTTTGTCTTGTTGCAAAAATGCATCAAGAAGAGAGATAAGTGAGTTAGCTTCGAGAACTGGTTCTGGAGTGAAGGCAGGCATTCTAAGACAGGACCAACTGTTTAGTAACAAACAGAGTGTGTGAATAGAATGAGCTCTTTCGCCCCAGAAAATGAAGCTATTCTAACACCTGCATGGCAACCACACACATTTTAAGAAACAGAGTTTGAAATCCTCAGATGTTGTCAGAAGAGGAAGCAATAGCAAAAAATGAAATAAAATAAAATAAAGCAGCTCCGTTACAGTGTATTTCTGAAATTCTTTCAGAATCTCCATACTAGAGATATTTTTAGGAGGAAGTATTACCAGTACCTCTCAGACAATTTGATGCACAGAAGCAGTAACCTCAGTGGTACAATTAAGAATAGCATAAAACGGAAAGGTTATTAACATCCTCTGAGATAGTTTATTGCATGGAATAACTTCCAATGCAAACGATGAAGCATTCTCTAGGAGTGCATGCAAAATTTGCACACTGACAAAAATAACCAATTAGGATTTATAGACCCTGAGATATTTCTGATACTACTTTACAAACATTGCCAATATAGGTTGGTTGGGCTTACATTGGAGGTAACTAGTCCATCCAATATTGTACCTAAATTTGAAAATCTCTCAAAAATATCTATAACAGGGACTTGCCTGGTGGTCCAGTGGGTAAGACTCTGTGCTCCCAATGCAGGGGGCCTGGGTTCGATCCCTGGTCTGGGAGCTAGATCCCACATGCCGCAACTAAGAAGCCCGCGTGCCGCAACTAAGACCCGTTGCAGCCTAAATAAATAAATATTTAAAAAAAAAATCTATAACAGGTAGTCATCCTGTAAACGTTAAAATTTCCAGCAATAAGGACCTTTTTACCTGAAAAGGAAAATATTTATCAAATAATTTTAATGAATAAAAAACAAAATGTCATTCTGTTTTCTCCTGGACATAGGAAACTTCCTTTGGGCACATGTGCTCCCCCTCCCCAAATATTTGTTTCTGTATTTTTTTCCTTTTTTTTAATGCTTGCTTCTTCACTTAAAATGACCATCCTGCTTGTGGAGAGTGTGTTTTTTATTTGAGACACAGTTTGAATTGATAATATTTTCCATGTGGTTGCTCCATGCATGAAGCTTGTATGCTCCAGTTGCAGGGTGCCTGTAGCAGTCTACCTGAATCTCTTTGTAACTTTATAAAAGTCTATGGAGCAATGACTGCATTTCCAGGCAGTGTGCAATGTGCTGGAGAAGCAGAATCTCAACTTTCTATAATATGCCACCGTAGAGGGGGGGACGTGACATCACCTTCAAATGTGTGTTTTAGATTTTCATGCAAGTCTTGTCTCTCCTTCTTGATTGTAACTCCCATGAGGATAGGATTGTTTCTGATCTTGTTTTACTGCCATAATATTTAATTCAATGTCATGCGTGGAGTAGATGCTTGATAAACAACAGATCAGCACTGAGATGACACCTACCTACCTGTCATCTCTGTTTATCTGTCTATAACTCTAGATTTGAATTTTATTTCAACCTGTGTTATTACTTGGAGTGGAAAGGGAATCTTGTGTTCAAGATATCATAAAGGCTATAAGATCAAATAAATTGCCTCAGAAGATGTTACCGGCTCTGAGAAGTTGTAAAACAGACATAAATTGGCAGCTCCCAGTGGAAAAGTGATAGATTTGCTGCTTCTTATCACCATGAGAAATTGAAATTTCTATTGTATAATGCATTATTTCTCAACCTATTTTCCCCATCATTGCCTCCTAAGGAGCCCTTTAAAGATATTTTTAGACTTTTTTTTTCTAATTGCCTGCATGAAATTGTAATATCACAGTACATTGTATATTTGCTCATGTGTAGTATATAGCCATAGATACATAGAGATAGAGATAGATTTGTGCTTTATATGTAAGAAGAATAAGATTTTTCACCCCCAAGATAAAACTCTCACCCACCCTCCTTGGGGAGATAACACCCCTCTTGAGAATGCATGGTGTAAAACTTGCTACTTTTTATGATACTTAGACTATAGTTGTATAGTTTCATTGTTTGGAGTCATGACCTAGAAGTAAAGCAATCATTTATCTGTTGACACCGTTTAAGATAATTTAATCCTAAAAGCATTAGGAAACTTTAGTGACATCTTTTTCTGTAAATACATAAAGTTCCCAGAAGCCACTAGGCTTCCATCAATAAATTTCAAATCACAGCTGCCTCTACCAACATCACTGTTCAATGGCTTTCATAATTTCATGAAACTATTTTTAAAAAAAAAAACTCTTGGAGATAATATCATTTACAGTTTATTTTTCTATGATTTAGACTCTGTTGACTTTCTTTTGTTTTCAAAGTAAGATAAATGAAAAAGTTCAAATTCCTTTTTAAAGTTAAATTTATAGTTATTATAGAAAGGATCTCAACAGTTAGTACTGACATAAGGTCTGGATATTCTTCAATTCAGGAGTTCAGGGATATGTACAAAAAGCTGAGAGTAATGTTACCATTAAAATAAAAACTGATTGGGACTTCCCTGGCGGTCCAGTGGTTGAGACTTCACCTTCCAGTGCAGGGAGTGTGGGTTCGATCCTTGGTCGGAGAGTTAAGATCCCACATGCCTCACGACCAGAAAACCAAAACATAAAACAGAAGCAATATTGTAACAAATTCAATAAAGACTTAAAAAAAATGGTCCACATAAAACAAAAAAACTGATTGAAAGAAAATAGAGTAACAAGTAAAATGCTACTAATAGAAAAGAAAGTACGAATGATTATTAATTGGCAGTAAGGTGTCAGCAAATCATCAGAAAACGATGTTTATCTTGCTGTTTGGTTTTGTTTTGCTTTGGTTTGGCTCTTATTGGCCATACAATACTTAAGGTGGGGAATTGGGGGAAGATAAATGATGTGAACGTTGATGAAACAACCACTCAAATACCATCCATCAAATGCCTGGGAGGACCATATGCATTCTATCTGTCTGGCTAATTTCTACTCAACTCACTTTACCTTCTTGAAGAATCCTTCTCTGAGCTCCCCCAAGTCTAGGTGAGGATACCTCCTCTGTGCTTCCAGGAATACAGTACCTTTATTATTGCATATGTCCCAGGGCTGTGGTAATGGCCTGAATACTGCCTCTAGTTCAAACCGTGAAGCCCTGGAGGGCAGCGACAGTAACATATTTCTAGTTCTATCACCAGGGCTTAAAAGAGTGTCTTGCACACTGACAGGGCTCGCTCATTTCTGAAATGAAACACTTCTCCCCACCCCCCCAAAGCAGATTTACAATTTCAAATAAATAATTCTAGGCATAAATAAAAATACTATGCCGTCTTTCTTTCCTTCTAGCATTTAGGAGGAAAATTAGTGAGAGATTTGGTGCTTTGTTTTTTTTCTTTATTCCCAATTTTATATGTCTGTGGTAATATATTTACCCACTTGCCTCTTATCTCTCTTTTCTTTCACAGAAAATATTCTTCTACATTTTTCCATTTCCTCAGTACTTACCTATGTCTCACTTGTTCCTATCTGGGATCCATCCCCACCCCTACAAAATGAAGCAGTACTGAGCTTCCATGTCATGATAGCTTCTTCTTTTAAACATTGGAAAAAGGGAATAGCACTTAATATAAAAATGGTTGTAGCAAATAACTATTTCATGTATATATAAAATACATATATAGATATATAAAACATTTTAAAGCAACATATAATTTTTAATTACTTTTTGTAAGATCTCTGCAGTGAAAAAAGAAGACATAATTAAATGACCATTCTAAATAATAATCAAATAAATAATGCATGTTCTCAATGCATAATGTTTGAATTTCTATTATGGCACCTCTCACAGTTCTGGGATCAGAATCACTGACACGTTTCCAATTCCCTAGATAAACTGAGAACCATTGATATCACAGAATATTTATTTTTGCCTTTAATCTGTTTACTCACATACATTTAATGTTTTAAGCCCAAGAGACTCTATAAAGGGTGGTTGAATGACAATTTCTTTTTTGCTGGCAATTGTTGAAAATGTAATCATGAACAACTACCCAAAATAGTAACAATTATAAATACTGGGAAAAGAAAATATCTTTTTTGGAATGCAGAGGAGTATAAAATTTTTATAAAGAGGCAGGGAATTTAAATGGACCGTGAACAGTTGATGGAATGTGAGTGGGCAAGAAAGAGGGAAGAGTGTTTCAGACAGAAGAAGCATCCTTAGAAAAGACAACGGGCCAGTCTCCATGTGAAATGGAGGATACAGCAAACTTCATAGTAACATCTCAACCATGGGCCCCCCAAGTTTTCCTGTCTAATAAATTCATGCTTTATGTTGTTTTAGAACTAACTTCCTGGGGAAAATCTATATGACTATTGTAGCGTGTTAGAAAACATCCACAAATATTTATTCCAATAATAGTTTTCTCTATTTCTAAACAAAATATTTCATTGTTATCACTTGCTTATGAGAGAAGAGAACACTCACATAAGCTACTTTGTATTCACTAGTTCTGTTGATATCACTATACATATATTTTTGTTAACTTGTATCATTTAAATGTGTATCTGAAGTCTGAGTACTGAAACTTAATTATTAGTAGATCAAATAAAACAAAAATCCAAGAAAAGGAGAGATTTATGACTTTTCATAGTTTTATAAACAATTACATTCCTGACAAGGGAAAGAAGAATGACACATGATAAAATCGTAATGAAAAACTTAAAAGCAATCTCTCTCTATAAATTCCTTTCTTATTATAAAATAATAAAACACTAATATGCATTAAATGATATTTTCCACCAGTTCTTAAACTGCTCCTATTTAAGAAGAGAATTACCTTTAGTCTATTAAAACACTAAGGGACCCAACTTTGTATAGTACTGCCTAGTAAGAAGAAATGCACCTTCCGTGTTTTTCTCTTGCCTCTTTTTTTATTTATTGGGAAGAATAGAGGTAGCAGAGGATTATATGGATAAAACCATTAGAAATCTCCCTTCTGCCTCATGTTGCTTCTTTCTAAAAACTTTAAAACCCTTTAAAAGATTATGAAATCTTTTTTTCCCCTCTTAAATTCCTGAAATTGGGCTTATCTCTTTCTCCCTACAAATCTTAAATACGGTACGTATCATCAAAGACACAGAATCTACTGCAGACCTCAGTTGGTGCCTCCTGAGATTATATAGAGAATTAGGTTTTATGTGTAGCCTAACTATCTCCCCCTAAATAATAATATGTAAACTTAAAATTTTGCTCTACTTCAAAAGGCCAAAGTGTGTGACATTCTTTGTGTGCCTTTGTACGGTTATATACATCAACTTACAGCAAAAATTACATCGGAAAATCTTAATCAGTATGAAAAAAATTCAAATTCCTGGAACATATGAAAATTCAAGCTCAAAAATACAGTAGTAAAAAGAAGATGAGATTTATACCTCTACAGGAAAGAGCTAGTTTATTTTAGATGGTTTCGAAACTAACTTTTCTTGCCTCAGTCTTCTCTGTGCATGCACTTGTGTGCACATGTGAAAACAAGAAGGAATTTAGAGAAAGACGACTCAGGGTCAGATCTCAGCTCTGTCTTTGAAGGGCTGGGTGGCTTTTCTATACACTGAGTGATTGTACTTAACATGCTACTTTAAAAATGTAATGGGTAAAGCTGTATCCATCTATGGAATACATTTTTTTTTTAAACGAACACAGTCAGAAACGCACTAATCTCTCCTTAAGGGAAAATATGTACTTAGGATTACAGCTCTAATTTCTCACTTCACCTAATATCAGTAGCCTTTATTCAAAGCAGCTTTTTTTTTTCTAAAATCCATTGTAGTGGTAGATGTGAAAGATGTTGAGTGGCAGGAAAATAAACAAGGGATAAACAGACTAGCCCTTTATAGCTGTGTTAGTTCAGATTAGGTTCATTTGTGACTGACAGAAAGTGCACAATAATATTGGTTTAAGAAAGATTTGTTTTTCTTTCAAAAAAAAGAAAAAGAAAAACCATGGAAGCAACCAGACCACATCTGGAATGGGAGTTCACTGATCTTTCTATCTTCTTGTTTTGTCATTCTTAACGTAGGATTTCTTCCTTGAGATCCAAGATAGATGCTCTGATTTCAGAAATCATAGCTGCTTTCCAGCTATCAGAAAAGAAGAAGAGGCTTATCTTTAAAGGCATTTCCAAGAAGTTAAAGATTTCTCAGTTTCACTCTTAGCTTTGAGTGTCCATGTGGCCACGTTCCGGCCACTAAGTTGCAAATGGAAGTGGCAAGTTTGGCTTTTTGGAAGTGCATGCGAAGGGAGGTCCAGAGGCTCCAGCTCATATTTTACGTTCACCGTTATGGAACTCAGTCTTTCAAGTGAAGCCAAAGGGAATTATTACAAGTAGGAAAGGAGCATGATCAGACTGTGTCTCAGAAATATCACTAAAGAAGTAATATGGATAAGATACAAGGATGTAATGTACAGCACAGGGAATAGAGCCAATATTTGATAATAACTACAAATGAAGTACAATCTATAAAAATATTGAATCACTATGTTTTAAAAAATAAAAATTGATAAAAATAAAATAAGCCTCAGGCAAATTTGATATATAGATTACTAGTAATATGCATATATATGAGTAAAATATTGTCAAGGAACATATTTATCAATACGTATACATGCAAGCATATACGTAATAATGTTATACATTTATTGGAAGTGCATGTTTGGATATTTTTGAAGTTTTGGAGTGGGCAATTATAGAAGTTTGGAGAGCACTTGTCTAGAGGAGAGATACACAGGAAAGTGATAATACGTGTGTGTGTGTGTGTGTGTGAGAGAGAGAGAGAGAAAGAGAGAGAGAGAACTGCTTTAATGAGAACATAGGATTCACTAAGTGCACAAGAGGGCACATAATTGTTAGTGGGGGGGTGCAGCGTGGAGGCAGGACAACTTTTCAAAAGATGTGGTCCTTGAATTGAATTGTCAAAGTGAGAAGCAAAGGTGATCTGGGCAGAATCAATTGCCTGTGCAAAGATGTATGCACAAACCAGCATGAAAAATGTGGGAACCACAGCTGGTTCAGTGTGACTGGAAGCTACATTATATGTCATGCGCGGGATGAGAGAAGGCTGGAGGGGATGTAGGTCATATTTTTTATATAATTTTCCAGAATAAAGGGAAGTTTCCATTTTATTTTATTTTTTTGCCATACCACGCAGCTGGTGGGATCTTAGTTCCCCAACCAGGGATTGAACCCGGGGCCGCAGCAGTGAAAGCACCGAGCCCTAACGACTGGACCACCAGGGAAGTCCCAAGAAGTTTCCATTTTAAAATGTTTCTCAAAATGTTTCAACTATACCATCTTTTACTTTTTGCCAAAATTAATTGTTTTTCAAATATTAATTTTTAAAATTGGGGTTGTATATCTTTTTTATAATATGAATCATTTCCAAATTATTATATAGAAAAAAGGGAACACTTTGATAATTTTGCAGGTTAGTTAAAGTTACTGCAAACACTGAAGAAAACTTAAGACCTCTGAAAATCTCCAAGACTTTTTCAAATGTTCCTAAACATCAGCTTATTCTAAATAGTAGATATCATGGTTGACTCTTCTAATTTTCAGTGTTTAGCATTATTTTTATTTTTATCCCCTTTTTCTTATTTTTTCAATCCTAATATTTGCGGAAAAATACACAACTTGAGATCATTACCTTGATTTTTCTCAAGAGAAAGGGGAAATTTATTATTTTTCTACAACACATTATGCTGCTTATATTCAAGCAGAATGGTTGAATGTTTGTGATAAGAATAAATATTCCAGTATACAAATAAAGTATAACTATTATCCAAAAAAAGGAAGCAATATGGAGAACTTAACAGAAAGTATGTTCACAGTGGGGAAGGGAAAAACTGGCCTCAGGGAGAGTAGAAAACGGTTAATGCAATAGGACATCCCAAAAATGGAGAGAAAGGAGCAATATGAGAAATGACCAAAAAAAAAAAAAAAGTCTTGTCCACTGCTTGGACGTGGAGGATCAGAGAGAATGGTCTAGGATAAGCCTCATATTTATACCTTTAGTAACTGGGTGAAAAATAGTGCCACGACAAGAATAGGGCATAAAAGAAGAGGCATAGCCATGTAGAAAAGTATCATAAGTTAAGTTCCAGATATGTATGGTGAATGTAATGCCTATGAGATATCCAGTTGATGGAAAACTTCAGCACAGGGGTGAGAACACAAGACCTGGGACTAGATAAGATTGGATGGCTAGAATTCTGGGGCAAGGTTTTCCTACATTTTTTAATACTTGAGCACACATGGATGTTTCATCTCATTGTACAAACAAATAAGCCTGGTGACTCTCAGTCCTCAAGCCTGGCTCTAGCTGCACCATCTCACACACTGCAGGCTGAGCTGTGGCTAACACAGCACACCTGTAATCCACTGGGGCTTGCAGATGTCAAAAAGTCCTTCCCTGCCGAGGGCACTGCTGCTCAAAATGTGGTCCTTTAACCAGAAGAATAACCATCACCTGAGAGGCTGTTAGAACTGCAAACTCTGAATCCCACCACGACTCACTGAGTCAGAATCTGCATTTTATCCAGCCCGGCAGATGAGTCATAAAGCACATTCAGATTTGAAAAGCACTGTCTTAAAAACACCAGCTTCTAAGGGAAGAGCAGAAGGAGAGGTACTGGCCAAAAAAAAAAGGATGGGGATTATGATAAGAGAAAAATGAGAACTAACACAGAGTGCGTCATACAACCAAAAAGAAAAGTTTTGGAAATAAACGAATGATCAATAACACAATAATATCAAATGCCATAAAAACCAAAAGAAATGTGGAAGATTATAAGTAGCCTTTTGGTACAAAAATACATGTACAGCTATGTTAGAACATTGAATTGTGCGTTAAAGAAAAATATAGATTCCCTTTTTTAGAAGAGGCTATACTGCATGAGGAAGTAACAGTGGACACAGATGTGGCAGGCACTTCTTCATTTGCTTGTTTAATTTTGCTTTTACAATGAAAGGAGATTTGAGCTTGCTCACATTCTGGAAGAAAGAAGTCAGTAGATTAGGAAATGCTTAGGAAAACACAAGAGAGGTTCAGAAGAGAAAGGGCAAAGTCACTGATGAGGTGAAAAGGAAGAGTTTTGAGAGCGGTCGTTGAGGGGTAGCTTTTGAACCAGAAGTCTTACGTCTTTCTCTGGGACCGGAGGCAGAATGTGGCAGGCGGTAGAGACGGGAATTGTGATTTTGTTATTCAGTTGCATGCTCAGTTATCTCTTTGAAGTAGGAGACAAGGTCATTAGTCGAGATAAAGATGAACAACGAAGCAGACAGGTTTAGGCTGATTTAACGGTTACAAAACACAGAATATAGCTGAGTCCACATTACCTCTGGTACTGGGCAGGCTGTGCTCCCAGCTTTCTTGGAAGAGTCGGTCCAGCCCCGTGAGAGCAAAAGCCCCCATCACTCTGCAGGGGAGTGGGATGAAGCCTAGGACATGATCTTTATTCAGCCCTCGCTCATTTAGGTGGCAAAGTCAGAGGTAGAGCCCACATCACCTAATTCAAATTAACTGCTTATTTTTCCAAAAGAGCACAGTGATTTAGGCTCTTCTACACTAGAAAAAGGAATGATCACATCATTCTTTAAAAGGTGAAATGTGGCTCATTCAGCTAGAATCACAGTAAGTTTTTTTTAATGAATAGTTTCATCAAAAAATATAAGAATGAGACCCACTTTCAAACTTTTTGCTCTTCTCAGGGTTCTATACATGAACACCATGTGTGGCAGTGTAGGTGTGTCCACTCACATCTCTGGCCCGTTTCTTTTCAATCTTGAAAATAGGTAGTCTTTTCCTAGGAGGCATTATCTCCAGAGATTTTGTTATGCTTGATTAAAGGAAAACATGTTCTTACAGGAAGAGGAAATAACTTCTATAATCCAGAAGCTTTTACAATCCTTTTGTTTCCTGGGAAACTGTAAATGTCTCGCCCCAAATAGTTTAGGCACCTAAGTAGAAGGAAGGTGGAAAGGGGAAGAAAGAATGGAGGTGAGGCAGAGGGAGAAGGGTGGATATAACCTCAGATGAATATTAGCTTTAAGTATGATGTACAGTCACTGATTGTATCTTGCTAAGCTCTTCTCACTCTTAATTTTTAAAAAGAATATAATCCAATAAAAACCTTGATGTGTAGTCTAATTTTCGCTAGAGGGAAATTGAACAACACTATACTCACTGCTGTATTTACCTTTCCTTACCACTTCCAATTATAAACTCCTTTTTGCTTTATTGTTTGATTCCCTTCTTTTTTCTGTGCCATTCCTCTCTCCTTAAAGGAATGTAACGAACAGACAAATGTAGGGCTTCCTGCACCACGGGAAGAAAAATGTCCAATAACTCAAATATGCTTAAGTCAGAACACATTCCATTGAAAGGTGACATTAACATAAACATTTGTAGTCACACAAAAGGGAATATCTACCATAATCTGAATAAGTCGGTGCTCTGCTGATTCAATATTATTATAGAAAAAAAACCTTAGCATGGCTTCACTTTAATATTCTTTTCAGGTTCAGAGACTCAGAGACTGGTGCTTTAAAAATATCATGGTTTTATGCCCTCAATCTTATTGATTTGGGGATTTATAAAAGTGCATTTTATTAGTAAGCATTCATGCAAGCACAATTAGATCAAAATAAAGCAGCACTACTTCTGCTGTATTGTTTCCTTTGTAAATATAACTCAGTTAAACATCTCAAGTAAAAGGATGATTTCTGTATCACTCATTTCTGGCTTGTGGGATTACGGTGCTTTTTTTCCCTTATTTTACTGTATTTTTATGAAATACAGTAGATTAATAGATTAAAATGAAATTTAGAGAATGTGTTTTTTAAAAAGTTTTATGCACATTTAAAAGGTCTAAGTGGTGTTTTGTCAAATAAGATTCAGGAGAGCAGCACAATTCTTTTTTTTTTTTTTTTTGTGGTATGCGGGCCTCTCACTGTTGTGGCCTCTCACTGTTGTGGCCTCTCCCGTTGCAGAGCACAGGCTCCGGACACGCAGGCTCAGCGGCCATGGCTCACGGGCCCAGCCGCTCTGCAGCATGTGGGATCTTCCCGGACCGGGGCATGAACCCGTGTCCCCTGCATTGGCAGGCGAACTCTCAACCACTGTGCCACCAGGGAAGCCCTATTCATCTCATGATATATTTCAAGTACTATTTTTACTCCTCTAGTCCAAAAATATTTATATAATATCTCAGTGGTTTTATATAATGTCTCAGTATATTTATATAATATCTCAATCAGTGTTCCAGGATTTGGGGGTATAATAGTAAATAAGCAAAAATCCCTGCTCTTATGAAGTTATCTTCCAGTAGAGGAAAACATAAAAATAAATAAGTGAATGAATAGTATTTTATCTAATAATATGTTTTATGGAGAAAAGTAAAGCAGAAACAGATAGGGAAGAGAGAAAATGTGAGAAGGGAAGACATTTTCTTTTTTTAAATTAATTTTTACTGGAGTATAGTTGATTTACAATGTTGTGTTAGTTTCTGCTCTATATCAAAGGGAGTCAGTTGTACATATACATATATCCATTCTTTTTTAGATTCTCTTCCCATGTAGGTCATTACAGTGTACTGAGTAGAGTTCCCTGTGCTATACAGTCAGTCCTTATTAGTTATCTGTTTTATATATAGCAGTGTGTATATGCAGAAGGGAAGACATTTTCAAGGAGACCTTTTGAGTGAAGACTTGAAGGTGACGAGGGAGCCATACAGTGGGATCTAGAGGAGATTGGTTTAGGTAGAAGGGGTGGCAAGCGTGATGGCCCTTAGGTGCCAGCATACTTACTAAAAGTTTTCAAAGAAACCATCCATTAAAATATCATTGCAAATTTCTGTTTTTCAATATAGATAACCTATGATATTGGATATGTGTCTCTTAGATGTTTTAAAACCATGCTTTAATTCATCAGGTCCAAAATTGAACACATTATCATAACTCTCAAAGCTGGTCCCCCTTTTCCCGCTGTCCTGTATCAGTGAATGATGTTTCCATCCATACAGTTGCTCTAGCCAGAAAGCTGGGTCGACATCACTTAACTACTGCTGCATAGCACATTATCCTGAAATTTAGTGCGTTAAAACAACAATGAATGTTCATTGCATGGGTCAGAAATTCAGGAACAGCTTAAGTAGATGTTCTAGCTCAGAATCTTTCGTCAGGTTACTGTCAAGATGTCAGCCATGGTTGCAGCCACGTGAAGGCTTGACTGGTGAAGAGAATCTGATTTCAAGTTGGCTCAGTCAAATGACCGGCAAGTTCGTGAATCCTATTGGTAGAAGCTCTCATTTTCTTCCATGTAGCTACTTGAGTGGCTGAGGGAAGAGTGGATGACCCAGAAGAGAGCTGGGTGGAAGGAGCAATGCATTTTATGATCAAACTACAGAATTCATGTCATCAAGAATTTACTTTGTGTAGGCAGCATTCAAGAGGAGGAAAATTAGGCTCCACCCTTTGAAGGGAGGTGTGTCAAAAAATTTAAATAAGCATTTTTAAAATCATTGCAATCACGCTTGAAACATTTTCCTCATTCCCAACCAGTACCAAACCATCACTAAATTTTGTGGATTTTATCAGTGATATATATATCTCTTAGATTATTCTACTCTCTTCAACCCCACTGCGATCAAAATTCCTCACACTATCCTCAGCTCTCACTTTGACCGCAGGAGTTGTTTCCAAATGGGAGCTGTAAAGACAAAAGTCCAAAATGTGATCCATGAGGCACTGCATGATTGGCTACCTACAGCCGTCTCCAGCCTCATTTGTTATTACGTTGACACCTTCTGTCTCTATTCCAGACACAGTAACATTCCTTTAGTCTCTGTCCTTCCCATAACACCACAGGTTCTAAGATATTTTCTCTTGTATGTCTATTCAGTCTTTTTCTGCCTGATATTCTGGACTACTATTTCAGCAGCCCCTCCTCCTAGAAGTGTTCACTGAATTTATACAAATTGATAGACTTCTTTTGATTATTTAAAATCTTGCTAGAATACCAGAAGTGAAATAAAACTATTAAACTAAAGACAATATAAAACCAGAATTGCTTTAAATATTCATTCAGTAGTTGATTTCTGAAAACTAAATGTCCTGAATAAGAAGTTATTTAAGGAAGAGTGGTAAACAAGTGTGTCAGTTAGGGCCCCTGTAATTATACATTTGCAATATGACTTTGAACTTCTCTTACTAAGGTGCCTTCAACCGTGAATTGAATTCATAAGCTAGGATGGGTCCATCAGATTTTTTCTTTATGGTGCTCAGTATTTCCTGAGTTTGTTGGTATTTTCTACACTTGGATTTCATGAGATACTATTATACCATTCAGGGCCCTTTTACATTAATTAGCTTGAGTGAATTTCTCTTTATTTCAATTAAAAATATCCCTGACCAAAAGAGTCATGCTATCAAAGGCAAAATCCAAACATTGGCATAAGAATTTGACATTTTTTGAAACATATGTGTAGAATATGTCATTTGTTTTACTGCAATTTTCTGTGAAAAATGTGTACTACTTTTAAGTCTCCATTTTTATACTGGTTAAAGAATATCTGGCTTGCCCAACGTGAAACAACTAGTTAATGACAAAACTAGAACAAAATGTAAGCCTCCTGGCTGTCCATCTGGAGCTTCAACCATTCTACTATGATGATTTTCATTTAATTATCTTGGGCACTGGACACATAATAGGAACTATTGAGTCTATTCTAAGTAATTTTCAATGTTTCTGAAATGCTTAATTAGTTTTCTTTAAAATAAACAAGTCATTAAGAAGCTACAAATCAATGAGTTAATTAGCTGTGTTATGGCCTTTTAGATTTTTCAGTTGAAATAAGCTGATGTCAAAAATATAAAGAAGTAAACTACTACCCATGAGAATAGACAGTTTCCATAGAAGTTATAACAACTAGCATGAGTTTTGAGCACAGCATTTTGAAAGCATTTAGTAAAACTGAGTGACTTTATGATAAAAATAAATTTTGTAGATGAAACGAACAAACTTGTATAAAGATGAGAGTTAAGAAACCTCAGATGACTACACTATCTATCCCTGTCATCTACTTTTTTTTTTTACATCTTTATTGGAGTATAACTGCTTTACAATGGTGTGTTAGTTTCTGCTTTATAACAAAGTGAATCAGCTATACGTATACATATATCCCCATATCTCTTCCCTCTTGCATCTCCCTCCCACCCTCCCTATCCCACCCCTCTAGGTGGTCACAAAGTACTGAGCTGATCTCTCTGTGCTATGTGGCTGCTTCCCACTAGCTATCTATTTTACATTGGTAGTGTATATATGTCCATGCCACTCTCTCACTTCGTCCCAGCTTACCCTTCCCCCTCCCCATATCCTCAAGTCCATCCTCTAGTAGGTCTGTGTCTTTATTCCTGTCTTGCCCCTAGGTTCTTCATGACATTTTTTTTTTCTTAAATTCCATATATATGTGTTAGCATACGGTATTTGTCTTTCTCTTTCTGACTTACTTCACTCTGCCTGTCATCTACTTTACTGGAGTCCTCCTTCTCCACCTGTCTTATCCCTCCACCTCCTATCCCGCACCTATAACCCTATATTAACCCTTCATATACAAACACGCAAACAATATGTAACTTATCACTGACAACTAGCAAGCATTGAACAGACATACCTACTAAGGCCTAATTTATGTAAGCACTGAATGTAGGCACCACTGCAATCAGGTCTGGCTAAAAAAGCACCCATCACATTCTAATTGACAATTCTCCAGTTCCACCATTAAATGATGATTTTCAGACATACAACTTTGCTTTAATTTTCTCTTTCAGATTTCTATATCCTGATTTCCCCTTGTTTCTAAATATTTGTTCTAGGTTCTTCCCTGATTATTCATAAGCATCACTCCTAACTTGGGCAGAAGGACAGAAGGATGAAAATGTTGGACACTCTCTGGTGTATAATGTTTGACCTCTCCATCACTATATTTAGTTAATTCATTTCAAAAATACTTATCCAGTTATTTACTGTGGGTGCTCTGGATTACTTCTGGGGCTATTAAAACACATGCAACAGTCATGAGTTTTGCTTAAATAGAAGATCCTATAAAGTCAGAGATAGACATTGATTGATTAATCTTATTAAAAATACAATTACAATTGTAACAAGTGCTGTTAATGAGATACAAATTTGATAAATGTTGTAACAGGATTTTGCAGAATGAGATAGAATAGGTAAGGCTTCCTGAGGAAATGATGCTTATACCAAGATCACAAAGATAAGTAGAATTTAATTAAATTAATAGAAGACCAATGAGTATTCCAAAGGTAATGCCTAGCAGTAGGTTGTACCAGAGGAGCTGAAGAGGATATGGTGAGATGTGGTTGGATTATGGATAAAATTATAAGGTAGGACCAACTGGAAGGATATGATATGTGGAATACAAGAGGAGTCAAGAGTTATCAAAGATTTTCCAGCTGAGAAATGTAAAGATTTTGTTACCATTAACCAAGTTTGAAAAGAATGGAAGAGAAACAAGCTTGTGTGGGAATAGCAGGAGTTTAATGTATGTTTGCTTTTATCAGAGAGCTAGGTTGCTAGCAATCTGTGATTATTTTATTCCAGTTTCAGAAATGGAGGCAATTCCAAGCTATGCTTAGCTTCCTGCTAAGACTTCTGTATTTCTGTTTCATTCTTACTCAGCAGCTGTAATTCTTTGCGATCTCAGACCAACTCATAGGAGTTCACGCCTTTTTGTCCCCCTAAAATCCATAAAGCTTTCAAAACTTGTACACAGATTGTTAACCTCTCAGCTGGTACTCTGAAGTTTATTGCCATCCTTAAGGGAAACTCACTTCTGTAAGTTTCCTTGTCTTAGATCTTAGCCATGTGACTTTTCACTGTGTTTTTAGCTCTCCGATGCACAGTTTTGTTTTCTTTTTAACCTTGTCTAGTGTTTTCAGTGGAAAGTTTAATTTGATTTAAAATATTGGCTTATAGGGACTTTCCTGGTGGTGTAGTGGTTAAGAATCCACCTGCCAATGCAGGCAACACGGGTTCTAGCCCTGGTCCGGGAAGATGCCACATGCCGTGGAGCAAGTAAGCCCGTGCACCACAACTAATGAGCCTGCGCTCTAGAGCCCGCACGCCACAACTACTGAGTCCGCGTGCCACTACTACTGAAGCCCACGTGCCTAGAGCCCGTGCTCCGCAACAAGGGAAGCCACCGCAATGAGAAGACCACACACCGCAATGAAGAGTAGCCCCTGCTTGCTGCAACAAGAGAAAGCCCACACACAGCTACGAAGACCCAACGCAGCCAAAAATTAATTAATTAATTTAAAAAATAGAATAAATAAGATAAATAAAAATAAAATATTGGCTTATAAATTTAATATCTGAGTGGCCTGGGAAAAAACCTCTTTACCTTAGTGTCTTCATCTGTAATACATAGGTAATAATATCTAACTAGAAAAGTTGTTATGAGAATAAAATGATATCATATATATACATGAATCCTGTGCCTGAGAGATCAGGAAGCAGCTACCATTTTTATTGTTAGGTGAATTTAAAATAACCCAAGCCTCATCAAACTGCAGAGAGAAATGAGATTGCTTTAAAATGATAATCGTATTTCACTGGCACATTGCTCACAGTGGGAAGAATCAAGATCCCAGTACCCTTTTAATTTTGAGTTATTTCTCTGAGCCTCCAAGGGTATTCTAGAATAGTTATTTTATATTCTTCCACTTTGGCCTCTTTTTAAAATAATTAATATTAAACAATCAACTTAAAGCCTGCTTCACTGCCTGTGTCATCATGGCAAACAATTCGTCCTCTTCTAAGGCAGGATGCTTTAGTGTGAAATGCTCAAAACATCACGTATTCTCAGATGTTTCAGTTTCTCTTTAGTTCTCCCATAAAGAGACTAAAGCCATAAAGAATTGGAAAGAATGTTCATCTCTTCAATTCTGGGTTTTATTTTTCAAACTGTGGGCTTGAAATATCAATTGCTTGTGTCTGCAGCTCAGAAAGTTCCAAATAATAGTAACTGTGACAATTTTTTTTCACTAAGAGTTGTAACCCCATAGGACTGGTTTATAAAGCTAGAGAATACATAGTCAACTGTCTTTCCCCCTTATACCCCAAACCTTCTCTGCCTCAAGAGTCTGGGCACTGATTTATTCCCCATAAGTCACTGTGCTTCTGTGCAAATCAACTCATGAAAATAGATGCACAGAGATTTGTGGCCCTCGTGCCAAGACTCATCTCAAACCCATATTACGTTTCCTAGCTACAGCTTTCATATTTTCTCTCAATTTTAAGGTGCATTTAGCAGAGTGAAATAAGTATGGACAATGATATTAAATCCATCTTTACAGCATCTCTATTTAGTAGTTATTTCTGCCCTCCAAAAGTGGATATATTTTACTTTCTTGTCTCATTAAAGAGGAAGGGAGGGGATAGAAGGGGAGGGGCAGGGACTTATCTTTTTGATGGATTTTGGTATTTGATTTTAATGCTTAAAAAATATAGGCTTCTGCCAGTCTCTCAGAAATTGAAGTCTCTCAACTTTCAAGTGACAAGTCATTATAAAAATAAGAATATATAAGATTCTTAAGTGAAAAATGTGTTAATTGATGGGAATGTGTATGAGCCCACATAGAGTTTCCAAGAAAGTTAATAGTAAATTCAGTACTTGGCACAGCATAGAAAAGACAAGCCAAGTGTGGGAGCCAGGCAAATTTGTGCAGAGATTGTTTTGAGATTTTCATAAATAAAAGACTTCTAAAATATCCAAAGATGCTTCCTTCAAAAATACTGATCATGAGTCATTTGCTAACAACTTAGTAACTTGCTATAAATATGTTGAAAGACGAGGTTTAGACAAAAAAAAAATGGACTTCATAATAAAGTTTCTTATCCAAAATCCATTCTAGGGACTTCCCTGGCGGTCCAATAGTTAAGACTTCTCCTTCCACCGCAGGGGATGCGGGTTTGATCCCTGGTCCGGGAGCTAAGATCCCACAAGCCTCAGGGCCAAAAAACCAAAACATAAAACAGAAGCAACACTGTAACAAATTGAATGAAGACTTTAAAAATGGTCCACATCAAAAAAAAAGATCTTAAAACAAAACAAAAACCCCAAAAATCCACTATAAATGCAACTTAGATTTCTTCTTACTGCCTCCCCCTAACCTGAGTTTTTTTTCCTTTTAAGAATTTTTTTTTTTTATACTGGAGTATGGTTGATTTACAGTGTTGTGTTAGTTTCAGGTGTACAGCAAAGTAATTCAGTTATGCGTATACATATATCTATTCTTTTTCAAATTATTTCCCGTTTAGGTTATTACAGAATATTGAGTAGAGTTCCCTGTGCTACACAGTAGGTCCTTGTTGGTTGTCTATCTTATATATTGTAGTGTGTGTATGTTCATCCCAAGCTCCTGATTTATCCCTCCCCCTCCACCTTTCCCCTTTGGTAACCATAAGTTTGTTTTCTAAGTCTGTGAGTCCATTTTTGTTTTGTAAATAAGTTCATTTGTATCATTTTTTAAAGTATTCCGCATGTAAGTGATATCATAATGATATTTGTCTTTCTCTGTTGGACTTACTTCATTTAGTGTGATAATCTCCAGGTCCACCAATGTTACTGCAAATGGCATTATTTCATTATTTTTAATGGCTGAGTAATATTCCATTGTATATACGTGCCACATCTTTATCCATTCATCTGTCGATCTGTCTTGGCTGTTGTAAACAGTGCTGCAATGAACATTGGGGTGCATGTACCTTCGAACCATGTTTTTGTCTGGATATATGCTCAGGAGTGGGATTGCTGCATCATATGGTAGCTCCCCCCACCCTGAGTTTTAACAACTTAAGAAAAATGTTTTTGAATATGTAAGTATAGATGATATTGACTATTTAAAAATTAGAGTAAGATCTCAGATTGGTCACACAGAGCCTCATACTGTGTATGTATATTTATTACTATAAGCTCTCTTAAATGATTACAGTTGTCTGAAGACAGTCTACCATTTTTCCTACGGTGCTAGTCTCCATGGTGCTAGATATTACTGTAATAGGAAGAAAGTTCTAGGAGAAATATACCAGAGCAAGAGTTGTAGGTGATTAGAAGTCTCCCCATATGCACAGATTCCACCATTTTCAGAAGCGAAGGGATAGCCTGTGTAGAAATGCTTTTCAGCCAAATACCCAATGTAATTTTGCCAACAGTAATTCCTTTTGAGTCAAAACTGTGAATCTTTAGAAATAAAATCAATTGTCCATAAGTCATTGAATGGCTCTCGTGTCACTGAAAGAAATATAACTAGTAAAGAAATCTGGACTATTTCTCTGCTCAGAATTTTCTCATTTATTAATAGGTATTATCATGCAGAGCTTGGTTGTGAATCCCTGTTATAAAACATGAAGGTTTTGCTCTAAGTGGCAGGAACAAAGGAGCCAGCCTATCATTCTCCTCACTATAATCTCACTTCCCAGCTTCTGTGCTCTGATCCTTCCCAAGGATTCTCTGTAGAACCCAAATGGGCCCAGACAGAGTAATCTATTGAACTGTGAACAGTACAGATTCAAGTTTGTGTTATACATACTTACCATTCCTAACAGAGTGCTTTGCACCTAACAAATTATATGAGAACTCAAAATTCATTGTTTCAACATTTAACAGATATTTAAATACATTTTGGCATGAGAAAGTATATCTTTACAATTTTATTGTTATAAGTTGCTTTAATTGTATTGTTAGTAAACCTCTCAGCTTATACAAGTCTTTAAAAAGTTTATGTATTATAATTTTAAAATAATTTATCATCTCTTACCTACCTTCACTCCATCTCAGTCCAATGTGTATTTCATGTATTCTTCTCAAAGTTCATTAATCAAATTATATTAGGGATTTTATTAATTTTTAAGTATAACATCAAAAGAATGTCTCTTAATAGAATATTTACTGGTATTTAGTCAATTACAAGTGTTGACTATTTGTTATGGGGAAACCCAGAAGGTAAACTCTGTATCTTTTCTTTTGAAAGCAAATCTTTACATTACTTATGAGAAAAGATTTTTTTTTAGAGTCTTACAAAATAGTATTATGGGAGTTAGCTGTTACCAGGAGTGACTACAATTATCCAGAGAGAAAGATGGATGGAGCTGTGAGGAGTGTGGCTCTTTAAAACACAAATACAGTAAAAACAAATATAAAAAGAAATCTAGGAACACACTGTCAGATCAGTGATAGCAAAATTGTGGAATACCGACCTCTGTAAATTCCCTCCTCTGTAAAAGCAGTGAGAAAACTGTCAAAAAAAGTGACAATCAACTTGTTCAGAACTCTGGTAATTAATCAGAGATGTGCAGTAATCCACGAATTAGTTTAATCAAGAAAAACATCTGAATCTTGGTAAGAACAGTGGGATTTCTGGTGTTATAACTTGCCCTATTCCCATCCCCCTGTCTCGAGCTCCACGGTAGCATTGTAAGCCTATAGCCTACAATAACAGTAAAAACAGCAGCCTGGCAGGTACCAGAGGGGACAGAATGGAGTTTGAATTCCTTTAAAACCATATTCTTGGAAAATTGTCATTATTTGACCTGTCTGGAGGTTTTCTGGAATACCTCACTCGCAAGACTTTTATTTGACCTAACTTGGAGCTTACCCTTTCCCGGAGATGTTTGTCAAATTTTTAACTTCATGAGTACCTGAGGCAGTAGAGAACAGTGGGTGCAGACTAACCATGAATCTTAAAAGAAAAAGCAGCAGAATGATATGTTCATAGGGGTTTAGAAAAGCTCCACATATTCTTGGGCATCTAGAAGTCCACACATTATGTACAAGGCTGTGAGCATTCAGTATGGTGGGCTGAACTGCATCCTTCCAAAATTTCACATGTTGAAGTTCTAACTCCCAATACCTCAGAACATGACTTTATTTGTAGATAATTAAGATATAATGGAGTCAAATTGGTGGACCCTAATCTGATATGACTGGTGTCCTTCTAGGAAGAGATTAAGACATAGACACACAAAGAGGAAGGACCATGTGAAGACACAGAGAGAAGACGGCCACCACAAGCAAGGATGGAGGCCCTCAGAGGAAACTAGCCCTGCCAACAACTTGATCTTGGATTCCTAGCCTCCAGAATTGTGAGAAAATTAATTTCTGTTGTTTAAACCACCCAGTCAGTGGTAATTTGTTAAGAGAGTCCTGGCAAATGAATACACCCAGGGCTGTATGCATGCTCAGGAAGAACCCAGAGAGACCCTGAATTCTCAACTCTGGGGGCCTTTGGGCCCTGTGTAAATAGGAGGTAAAGGCTAAGGCAGATTTGTCAACTGCCTGACTCAAAGTTGAAGCAAAACCCCATGAACTCAGGACCCCCAGCAAATACTATGAGATTTATTGGTCCTGGGAATTAAAAAAAATCCCTGTCCAATTATTAGCTGATCTCTAAGCTAAGTGAAAAGATATCGCATAGTCATATACGATAAATAATATAGACTTTACAGAATTTCTTCAGAAAAGTCAATTACTAGGCAAAGACCATAAATCAGCTATTTTAAATACATTCAAAGAGCTAAAAGAAACCATGCCCAAAGAACTGGAGAGAAAGTATGACAATAATATCTCACCAAATACAAAATACCAACAGAGAGATAGAAATTACAGAAAGAACAGCAGAGAAATTTTGGATTTGAACGGTAGAGTAACTAAAATGCAAAATTCACAGGAAGGCTTCTTTTAGTTTCCTCTGACTGCTGTAACAATTTACTACAAACTGGGTGGCATAAAACTGCAGAAATTTATTTTCTCAGAGTTCTGGATGCCAGAAGTCTGAAATCAGTTCACTGGGCCCAAAACAAGATGTGAGGAGGACCATGCTCCCTCGGAGGTTCTAGGGGAGACTCAGTCCCTTCCTATTCCAGCCTCTGTTGAACGCCGGCATTCCTTGCCTACGGCCACATCACTCTAATCTCTGCTTCTCGGCCACACTGCCTTCCCTCTTCTGCCTGCCATCAAATATACCTCTGCATCTCTCTTCTAAGGATACATGTCACTGCATATAGGGCTGACATGGATAACCTATGATAATCTCCCCCATTCAGTGCAAAGTGTGAGGGAATGCCAATTCAGCGTACATAGTTAACTATAATTTTTTTTTTAAAGTAGGGAGACACAGTATTACTGGTTCAGAGCCAGGTAAGTTGGTTTATTTGTTGGTGAAAGAATGTACTATTTTCTGACAACTGAAAGGAAGGGTTTTGCAAAGGAAATACAGGGAATAGTTTAGAAGCAGTAATATGTAGCTAGGAGAGCTCTGACAATGCCTTCTTCTGCCTGCTGTTCTTGGGCCATGGAAAGTGGACAAATGCTGCTTAAGAGGGCAGGTAAAAGTTACTTAAAACCAGATGGTAGAAGAAAGTTCTGGAGTTATTGAGAGGAGAGGAGCGTTGTTTTTCCTTTCATGATGATGATGATGACATTAGAATAAACTTTCCAGGGATCAGCATGGCAAGGAGTTCAACTGACTAGTAATAATCAGAGATAAAGGCTTACAAAGTAATATGGAACCAGAAGAATAGGGAGAGAAGAAGCTTCTGTTTAGAGAGAAAGAAAGAAAGACAGAATGAAAGTTATTGAGAAGATAAGTGATTCAGAATGTCCAGAACTAGATAGATCCTCTAGAACAGGGCAAGAGTTAATAGGTGCTGTTAACTGTGATACTATACTTTCAGAAATATTGTTCTCACATTACCACTGATACTGGATTTTACCATTGTGATTATGAATTACTGAATATATGTGTGTGGTAGACGATTTAATGGTGATGGCTCTAAGGTTTATTTTCCCTTCTTATTAAACATTCTGGCAGGAGGAATTTAATAACTTGATACTGCTGAGAGTGACCACAAAGCTTCAGGGTTTGGCGAGGCTCTAAGTTGAGTGACAGAGCTGGGAGGACGTGATGACTGACAATCGCAGGAAGTAACGTCAGGTTGAATATAAATATTTCAAACAGATGTGTGTTCAGAAAGCCTGCTTCACTTTTCTGAGCAAACTCTGTGGATAAAAAGAATCATTTGATATTAGCAAGTAGGCCTAGACCTTCTGGGACCAACCTAGGTAAATGAGGAGCTGGTCGGGGGTTCAGTCATTTGTGGGCTTCTAGGATGAGCAGCTGCAGAAAAAGGCAAATGTTTGAATGAAAAAAATACAATAACCCTTTAACTTTCCTGGACACAGGTTCTCTTTCCATAATAGCCAACTGCACAGACCACATTTATGGTAATTTCTCAAACTCCATGCACAAATTTTAGGTCTGAACAAAATGTACTGTGTATGAATGACACCAAGTGAAAGCAGAATGAATTGAACTGAGTATGTTACTAATATAGGAAGCACTCACTCTAATTGAAGAAAAGAACATTGTTGTTTAACCTATAGGACCGAAGTTTTATTACTGTTGAGAACAATTCTTAAAACTTGAAAGGTGATGTTCTTTTCCTCTATAAAAGCAATAAGAATTGTATTTCACAGCTGAACTTTCATATTTTCTTATGTCTGAACAACTTAGGATAATTTTAGCTAAAAATTGCAATCAGAAATCAAATTTGGATAAATACAAATTTTGGAAGCCTAATAATTTGGAGTGGCTTTGTTTCCAGACTTAACTCAAATATTGTCACTACTGAATACATGTGAAAAATTATAAATTCTGACTGTAAATCTATAAATACCTATCTGTCACTATGATAATATTCACTATACAGTATATAAACCTTTTTTTTTTGTTTTAGTGTTTTCAAACCGTATTTTTTTTGTGTGTGTGTGGTACATGGGCCTCTCACTGTTGTGGCCTCTCCCGTTGCGGAGCACAGGCTCCGGACGCGCAGGCTCAGCGGCCATGGCTCACGGGCCCAGCCGCTCTGCGGCATGTGGGATCGTCCCAGACCGGGGCACGAACCCGTGTCCCCTGCATCGGCAGGCGGACTCTCAACCACTGCGCCACCAGGGAAGCCCCAAACTGTATTTTTTTGTTTTATTGAACTTAAAGTTTTGTTTTTTTGTTTTTTTTTGCTTAGCATTTTTATTTTCTATTTCTAGGTAACAACTGTTAGGAAGACTTTTTCTTTGGGTAAAATCTGTATTATTTTTTCTCATTTGCAGCTTGGTTGCAACAAAGGAAACAGATAGTGCAAGGTCTCGAAGTGCCCCAATGTCACCTTCTGACTTTCTGGATAAATTAATGGGAAGGACGTCGGGGTATGATGCAAGAATCAGACCCAATTTTAAAGGTAATTGTTTTACTTACTAGAATATGTGACATGTGTTTTATTTTTTATTATGTTTTAATATCTTTATTGGAGTATGATTGCTTTACAATAGTGTGCTAGTTTCTTCCCTATAACAGAGTTAATCGGCTATACATATACATATATCCCCATATCTCCTCCCTCTTGCATCTCCCTCCCTCCCACCGTCCCTATCCCACCCCTCTAGGTGGTCATAAAGCACCGAGCTGATCTCCCTGTGCTATGCGGCTGCTTCCCACTAGCTATCTATTTTACATTTGGTAGTGTATGTAAGTTCATGCCACTCTCTCACTTCACCCCAGCTTACCTTTCCCCCTCCCCATGTCCTCAAGTCCATTCTCTACATCTGCATCTTTATTCCTGTCCTGCCCCTAGGTTTGTCAGAACCTTTTTATTTTTTTAGGTTCCATATATATGTGTTAGCATAGGGTATTTGTTTTTCTCTTTCTTGACTGACTTCACTCTGTATGACAGATGATGAAACAAGATAAATTTTCAAATTGATTTCCCCCCAAATTCTAAAGCTTATTTCCAATAATCCTCCAAGCACTATATTGGTCAAAGATATGCCTTAAAAGAAGAAATATATTCTCATGTTAATAGCTCTCACAATTAGTCTTCTTTGGACCATACAACATTACATTAGTTTGTGTACAATCTCATGATTTGATATTTTTATACACTATGAGATGGTGATTGCAATGAGTTTAGGTACCATCTGTCACCATACAAACTGTTACAACATTGTTGACTATATTCCCTATGCTGTACATTACATCGCCATTGACTTATTTATTTTACAGCTGGAAGTTCATAACTTTTAATCTCCTTCACCTATTTCAGTCATCACCCTACCACCTTCCCCTCTATTCCCTTGTCTATTTTCTTTCTCTTTTAAAAAATGTGCCTACTGAATCAAATGAACTAATTTAAAGTGGATATTATATATGCTTTCCCTTCCAATTTGTCAAAAACCAGGAATTAATACTGTGAGATTTTAGGGGCATGTCTATCAATAATGTGATATTCCACTAGTCTAAGTTTTTTTGAAAAAAATAAAGGAGCAAAATTAACTATATATTTTTTAAAAAAGAATAGGAACAGAAATTTGCCAAACAGATGTGACAATATATTACAATAACTTAAATGATTTAGTATTCACTTCTTCATGGATTAAAAAGAAATTTTTTTTTTTTTTGGCTGTGCTGTGCAGCATGCAGGGCCTTAGTTCCCCGACCGGGGATGGAACCCATGTCCCTGCAGTGGAAGCACGGAGTCCTGACCACTGGACATGGATTAAAATCTTAATGAAAAAAAAAAAAACAACCTAGAAAATACCTAGATAACTGATCAGACAATAGGAAAATGTTTTTAAAATATAAAATTATTGAGAAAAGTCTGTATGTTTGACCTTTCAGGAATTTATAAATTTCGTACGAGGAAAACAAAAAATCTTAGTAGAGACATTCTCAGACAATTTGCAGAAGATAAATTAGAATATTCAACCTAATTAACAATCAATGAAGTGCAAATTATAATAATGTGACAGCATTTTCGCCTTTCAAATTATCAACATTTAACAATAATATTACTGATAATTATTTCAGTCTCAAACACATTATTATAAAATTTATTTCTGGAATACTGATTTTAAATTTGTGATTGTTTTCACAAATACATTTACATTAAAACAAAATTTACCTTCCAGACCATAGAAAAGAACAATTATTAAAAAACTATAAAATGACTTTATTAAAATGTAACTTTGGGGCATCCCTGGTGGCGCAGTGGTTGAGAGTCCGCCTAACGATGCAGGGGACACGGGTTCGTGCCCCGGTCCGGGAAGATCCCACATGCCGCAGAGCGGCTGGGCCCGTGAGCCATGGCCGCTGAGCCTGCGCGTCCGGAGCCTGTGCTCCGCAACGGGAGAGGCCACAACAGTGAGAGGCCCGCATACCGCAAAAAAAAAAAAAAAAAAAATGTAACTTTGTATTTGCTCTTTTATATACTGCTAAGTTTGAAAAACTCTAGATGTAGACATTTTTCTTTAAACAAAATTATGATACTTATTTGTACTATTTTGCATCATTTCTCTAAAATAAGTACACCTTTTAAAAATCCTATTTGTTTGAGAGAAAACACTGCAGTAACAGGCATAAGCCACACAAACTGCAGGAAGGTTGTGTTGCACATTGCCAGGCGGGTGTTATTTTGTATGTTTATCTGTTTGTTGTTTTATGATAATAGTAAAAATCGTGGACCTGAATTGGGTAAAAATTAAATTGTCCAAAAATATTAGTGATGAATAGCCTCAGCAGACCTTCAGCACAATTCTACTTCTTTGAGGCAAACACTCCAAAAGGAAAATTGGTCACTTCCAGTGAGTTTAATCTCTTTGATGGCTTTCCAGGCCTTTTACAAAGAAAGTGCTATGAAAGTTCTTTGCACTAACTAGACCGCTAATTGGATGCCTCCATTCTTGCATTCTACCTCTTCTGTTTTTCTTTTCTGCCCGATAATTTCTCTTTTTTTCCTGCAGGAATAATTATGTTTATTCATCTTGTTCACTCTCTTGAATCCATTAGTTTTCTTGCATGTGTTGGAAATGCTTTGCCGTTGAGGAAGGGCTGAGTTGATTTGCCCGGGTGCTGATACATGTTTTGTCTGCTGTGTATGGAGAGAGATAGTTTTCTGCTGTTTCTCTCTCTGGGAAAGGAAATCTGACAGAGATGATACTGCCCTGGGCACAGCTTTGCTTTAGGTGAGTGTTGAGTGGCAAGGCTTTGCTCTGGGGTTCTCCAAATGCCAGAATAGCGATGACTTTCGTTTTGAGGTCCTGGCAGGAACCCTGTTTTCCCCAGTAATTTTTTTTTTTTTTTTGCAAAGAGAAGTTGAATAAATTCTGGGAATCTAATGTATAGCCTTGAGATTATAGTTAACAGTACTCTATTATAGACTTAAAAGTTCTCACCACAAAAAAGAAACAGTAATTATGTGATGGTGGAGGTGTTAGCTAATGCTAAAGTCATCATCTTATTGCAGTATCAAATCAACGCGTTGTACATCTTGAACTTACACAATGTTGTATGCCTTTTATATCTCAATAAAGCTGGAAAAAGAAAACATTTAAAAAGTCAGCATTGCTTACAGAATCATATTATTTCCAATCACCTTAATAAGCTATGTTTGCAAAAGGAAAAAAAAAAAGTTATGTGCATCCTTCAAACCCATGGAAATTCCAGGCCATCCCGGCTCTAGGGGACTATGAATAAGGGAGCAGGGAGCTTCCTGAGACAGGCGTCTATGGCCTCCCCTGCTGCCCAATCTAACTACCCACCTCCTTTCCTGTGGATGATGACCCTGAACTTTGTGCCTCTTAGCACTTAGCTTCCTTCTCCATGCAGTTCTAATCATCATTTATTTTAGACTTTTCTCTGTTTTGTCTGTCAACCATTTTCTTCTGCCTTCTATATTTTATGTGATTAAACCAATTCTGACTTTCCTCTCGTTCTCTTTGGTGTGATATATCTAGTCTCATTTTTATTCAATAATATCATTTTTATGCATTTGGAGAGAAGAAAACTATGCTCGATCCTCCATCCTGAAATAGAAGTTTCCAGGAATCATTGGAAACTGGAAACCAGTTTAACAGAAAAAAAGCAATTGCATAGAAAATAAAAGTAAATCCATAGACAATAAAATATTATTTAACTAGACTGTCTACCAGCTTTTTCTAGATTTTGTTTCTTTCCTTTGACTCTATTGTTTAGGCGCTCAGTTGGTCTTTGATAACCTTAAAACTAATTTGGATTCAGGCAGAAAGTACTCTGTCAGCAATCACCTGTTTGTGTATTCCTCCTATATATTTATTGCATTTTCGTTAGGTTTTATCATTCTGCCTCCAATGACCATTCTCTTTATCTAGAAATAACATTGTTCGCCTTCACTATGTCTCTGTGGTTTCTGTCTTTTCATCTGTAATATTTCTCTATATTAATCCTTTTCTCCCACATCACAAGTGCAATTTTCATAGTCTCTTCTGCTATAACTCATTCTATCCCCAGAATGGAATGTGTACCTATTACTCATTTCTGCACATATTTTTTTTCAGGGAAAGTGTTAGAATCTTCTTTATCCATTTTAATTATTCCTATCCATCCAGATACAATGCTTCTTGAATAAAATTCACAGTTATTTTTTGAAAAAACTGTATTTTCTATTTTCATTTTTATGTAATACAAGGTCATTTTAACAAGAAAAATCTCTTAAAAATAAGCCTTTCTCGAAATTGAGTTATTTGTAATGAGGTGGATGGACCTAGAGTCTGTCATACAGAGTGAAGTAAGTCAGAAAGAGAAAAACAAATACCATATGCTAACACATATATATGGAATCAAAAAAAAAAATGGTCATGAAGAACCTAGGGGCAAGATGGGAATAAAGATACAGACCTACTAGAGAATAGACTGGAGGATACGGGGAGGGAGAAGGGTAAGCTGGGACAAAGTGAGAGAGTGGCATGGACATACATACACTACCAAAAATAAAATAGATAGCTAGTGGGAAGAAGCCGCAAAGCACAGGGAGATCAACTCGGTGCTTTGTGACCACCTAGAGGGGTAGGAGAGGGAGGGTGGGTGGGAGGGAGGGAGACTCAAGAGGGAAGGGATATGGGAACATATGTATATGTATAGCTGATTCACTTTGTTATAAAGCAGAAACTAACACAGCATTGTAAAGCAATTATACTCCAATAAAGATGTAAAAAAAAAAAGTTGAAAACTTCAAAAAAAAAATAAGGCTTTCTAAAACTGTAGATGAACACCTGAAATGTTCACAGATTTAAATTCTGCACCCTGTATTTTTAGATTTTGTTTGATTCTTTTTTTCTTTTTTTTTCAACATCTTTACTGGAGTATAATTGCTTTACAATGTTTTGTTAGTTTCTGCTGTATAACAAAGTGAATCAGCTATATGCATATATATATCCCCATATCCACTCTCTCTTGCATCTCCCTTCCCCCCCCACCCTATCCCATCCCTCTAGGTGGTCACAAAGCACCGAGCTGATCTCCCTGTGCTATGCAGCTGCTTCCCACTAGCTATCTGTTTTACATTTGGTAGTGTATATATGTCCATGCCACTCTCTCACTTCATCCCAGCTTACCCTTCCCCCTCCCCGTGTCCTCAAGTCCATTCTCTATGTCTGCATCTTTATTCCTGTCCTGCCCTTAGGTTCATTAGAACCATTTTTTTTTTTTACATTCCATATATGTGTGTTAGCATATGGCATTTGTTTTTCTCTTTTTGACTTACTTCACTCTGTATGACAGACTCTAAGTCCATCCACTTCACTACAAATAACTCAGTTTCACTTCTTTTTATGGATGAATAATATTCCATTTTACATATGTGCCACATCTCCTTTATCCATTCCTTTGTCAATGGACACTTAGGTTGCTTCCATGTCCTGGCTATTGAAAATAGTTCTGCAATCAACATTGTAGTATATGACTCTTTCTGAATTATGGTTTTCTCAGGGTATATGCCCAATAGTGGGACTGCTGGGTCATATGGTAGTTCTATTTTTAGTTTTTTAAGGAACCTCCATACTGTTCTCCATAGTGGCTATATCAACTTACATTCCCACCAACAGTGCAAGAGGGTTTCCTTTTCTTCAGACCGGTGTGAGGTGGTACCTCATTGTAGTTTTGATTTGCATTACTCTAATGATTAGTAATGTTGACCATCCTTTCATGTGTTTGTTGGCCATCTGTATATCTTCTTTGGAGAAATGTCTGTTTAGGTCTTTTGCCCATTTTTGGATTGGGTTGTTTGTTTTTTTGATATTGACCTGCATGAGTTGCATGTAAATTTTGGAGATGAATCCTTTGTCAATTGCTTCATTGGCAAATACTTTCCCCCAATCTGAGGGTTGTCTTTTCGTCTTGTTTATGGTTTCCTTTGCTGTGCAAAAGCTTTTAGGCTTCATTAGGTCCCATGTGTTTATTTTTGTTTTTATTTCCATTTGTCTAGGAGGTGGGTCAAAAAAGATCTTGCTGTGATTTATGTCATAGAGTGTTCTGCCTATGTTTTCCTCTAAGAGTTTGATAGTGTCTGGCCTTATATTTAGGTCTTTAATCCATTTTGAGTTTATTTTTGTGTATGGTGTTAGGAAGTGTTCTAATTTCATTGTTTTACATATAGCTATCCAGTTTTTCACACCAATTATTGAAGAGGCTGTCTTTTCTCCATTGTATACTCTTACCTCCTTTATCAAAGATAAGGTGACCATATGTACTTGGGTTGATCTCTGGGCTTTCTATCCTGTTCCATTGATCTATATTTCTGTTTTTGTGCCAGTACCATACTGTCTTGATTACTGTAGCTTTGTAGTATAGTCTGAAGTCTGGGAGCCTAATTCCTCCAGCTCCGTTTTTCTTTCTCAAGATTGCTTTGGCTCTTTGGGGTCTTTTGGGTTTCCAACAAATTGTAAAATTTTTTGTTCCAGTTCTGTGAAAAATGCCATTGGTAGTTTGATATGGATTGCACTGAATCTGTAGATTGCTTTAGGTAGTATAGTCATTTTCACAATTTTGATTCATCCAATCCAAGAACATGGTATATCTTTTCATCTGTTTCTATCATCGTTAATTTCTTTCATCAGTGTCTTATAGTTTTCTGCATACAGGATTTTTGTCTCCTTAGGTAGGTTTATTCCTGGGTATTTTATACTTTTTGTTGCAATGGTAAATGAGAGTGTTTTCTTAATTTCTATTTCATATTTTTCATCATTAGTGTATAGGAATGCAAGAATTTTGTGTGCATTAATTTTGTATCCTGCTACTCGACCTAATTCATTGATGAACTCTAGTAGTTTTCTGGTAGCATCTTTAGGATTCTCTATGTATAGTATCATGTCATCTGCAAACAGTGACAGTTTTACTTCTTTTCTGATTTGGATTCCTTTTATTTCTTTTTCTTCTCTGATTGCTGTGGCTAAAACTTCCAAAACTATGTTGAATAATAGTGGTGAGAGTGGGCAACCTTGTCTTGTTCCTGATCTCAGAGGAAATGGTTTCAGTTTTTCACCATTGAGAATTATGTTGGCTGTGGGTTTGTCATATATGACCTTTATTATGTTGAGGTAGGTTCCCTCTGTGCCTACTTTCTGGAGATTTTTTATAATGTATGTTGAATTTTGTCAAAAGATTTTTCTGCATCTATTGAGATGATCATTATGGTTTTTCTCCTTCAGTTGGTTAATATGGTGTTTCACATGATTGATTTGTGTATGTTGAAGAATCCTTGCATTACTGGGATAAACCCACTTGATCATGGTGTATGATCCTTTTAATGTGCTGTTGGATTCTATTTTCTAGTATTTTGTTGAGTATTTTTGCATCTCTTTCATCAGTGATATTGGCCTTGTTTTCTTTCTTTGTGACATCTTTGTCTGGTTTTGGTATCAGGGTGATGGTGGTCTCGTAGAATGAGTTTGGGAGTGTTCTTCCCTCTGTTATATTTTGAAAGAGTTTGGGAAAGATAAGTGTTAGCTCTTCTCTAAATGTTTGATAGAATTCACCAGTGAAGCCATCTGGTGCTGGGCTTCTGTTTGCTGGAAGATTTTTAATCACAGTTTCAATTTCAGTGCTTGTGATTGGTCTGTGTATATTTTGTATTTCATCCTGGTTCAGTCTCAGAAGGTTGTGCTTTTCTATGAATTTGTCCATTTCTTCCAGGTTGTCCATTTTATTGGCATATAGTTGCTTGTAGTATTCTCTCATGATCCTTTCTATTTCTGCAGTGTCAGTTGTCACTTCTCCTCTTTCATTTCTAATTCTGTTGATTTGAGTGTTCTCCCCTTTTTTCTTGATGAGTCTGGCTAAGGGTTTATCAATTTTGTTTATCTTCTCAAGAACCAGCTTTTAGTTTTATTGATCTTTGCTATTGTTTCCTTCATTTTTCATTTATTTCTGATCTGATCTTTATGATTTCTTTCCATCTGCTAACTTTGGGGTTTTTTTGTTCTTCTTTCTCTGATTGCTTTAGGTGTAAAGTTAGGTTGTTTATTTGAGATGTTTCTTGTTTCTTGAGGTAGGATTTTATTGCTACAAGCTTCCCTCTTAGAACTGCTTTTGCTGCATCCTATAGGTTTTGGGTCGTCGTGTTTTCATTGTCATTTGTTTCTAGGTATATTTTGATTTCCTCTTTGGTTTCTTCAGTGATCTCTTGGTTATTTAAGAGTGTATTGTTTAGCCTCCATGTGTTTCTATTTTTTACAGTTTTTTTCCTGTAATTGATATCTAGTCTCATAGCATTGTGGTCAGAAAAGGTACTTGATACGATTTCAGTTTTCTTAAATTTAGCAAGGCTTGATTTGTGACCCAAGATATAGTCTGTCTTGGAGAATATTTCATGTGCACTTGAGAAGAAATTGTATTCTGTTGTTTTTGGATGGAATGTCCTATAAACATCAATTAAGTCCATCTTGTTTAATGTATCATTTAAAGCTTGTGTTTCCTTATTTATTTTCATTTTGGATGATCTGTCCATTGGTGAAAGTGGGTGTTAAAGTCCCCTACTATGATTGTGTTACTGTCGATTTCCCCTTTTATGGCTGTTAGCATTTGCTTTATGTATTGAAGTGCTCCTATGTTGGGTGCATATATATTTACAATTGTTATATCTTCTTCTTGGATTGATCCCTTGATCATTATGTAGTGTCCTTCTTTGTCTCTTGTAATAGTCTTTATTTTAAAGTCTCTTTTGTCTGATATGAGAATTGCTACTGCAGCTTTCTTTTGATTTCCATTTGCATGGAATATCTTTTTCCATTCCCTCACTTTCAGTCTGTATGTGTCCCTAAGTCTGAAGTGGGTCTCTTGTAGACAGCATATGTACCAGTCTTGTGTTTGTATCCATTCAGCCAGTCTACGTCTTTTGGTCGGAGCATAATCCATTTACATTTAAGGTAATTATCAATATGTATGTTCCTATTACCATTTTCTTAATGGTTTTGCGTTTGTTATTGTAGGTCTTTTCCTTCTCTTGTTTCCTGCCTAGAGAAGTTCCTTTAGCATTTGTTGTAAAGCTGGTTTGGTGATTCTGAATTCTCTTAGCTCTTGCTTGTCTGTAAATGTTTTAATTTCTCCATCGAATATGAATGAGATCCTTGCTGGGCAGAATAATCTTGGTTGTAGCCTTTTCCCTTTTATCACTTTAAATGTGTCCTGCCACTCCCTTCTGGCTTGCAGAGTTTCTGCTGAAAGATCAGCTGTTAACCTCATGGGGATTCCCTTGTATGTTATTTGTTGCTTTTTCCTTGCTGCTTTTAATATTTTTTCTTTCTATTTAATTTTTGATAGTTTGATTAATATGTGTCTTGGGATGTTTCTTTTTGGATTTATCCTGTATGGGAGTCTCTGTGCTTCCTGGACTCGACTGACTATTTCCTTTCCCATGTTAGGGAAGTTTTCAACTATAATCTCTTCAGATATTTTCTCAGTACCTTTCTTTTTCTCTTCTTCTTCTGGGACCCCTATAATTCGAATATTGGTGCATTTAATGTTGTTCCAGAGGTCTGTGAGACTGTCCTCAATTCTTTTCATTCTTTATTCTGCTCCCTGGCAGTTATTTCCACCATTTTATCTTCCAGCTCACTTACCCGTTCTTCTGCCTCAGTTATTCTGCTATTGATTCCTTCTAGAGTATTTTTAACTTCAGTTATTGTGTTGTTCATCACTGTTTGTTTGCACTTTACTTCTTTCAGATCCTTGTTAAACGTTTCTTGTATTTTCTCCATTCTGTTTCTGAGATTTTGGATTATCTTTACTATCATTACTCTGAATTCTTTTTCAGGTAGGTTGCCTATTTTGTCTTCATTTATTTGGTCTTGTAGGTTTTTGCCTTGCTCTTTCGTCTGTAACTTTTTTTGTCATTTCATTTTTTTGGATGGGTGGTGCTGTATTCCTGTCTTACTGGTTGTTTGGCCTGAGGCATCTAGCACTGGAGTTTTCAGGCAGTTGGATAAAGGTGGGTCTTGGTGCTGAGATTCGGCCCTCCAGGAGGCCTCACTGATTAATATTCCCTGGTGTCTGAGGTTCTCTGTTAGTCCAGTGGTTTGGACTCAGAGCTCCCACAACAGGAGCTCGGGCCTGACCTCCAGCCTAGCAACCAAGACCCCACAAGCTGCATGGTGTGGTACACACACAAAAAAAAAAAGAAGGAAAGAAAGAAAAAAAGGAGCAGTACAATATCAAAGAATAAAAAACAAAATAAAATTACAAAGATCAAAAATATATTAGGGGCTTCCCTGGTAGCGCAGTGGTTGAGAGTCCGCCTGCCGATGCAGGGGACACGGGTTTGTGCCCCTGTCCGTGAAGATCCCACATGCCACGGAGCGGCTAGGCCCGTGAGCCATGGCCGCTGGGCCTGTGCGTCCGGAGCCTGTGCTCCGCGGCAGGAGAGGCCACAACAGTGAGAGGCCCACATACCGCAAAAAAAAATAAAAATAAAAAATATATTAGGAAAACTAGAAATATAATTGAAACAACTGCAACAAGGTAGAATAAAACCACAAGAGAAAAAAAATGGGGGTTCGGGGGGAACAAGCCAAAAGGAGAGAACAATAAAGTATAAAGAATAAAATAAAATTAGAAAAATAAAAGATTTTTTAGGAAAAATAAAAATATAAATGAATCAATAAGAATGAATCAACAAGGTAAAACAGAGCCGGAATGTAAAAGAGGAAAAAAGAAAAAAAAAGCCTTGCTAGTGGGTGTGGAGTTTAGGTAGGGGGTGGAACTTAGGCAGTGGTGGGGTTTAGGCTGGGGTGGGACCTAGGCGGGTGGGGGGCGGTGATGTTTGAGCGTGGGGAGGGGCCTCTGCTTAGGACCTGCGTGGAAGGGGAGAGGCAGCACGTTGGAAGGAGGGCCTCTGGAGTGTGGAGTTCTGGAGTTTGGAGGTGGGGCCCTGAGTGAGGGTGTGTGTGTGGGGCTTAGGCCCAGCGCGTTGGAGGGGGTCTCAGAGGGGGTCTCCGAGTGTAGAGGTGGGGCCCTGGGTGGGGGTGTAGGGGTGGGGCTTCTGCTCTGCACGGCAGGAGGGAGGCTCAGAGGGCAGAGGACGAGGCCTGGGGGCCCAGCAAGCTCCGGGTGCCTAAGTGGACAGGGAAGGCATTGGCCACGTTCCATTCTGTTCCCCTGTGCCCCTCCCCCATCACCCCCAGGGTCTCCCCCATCTCTGCTGGACCCCTATCCATAGGTGGGTCCTGCTGGGTGTAGGAATTCCTCCCCTCCCCCAGCCGCCCCTCAGGAGTGCTGTTCCCGTAGGTCTGGCCTTCACATTTGCTCCCCCTTCCCTCCCTCCCACTCCCTCAGGACCCATGCATCTGGAGGGGGCCTAGGTGGGCAGAGGATCACGCCTGGCATCTCAGCAGGTTCCTGGGGGCCCAAGTGGGCAGGGGAAACCTGGCCACGCTCCTTTTTGATCCTCTGCCCTCCCAGTCGTCTCCCAATTTCCCCCTTCGGGCGTGAGATCCCTTCCCCTCCCCAGCCTCCCCTCAGGGACGCCAGTCCTGTCCCGCCTCCACTTCTCCTCCCCTCACTCCCACCACACTCCACATCCTACCCAGTTGCTGGGGGTTCCTCCCGTCCCCTGAGCTGTCCGTGGTCCCCCACCGGTGCCTGGTAGGTGCCCTAGTTGTGCGGAGACGAGAATTCCGCGTCCTCCTAGTCTGCCATCTTGACTCTGCCCCTGATTATTTTCTAATATATTCTCTCTGTAGTACTTATTTCTCTTTTTTTTTTATTTTAAAGCATTCTCAAACTAACAGAAGATTTGCAAGTATAGCACAAACTATTTTTTTGCCCAAACCACTTGAAAGTAAGTTGTTGACCTGATGCCCCAATACTTGGGTGTATCATGCCAAAAAGAACATTATCTTAGATAACCACAGTCTAATCATTGAAATAAGCAAATTAACATGGATATATTGCTACGATCTAATTTGCAGGCTCCCATTCAAATTTTATCAGCTATCTAAATAATGGCTTCACAGCAAAAGAGTCCGGTTTAGAATCATGTCTTGTGTTTTACGGGTCATTTCTCATTGTCTCCTTCAGTCCAAACAGAGCCTCATTCTTCCTATGACTGTCATGATCTTGGCATTTAAAAAGATATTATTATTCCTTTATTTAACAGAATATTCCTCGATTTGCATTAGTCTCATGTTTCCTCGTGATTCAATTTAGGTAATGCATCTTGATAGGAATATCACAGCAGTGATGCTGTGTTCTAATTGCATCTTATTAGGTTGTGGATGATGTTAATTTTTTACCATGACTGATGATGTTCACTTTGATTAACTGGCTAAGTTGGTGTCTGCCAGAATGTATTTATATACATACACATATGAGCATAAGTATACATGCACATATATGCATAAGTATACATACATATACACACATACGTATATACACACACACACATATATTCATTTAGATCTATGTATTTAATTCTCTATCTGCTGAAAACCATGAGTTCTCCCTGGTATCTCTACTACCATAGGTGTATTCTAGTTTCTGAGTCTCCATATTTTAAATCTCTCATTTGACAGTAAGGCTCCCATTATCCTTAATATAATTACATATTTGATCAATACATAATGAATCTCCCTTGTCTGCTGCCACTCCCACTCCTGCACAAATTCCTCAGGGTCCTGTTCAGACTCTCACTCCCCATGCAAGGCAGCCCCACTCAGGCTTCAACACTCCATGCTGTGAAATCCTTCCCTGCTGATGTCCTTCTCACCGTGCTGTAGTTGTCCACACTCCCCACAGCCATCCCCAGCGTGGAAGCCTATCTTGTACTGCCCAAGAGAATGGATTTCGGCTACATTTTCAAGAAGGAAAGGGAAGGGAAAGGGAAGAATAAATTGGATCCTATTTTTATGCCATAAATTTCAAACCTTTTTTCAAGTATCTAAAAAATAATCTAAAATATGGATTTACAGCAATCAAATATGCTTTTGTCAATTAAAAAATAAATATCTTTCCTCATGACCTGACTACATAAATATATATATTTATCTAAAATAAAAACAAATCACTAAACAGATTTTTTTGAAATTCAGTGTTTTGATTGCAGTCTTATGTCTTTCGAAATGGTGTGGCTTTAAAGCAGCATTACATTAAAAGTTTTTTAGAGTCATTTTCATGAACACTTGGGTTATTTTTTTGTCTCTATGTTTATTTGCTCTAGATTTGCCTGGTGAACAATTTTTCCCCAACATGAATAACAATAATGTAACTGCCAAGGCTTTGCATTGTACTTTGCCATTTTGCTTTTGTCCATCTCTGAGCTTAAAAGCCTCGTTCTGTTTCTTTTTTTATTTTTATTTTTTGCGATACGCGGGCCTCTCACCGTTGCGGCCTCTCCCGCCGCGGAGCACAGGCTCCAGACGCGCAGGCCCAGCGCCCACGGCCCACGGGCCCAGCCGCTCCGCGGCACGTGGGATCCTCCCGGACCGGGACACAAACCCATGTCCCCTGCATCGGCAGGCGGACCCTCAACCGCTGCGCCACCAGGGAAGCCCCATGTTCTGTTTCTTTAAGAGGCATCTAAAAGAAGACATGCTGCTGAAAACATCTGCGACTACTGTCATTTGCTTTTCAGGCCGACGATGGCTAAGGCAGTGAACAATTTTAAAGCACAATTTGCCATATGGATGCTATAGCAGTTATTTGCTCTGTTGCTAAACATAGCAGTATATTAGATGGATATAACAGTTTTTTGCTTTGGCACATAGAAGTACCAGATTGACCAATGACTGCTAAACAGGTGCTCTCTGTAATGGCAATAGAAGATTTACAATCCCCTCTGAGCTTCATTCCCTACAAAATTTTTGAATATATAATATATGTTAATAGTGAGGGTAGAAAGACTACTCCAAGACTGCTCCCCTGATCTGACATGGATCAGAATCTTAAAGTGTAGAATATACTGCCTTGTAAACTGTATCCACTTCATTCCTTGTACTCTATCTCCACTGTCACTGTCCTTGGTCAGGGCCATTGTATTTCCCATCTAAACTGTTACAATAAATTCCTGTTTTCTCTATGTTTAAGCTTTTGCTATCCATTCAACCATTCACCATGTTGTGTTGGTTTACTACACTCTCATGAACAAGAATCTGTAAAGACTCCTTCATGTTCATAAAGTAAATTCCAAATACCTTGGTATTACATTGAAGAAATTCTATGATCTACCCCAAGACTATCTTTAAAAACAGTAGACTTTATTTCCAAATTGCTTCATACCTTAATATATCTTAAATTTCTTTAAAATAAAATAAATTCTATATATGTATTATATATATATATATCATGTGAGTATATATCTTATATGTATATCTTTCAAGTGAGTGCTCTATTTTTCAAATTTGAAATTAAAGTTTGGTGCCTGAATCCATTCACCTTTCTTTATGCTGAAGAAGAGAATACATACAAATAAGTAGTAAAATGGAAACTAAATAGCACTTTTGTATGTCCTAATAACCAGGCGAGGAACACATCTGATAACTGATGGATTAGACAATAAAGCTTAGGGCAGGCTGACTTTCTGACCTTAGGAAGTTTTCTGCACCTGATGGGAGGCATTGGAGAAGCAAGGGCTGGAGTCTGGTTCATACAGTGTGAGGCATCATGTTCCCAGCTGCTAGTGAAAGCCTAAAGTAGCCCCCTCTCCTGGGACTATTGCTCTTCTACGGAAACATGTTATTTTAGGGAGAAAACAAATGCATCAGAGGAGTCCTCCTCCTAGCACAGTACTTCATATCGCTCCCTTTCAGAACCTTTCTGGAATCATTAGGATGTGCTGTACAGCACCTGCTCTCAGGGGACCCTGAAATGCATCAGAACAGACATTACTAACTTCAGGTCACTGAAGCCTATGCTGAATTTTCACCTTCATCCTATTTTTCACCAATATTATCTGTAATTCTATGCATAATGATTAAGTTTAGAAGATGAGACTAAAAAATAAAAGCTCTGCCCCTTGCTGAATTAAAATAAGAAATTCATCCCCCCACTTTCCTTTATTCCAGTTTCAGCCAAAGAGATCACAGTCAGATAGAGCTGGCAGTTGTGTAGCAGCAGCTTCTTACAGGGCCATGTTTCCCCAACATGGATGTACCTCTAGCTTCATTCTACTGGAAGATGAATTAACCCAATACTAAAACGTTTGCGTTTTCCCTCCTCCAATGGATTTGAGTCAATGACAGAATATGTCTTGAGGGAAGAGATATTCCCCAGATTCATGTTGCTGTTAACAGCAAACGAAAATAGCAGAATTTTAGAGTTCTCAAGAAGAAAGAGAATAGCCTAGAGAATATCAAAGATTGGCTTTTAGTTTTTCAAGATTCCAGTCAGGCTGTGTATATATTTTAGAATTCACCACCTTAGACTTACATTAAGTTAAAAAAAAATATATATGTATACACACACACACACACATATATGTATCTTCTAACAGTTAATTGTGACTTCATACTTCTCTTATGGTGGGATAAAATAATCGTGGAGTACAATACCTGTGCTTTCTCTTCTCTTACGTGGTGACAAGACATTTCTATCATCCTACAAATTTTAAAAAAATTGTTAATATTTAGAAATAACATTTTGAAAAAACGTTTTTTAAAGTTAAAAAAGAAACCCATTCTACTAGTAATAACTAATTATAGCACCTCCAGGATTCAGAACTTTTATGAGGTTTTCTTAAATGTCCATCCTTTATATTTCAAACAATGTAGCCTCTATATCTGTTTGAATGTTATGTTCTAGGCATCTCGACGCAATAGAATTTGGGCTCTTTCTAAGTACATAACAGCCACCATGTTTTGTTAGCAGGTTGACCAAATTTATAATAGTCAGCTCTCTTATTAAAATGAATAGCTTTGCTGTTCTAAGTCCTGACTCCCATCTCTCATTTTCTCTATCTCTAATAAAACCCCAATTCACTTTAGTCCTATGGTCTAATGGCCACAGCTGTTTCCTACTCTGGAATTTCTTATGTTGCACATCTGAATTATGTAGCTAGCTTTTAAAAATACCAGTGCCTTGGTTGCATGTCATATCAACTAAATTAGAAGGTAAGAATCATGTATCAATCTTTTTTAAAGATCACCAGGTGATTTCAATGTACATAGAATTCATAGGCCTATGGATAGACTTTATTTTTTTATTTTATTTATTTATTATTATTATTATTATTTTTTGCGGTACGCGGGCCTCTCACTGATGTGGCCTCTCCCGTTGCGGAGCACAGGCTCCGGACGCGCAGGCTCAGCGGCCATGGCTCACAGGCCCAGCCGCTCCGCGGCATGTAGGATCTTCCCGGACTGGGGCACGAACCCATGTCCCCTGCATCGGCAGGCGGACTCTCAACCACTGTGCCACCAGGGAAGCCCTAGACTTTACTTTTAAATAATTTTTTTTTCTGTACCTCATTCTGGCAAGATAAATGCTATCAGAAAATGAGTAGAAAAGCAAAGATGAAACTTGTGCACCAGTAATTAAGTAAATGTAAATTAAAACCTTGAGTGATAAGCTATCTTAACTAATGAAGCCGTTTTTTTAAAGAATAAAAGTATTGGTACAAAGAGAACATCCCTTTTATGTTGACAAAGGATCAAGAATCAGAATGGCTTTGGACCTTTCAACAGCAATACTAGAAAATAGAAGCTAATGAAGAAATGCCTTTAAAATTCAGAAGAAAAAACAATTTCCAGCCTAAAATGTGGTACCAAATCTAGGTGTTAATTAAGTGTGAGGGCATAAAAAAGAACATTTGTAAACAAGCAAGTTCTGAAAAGCTTCACATCGTTGTGCACCATTTCTCAAAAAATTACTGAAGGACATGTTCCACTAAAATGAAGAAATGGGCCAAGAAAGAAGAAGGAATGGGGACCACGAAAAGAGGTCCCACAAAGGAGAAGGATGAGCATCTCCAGTAGGAGGATTATGGGAAAGCATAAGATGACTGCTATGCTCCAGGACAACAAATCTAGGATGGAGTAAGCCTGATGGAAGAGAAAGTTAATAGAGTATCTGATGAGTCTGATACAGAAATACAGTTTAGACATTTCAGAACTTGTGCATAAGTTAATGATACCTATGGAGGAAACTATGTGAAATATATAAAACAATTATCGACCTCAGGAACATGTTCTGCAGGAAAGAGTGATCATAGTATATTATATGGTTAGTTGGAGGTAACATTTACCTTGTCATAATAAAGTAAAAAGTGAATAGTGATCTAACAACAGTGACAATGTAGCTGTATTTGGGTAATGGGAGGACAGAAAAAAGGTGTAAGGTAGCAGGGGTGGGAATAAGGTGTGAAAGAAAGCGAAATCCTTACCTTCTGCTGTGGCCGTCAGAACATATGTCTAAAATGAAAACATCTAAAGGAGTAAAATAAACTTATTGTTCAGAGAAATTGAGGTAAACATCCAAAGAGTTGTTTAAATGAGTTGAAGTGATCATCTCCAGGGAGGGATTAAATGGGGGTATAGGGGAAGGGGCTGCTGTCTTTTTTTGTAGCAAACCTTGTAAAATTAAGTGGCTCAATTACGTTCATGTAAAAACAAACAAAATAAATTAGGCTTAGATATTGGCTTTTGTGTGTGATTTTATCTGACTAGCTTAGGCAGAGATTAACTGAGTTATTTTAACCCCTACCACACAATATTTCAGTGTTTTTTACTTGTATAGCTATCAAGTCTAATGACAAAGCTTTGTAGCCAGATAATGAAATGCTTTGAATTCTTTTTTTTTTTAAACTACAAATTAGAGGCATGGAGCTACTTGAAAATATTTTAGATCAGTATCTAAACAGCTTTTCTGTTTTAATCTCTTTTTCAGGCTCTCCAGTTAATGTCACGTGCAACATATTCATAAACAGCTTTGGTTCGATCGCTGAGACAACCATGGTAAGTAGGCATGTTGACTTCGTAATGAATTTCACACTGGGGTAGTTTGTAATCATGTTCATGGCAATTTTTCTGCTGGTAATATGTAATTGAAAGCCAAAATTCATATAGTGAGATTTTAAAAGATAAACTTAATAGTATAATTAAATTACAATCAACTGCAGGCAATGTTTCATTTAGACGTGGTTAGTGAAAACAAGATTGATTTTTCCCATTTCAGTAACTAAATATTAGATCTCAGAGAATTAAAACTAAAACTTTACCTTATGAATTATTTATTTATTGTCAATGTTCTTTAATAAGCAGACATAAGCATAGAGTAAATAATGTCACATTTAATTATTTTGTATACTTATAAATGTGTTTATAACGTTATTTTAAGTATTCTGATTACCTTTCCAAATGAATATTTGATCAAATATCATAACTATTTTGCAAACTGTGGTATATGCTTTAATTTAACTGAACTCACTGAACTGAGACTTCATCACTGTGTAATTGAGAACATTTTACATAATCAAGCTATTAAAGCTAAAATATTATCATTTCCAAACCAAATGTATTCTGTTTCTAATTTTATAACTTTCTCTAAAGATCATGTTGTATCTTTTCTTTGCCTTATAGTTTTCATTGTACATTTTAGCTAAAATAAAATAGACACATGAACCACTGAATATCTGTAAGATTGTCTAGCCAGAACTTTTAATTAATTAATTTTATTTTTTATTATTTTTAGGAACTTTTTTAAAAATTGAAACTATGTATTGTGGTTCTTAAATTACCTAGAATTATAGTCCATTCCTAAATTTAGCAAGTATAATGTACATTAATTTTCAAAGTTGATTTTAGCTAAAATAGGATATGAAAAGCTTAAAGATTTATTAGCTTCTAAAGCCATTATTAAGAGAATTATTCTTATTTTACATATATCAGAATGACTTGATAACAAATTTTCTAAGGAAAAATCTATATGTAAATTATTATGTGGGAGGCTGTGTAGATTTGTGTGTGTGTGTGTGTATAGAGGATCTTTCTCAACTGGGAGAGACTTTATTCAGGCACCACTTTTTTAAAATGCTATTTTCCTCATGTATGCAATATTTAGTCATTTAGCAGCATCTCTGTGGTTCTATTCAAACTCAATATACTATAATTACAATAAAAGCCTCAGTGGAGAAGAACTGAACTCATTTTGGGGCATTATATAGAATTATCTTCACTGCAGTATATAAATTAACACTAATGTGTGTACCTGTGTGTAAACACAGAGGAAATGACATGATTTGCTAGTGTAAGCACAGTGTGGTTCTGGTGCAGTTTTGACCCTGAAGTCACTATAATCCTGTTTCAGAAGTTGACATATTCTGGATTCTGGTTGAATATCTGGTCCTGATTCTTTTTTTTTTAGGATGCTCATATGACTTTTATTTATTTATTCTGGTCCTGATTTATTCCCTGTATTTATACAGACCCAATTCAAATCATGTTTATAGACAAAGGAATCTCTACTGGATTTTTTTCTACCTAGACCTCCCAAATTATATTTCTAGCCCTGACAACTTCCTCATTTTAATTGCTACTATACAACACTGTATCATCCTGAAAGCCTGGACATATGCTTATACTTTCTCTTTTGCAAGATCACTTCCGTGAAACAGTTTCAACAGCAATAGTTGGAAAGGTTTCTAGCCTGACTTTTCTTTGTGGGGTGGAGGAAGGGATTTGGAAAAAAGAGAAGACATGGTTGGATTTCCTCATTAAAACCTCAAAGATTGTCATGTTCCTGAAGGTCGCTGCTTTTTATGACATAGTTCATCAGTCTAGCACTAAGTGCTTATAACACACACTCCATAGGATGACGACTACATCTGCTGAATTTCTTACCTTTAATAATTTTAGACAGACTTCCTTTGCAGAATAATATTATGCCAAAAGCTTGCAGAATATTGCAAATACACCCTCCCAGGGACCCTCACTCAGTTTTATTTCCCTTCTCCAGCATAGAAATCCCTTCCATTCCTTCATCTTCCATCATAATGTATCCTTTTGAAATCATTTTTAGCATCTATCACTTGCTTCTTCAGAGTCACAAGCAGCATCAATGAACATTAATCAAACACCCCAGAGGTAAAGTATAAAATTAACTAAGTCCACCTTGATATCTTTCTTTTTAACCTTCCAGACTCATAAACATGTGACATTATTTCTGTTCACATAATCAGATTCAATATTTGTAAAAAATTTTACTGGTATCAGGTAGGATAGCTGCAATGTGATGTCCATCTACATAGGCATAGAGAAAATTAGATTATTTTTTTTTTATCTTAAGAATCAAAATATTTTGCTACCACTTGATTACTCTGATGTATTTTATTCATAGTTTCCACCATCACAGCTCTGCAACTAAACTTTACCTCATTGTTTTACTTGCCATAGTATTAAGTTAATTTATTTTTACAAAATCTTGCATTTATTTTTTTAACATTCACATTTTTTATACGAATATACTTAATTTTGTTCCTACAATACAAATAACTGAATTCAACTGAAACAATGTATTAAATTGAGAGGATGGAATTTTAAATTACTTGTAATCATTAATGGATATCTTTGCATCTGAGAATTCATATCTAAAATAAAAGTGAATAATTCTCCCAATCTTTATATCTTTGCTTAACAGAGATCTTAACCATGCTTAGTGTCTTCGTTGACCAACTATATTATGCTCCCTCTACTGGTCTAGTTTCTAACCTATTGTATCTCTCCCCATTTTAAAATAAGCTTTAGTCCCATTTGAGGTAATTATTTGATTCTTGAGAAAATATCTCTAGTAGATATTCTACTTTAGCCATTTTTTGAAAATTAAGTCAATTTGAATCTTTAACATATTTTGCATCTTCTTCTTGCACCAACTTTGTTTTCCTTAATACTTATGTGCATTTTTCCCCCAATAGCTTAAGCACAAATTTCTTTTTAACTGTTAAACTCATCCTTTCCCAGTGTTTGTCTAATTAACTTAATGTAGTGCCAACCATTCTCACTTGAGTACAATTTTATTATGCTTGACATATAGTCATCAAACATTTTCTATGTACGTTGTGGAAATTCCCTCATTTCCCTCACATTTGAATCATACGTCATTATATACAATGGGGTCTCTGAGGATTTGTTTAGCCTCCATTACCCCAAGTTCACATTCTTCTTCAGCAGATGATGAGTCAACAACTGTTGGAAACCACAGTTCTTAAGAAGATTAAATTAGAAATAAAAGCTGGTTTACCATCATCAGTCACGCTTCCATCTTGCAACATGGCCTTGGTGAGAGAGGTGCGTCTATCCTGTCTTTTAAGATGGTGGTGACAAAAGGAGCATAATTTTTTTTATTGTTACAATGAGGTGAAGCTTAATATCTCCACGTTAAGTGACTCTCAGTAATCGTACTCCTGCAAACCTGTGGTGAGTTGTGGATAAGGATTATATTCTGGGGTGACAGCATTTGTAAGTTGGAATTTTTTTAAAAAAATTCATGTGTAACTGTATAGCAGTTAGGGTGTGTATATAGAGCTGTATTTCAAAGTGGATATATTGTCATAACGTCCTATCTTCAGCAAACAGATGGCTCTCCATCTTGTCACACATATGCTGGAGAGAGAATTGCTCTGCTGTGTGCCTTAAGTCAGTATTTACTCAATGAACCATGACTTTTCACCAGAGCCCATAGAATAAATTATTTTTACAAAATAAAAACAATAAAGGTAGGGAGAGACTTTCAAGATGGCAGAGGAGTAAGACATGGAGATCACCTTCCTCCCCACAAATACATCAGAAATACATCTACATGTGGAACAACTCCTACAGAACACCTACTGAACGCTGGCAGAAGACCTCAGGCTTCCCAAAAGGCAAGAAACTCCCCACGTACCTGGGTAGGGCAAAAGAAAAAAGAAAAAACAGAGACAAAAGAATAGAAACAGGACCTGCATCTCTGGGAGAGAGCTGTGAAGGAGGCAAAGTTTCCACACACTAGGAAGCCCCTTCACTGGTGGAGACAGGGGGTAATGGGAGGGAAGCTTTGGAGCCACGGAGGAGAGCCCAGCATCAGGGGTGCGGAGGGCAAAGTGGAGAGATTCCCGCATGGAGGATCGGTGCCAACCAGCACTCACTAGCCCGAGAGGCTTGTCTGCTCACCCACAAGGGTGGGTGGGGGCTGAGAGCTGAAGCTTGGGCTTTGGAGGTCAGATCCCAGGGAGAGGACTGGGGTTGGCTGCGTGAACACAGCCTGAAGGGGGCTAGTGCACCACAGCTAGCCGGGAGGGAGTCTGGGAAAAAGTCTGGACCTGCCTAAGAGGCAAGAGACCATTGTTTCGGGGTGAGCGAGGACAGGGGATTCAGAGCACTGCCTAAATGACCTCCAGAGATGGGTGCGAGCCACGGCTATCAGTGCGGACCCCAGAGATGGGCATGAAACGCTAAGGCTGCTGCTGCAGCCACCAAGAATCCTGTGTGCGAGCACAGGTCACTTTCCACACCTCCCCTCCCGGAGCCTGTGCAGCCCGCCACTGCCAGGGTCCCGTGATCCAGGGACAACTTCCCCGGGAGAACACATGGTGCACCTCAGGCTGGTGCAACGTCATGCCGGCCTCTGCCGCTGCAGACTCGCCCTGCATTCCATGCCCCTGCCTCCCCCCCGGCCTGAGTGAGCCAGAGCCCCCGAATCAGCTGCTACTTTAACCCCATCCTGTCTGGCGGTGGGGGAACAGATGCCCCCAGGTGACCTACACGCAGAGGCAGGGCCAAATCCAAAGCTGAACCCCAGGAGCTGTGCGAACAAGGAAGAGAAAGGGAAATCTCTCCCAGCAGCCTCAGGAGCAGTGGATTAAATCCCCACAATCAACTTGATGTACCCTGCATCTCTGGAATACATGAATAGACAATGAATCATTCCAGTATTGAGGCAGTGAACTTTGGGAGCAACTGTAGACTTGGGGTTTGCTTTCTGCATCTAATTTATTTTTGGTTTTATGTTCATCTCAGTTTCGAATTTAGAGTTTATTATCATGGGAGATTTGTTTATTGATTTGGCTGCTCTCTTCCTTTTTTTAAAAAAAAAAATATATTTCCTTTTTCTCTTTTTCTGACTGTGTATTTGTATGCTTCTTTGTGTGATTTTGTTTGTATAGCTTTGCTTATACCATTTGTCCTAGGGTTCTATCTGTCTGTTTTTTTTTTTTTGTATAGTTTTTAGCACTGGTTATCATTGGTGGATTTGTTTTTTGGTTTGGTTGCTTTCTTCTTTCTTTTTTATTACTTTTTAGTTTTTTAATTTTTAAAATTTTTTATTTTAATAACTTTCTTTTCCCTTTTCCTTCTTCCTTCCTTCCTTTCTTCCTTCCTTCCTTTCTTTCTTCCCTTCCTTCCTTCCTTCCTTCCTTCCTTCCTTCCTTCCTTCCTTCCTTCCTTCCTTCCTTCCTTCCTTCCTTTCTCCCTTTTCTTCTGAGCCGTGTGGCATACAGTGTTTTGGTGCTCTGGACAGGTGTCAGGCCTGTGCCTCTGAGGTGGGAGAGCCAAGTTCAGGACATTGGTCCACCAGAGACCTCCCAGCTCCTTGTAATATCAAACGGCAAAAGCTCTCCCAGAGACCTCCATCTCAACGCCAAGATCTAGCTCCACTCAATGACCAGCAAACTACAATGCTGAACACCCTATGCCAAACAACTAGCAAGACAGGACCACAACCCCACCCGTTAGCACAGAGGCTGCCTAAAATCATAATAAGGTCACAGACACCCCAAAACACATCACCAGATGTGGTCCTGCTCACCAGAAAGACAAGATCCAGCCTCATCCACCAGAACACAGGCACCAGTCCCCTCCACCTGGAAACCTACACAGCCCACTGAACCAACCTTAGCTACTGGGGGCAGACACCAAAAACAATGGGAACTACGAACCTGCAGCCTGTGAAAGGAGATCCCAAACACAGTAAGTTAAGCAAAATGAGAAGACAGAGAAACACACAGCAGGTGAAGGAGCAAGGTAAAAACCCACCAGACCAAACAAATGAAGAGGAAATAGGCAGTCTACCTGAAAAAGAATTCAGAGTAATGATAGCAAAGATGATCCAAAATCTTGGAAATAGAATGGAGAAAATACAAGAAACGATTAACAAGGACCTAGAAGAACTAAAGAGCAAACAAACAATGATGAACAACACAATAAATGAAATTAAAAATTCTCTAGAAGGAATCAGTAGCAGAATAACTGAGGCAGGAGAATGGATAAGTGACCTGGAAGATAAAATAGTGGAAATAACTACTGCAGATCAGAATAAAGAAAAAAGAATGAAAAGAATTGAGGACAGTCTTAGAGACCTCTGGGACAATATTAAACGTACCAACATTGGAATTATAGGGGTCCCAGGAGCAGAAGAGAAAAAGAAAGGGACTGAGAAAATATTTGAAGAGATTATAGTTGTAAACTTCCCTAATATGGGAAAGGAAATAGTCAATAAAGTCCAGGAAGCAGAGAGAGTCCCATACAGGATAAATCCAAGAAGAAACATCCCAAGACACATATTAATCAAACTATCACAAATTAAAATCAAAGAAAAAATATTAAAAGCAGCAAGGGAAAAGCAACAAATAACATACAAGGGAATCCCCATGAGGTTAACAGCTGATCTTTCAGCAGAAACTCTGCAAGCCAGAAGGGAGTGGCAGGACACATTTAAAGTGATAAAAGGAAAAAGCCTGCAACCAAGATTATTCTGCCCAGCAAGTATCTCATTCATATTCGACGGAGAAATTAAAACCTTTACAGACAAGCGGAAGTTAAGAGAATTCAGCACCACCAACCCAGCTTTACAACAAATGCTAAAGGAACTTCTCTAGGCAGGAAACAAGAGAAGGAAAAGACCTACAATAACAAACCCAAAACCATTAAGAAAATGGTAATAAGAACCTACATATCGATAACTACCTTAAATGTAAATGGATTAAATACTCCCACCAAAAGATAGACTGGCTGAATGGATACAAAAGCAAGACCAATATATATGCTGTCTACAAGAGACCCACTTCAGACTTAGGGATATATACAGACTCAAAGTGAGGGGATGGAAAAAGATATTCCATGCAAATGGAAATCAAAGGAAAGCTGGAGTAGCAATTCTCATATCAGACGAAATAGAGTTTAAAATAAAGACTATTACAAGAGACAAAGAAGGACACTACATAATGATCAAGGGATCGATCCAAGAAGAAGGTACAACAATTGTAAATATTTATGCACCCAACATAGGAGCACCTCAATACATAAGGCAAATGTGGACAGCCATAAAAGGGGAAATCAACAGTAACACAATCATAGTAGGGGACTTTAACACCCCACTTTCACCGATGGACAGATCATCCAAAATGAAAATAAATAAGGAAACATAAGCTTTAAATGATATATTAAAAAGATGGAATTAATTGATATTTATAGGACATTCCATCCAAAAACAACAGAAAACACTTTCTTCTCAAGTGCTCATGGAACACTCTCCAGGATACATCATATCTTGGGTCACAAATCATGCCTTGATAAATTTAAGAAAATTGAATTCATATCATGTATCTTTTCCAACCACAATGCTATGAGATTAGATATCAATTACAGGAAAACATCTGTAAAAAATACAAACACATGGAGGCTAAACAATACACTACTTAATAACCAAGAGATCAATGAAGAAATCAAAGAAGAAATAAAAAAATACCTAGAAACAAATGACAGTGAAAACACACGGCCCAAAACCTATGGGATGCAGCAAAAGCAGTTCTAAGAGGAAAGTTTATAGCAATACAATCCTACCTCAAGAAACATCTCAAATAAACAGCCTAACCTTACACCTAAAGCAAAAGAAGAACAAAAAACCCCCCAAAGTTAGCAGAAGGAAAGAAATCATAAAGATCAGATCAGAAATAAATGAAAAACAAATGAAGGAACAATAGCAAAGATCAATAAAACTAAAAGCTGATTCTTTGAGAAGATAAAGTTGATAAACCATTAGCCAGACTCATCAAGAAAAAAAGGAGAAGACTCAAATGAATAGAATTAGAAATGAAAAAGAAGTAACAACTGGCACTGCAGAAATACAAAGGATCATGAGAGATTGCTAGAAGCAACTATATGCCAATAAAATGGACAACCTGAAAGAAATGGACAATTTCTTAGAAAAGCACAACCTTCCCAGACTGAACCAGGAAGAAATAGAAAATATAGACAGACCAGTCACGAGCACTGAAATTGAAACTGTGATTTAAAATATTCCAACAAACAAAAGCCCAGGACCAGATGGCTTCACAGGCAAATTCTATCAAACATTTAGAGAAGAAGAGCTAACACCTATCCTTCTCAAACTCTTCCAAAATACAGCAGAGGGAGGAACACTCCCAAACTCATTCTATGAGGCCACCATTACCCTGATACTAAAAACAGACAAAGATGTCACAAAAAAAGAAAATTACAGCCCAATATCACTGATGAACATAGGTGCAAAAATCCTCAACAAAATACTAGCAAATAGAATCCAGCAGCACATTAAAAGGATCATACACCATGATCAAGTGGGGTTTACCCCAGGAATGCAAGGATTCTTCAATATACACAAATTAATCAATGTGATACACCATATTAACAAATTGAAAGAGAAAAACCATATGATCATCTCAATAGATGCAGAAGCTTTTGACAAAATTCAACACCCATTTATGATAAAAGCCCTCCAGAAAGTAGGCATAGAGGGAACTTACCTCAACATAATAAAGGCCACATATGACAAACCCACAGCCAACCTCATTCTCAATGGTGAAAAACAAACCATTTCCTGTAAGATCAGGAACAAGACAAGGTTGCCTATGCTCACCACTATTATTCAACATAGTTTTGGAAGTTTTAGCCACAGCAATCAGAGAAGAAAAAGAAATAAAAGGAATCCAAATCGGAAAAGAAGAAGGAAAACTGTCACTGTTTGCAGATGACATGATACTATACATAGAGAATCCTAAAGATGCTACCAGAAAACTACTAGAGCTCATCAATGAATTTGGTCGAGTAGCAGGCTACAAAATTAATGCACAGAAATCTCTTGCATTCCTACACACTAATGACGAAAAATCTGAAAGAGAAATTAAGGAAACACTCCCATTTACCACTGCAATAAAAAGAATTAAAAACCTAGGAATAAACCTACCTTAGGAAACAAAAGACCTGTATGCAGAAAACTACAAGACACTGATGAAAGAAATTAAAGATGATAAAAAGAGATGGAGAGATATACTATGTTCTTGGATTTGAAGAATCAACATTGTGGAAATGACTATACTACTCAAAGCAATCTACAGATTTAATGCAATCCTTATTTAAGTACCAATGGCATTTTTCACAGAACTAGAACAAAAAATTTCACAATTTGTATGGAAACACAAAAGACCCTGAATACCAAAGCAATCTTGAGGAAGAAAAACGGAGCTGGATGAATCAGGCTCCCTGACTTCAGACTATACTACAAAGCTACAGTAATCAAGACAGTATGGTACTGGCACAAAAACAGAAAGATCAATGGAACAGGATAGAAAGCCCAGAGGTAAACCCACGCACCTATGGTCACCTTATTTTTGGTAAAGGAGGCAAGAATATACAATGGAGAAAAGTCAGCCTGTTCAATAAGTGGTGCTGGGAAAACTGGACAGGTACATGTAAAAGAATGAAATTAGAGCACTCCCTAACACCATACACAAAAATAAACTCAAAATGGATTAAAGACCTAAATGTAAGGCCAGACACTATCAAACTCTTAGAGAAAAACATAGGCAGAACACTCTATGACATAAATTGCAGCAAGATCTTTTTTGATCCACCTCCTAGAGAAATGGAAATAAAAACAAAAACAAATGGGACCTAGTGAAACTTAAAAGCTTTTGCACAGTAAAGGAAAGCATAAACAGATGAAAAGACAACTCTCAGAATGGGAGAAAATATTTGCAAATGAAGCAACTGACAAAGGATTAATCTCCAAAATTTACAAGCAGCTCATGTAGCTCAATATCAAAAAAACAAACAACCCAATCCAAAACTGGGCAGAAGAGCTAAATAGACATTTCTCCATAGAAGATATACACGTTGCCAACAAACACATGAAAGGATGCTCAACATCACTAATCATTAGAGAAATGCAAATCAAAACTACAATGAGGTAACACCTCACACCAGTCAGAATGGCCATCATTAAAAAATCTACAAACAATAAATGCTAGAGAGGGTGTGGAGAAAAGGGAACCCTCTTGCAGTGTTGGTGGGAATGTAAATTGATACAGCTACTATGGAGAACAGTATGGAGATTCCTTAAAAAACTAAAATAGAGCTACCATATGACCCAGCAATCCCACTACTGGGCATATACCCTGAGAAAACCATAATTCTAATAGAGTCATGTACCACAATGTTCATTGAAGCTCTATTTACAATAACCAGGACATGGAAGCAACCTAATTGTCCATGGACAGATGAATGAAGAAAGATGTGGCACATATATACAATGGAATATTACTCAGCCATAAAAAGAAACAAAATTGTGTTATTTGTAGTGAGGTGGATGGACTTAGAGTCTGTCATATAGAGTGAAGTAAGTCAGAAAGAGAAAAACAAATACTGTATGCTAACACGTATATATGGAATCTAAAAAAAAAAAAAAAAAAGTTCTGTAATACCTGGGGGAGGACAGGAATAAAGATGCAGACGTAGAGAATGGACTTGAGGACACGGGGAGGGGGAAGGGTAAGCTGTGACGAAGTGAGAGAGTGGCATTGACATACATACACTACCAAATGTAAAATAGCTAGCTAGTGGGAAGCAGCCACATAGCACAGGGTGATCAGCTTGGTGCTTTGTGACCACCTAGAGAGGTGGGATAGGGAGGTTGGGAGGGAGATGCAAGAGGGAGGAAATATGGTGTTATATGTATATGTGTAGCTGATTCACTTTGTTATACAGCAGAAACTAACACACCATTGTAAAGCAATTATACTCCAGTAAAGATGTTAAAAAAAAAACCGCTGAGGTGTTTTGGTATAATGCTTTTTCAGATGCCTGTATACAGAAGTGTATGGTGAGGCTGGATGAGAGTGTCTGAACGTGTTCTGTGATCTTACAGAATGGTCAAACCGTACAGTTCTTGCATTTTCCACAGAAATTAAAGGTTCACATTTAGTTGCAACAGTAATCATGCACATGTAAATGTTTCTTTGAATCACTGGGTCGTTAGATTCACCAGAGAAATCTAAGCTAATGTGGCATAAAAAATTGATAGCGTTCCTTCACATATTCTTAACAGAGTCTTTAAACTCCTACACATTCTTTTTTTGTAAGTGTATTTTTTAATCAAATAAAGCTTTTTTTTAATCAAATAAAGTTATGCACTTTTTGCGTAGGTAATAAGTAACACTCATGCACCCGTTGCCATGTTAAGAAATTAAACATTACAAATAAATTGAAGTTGACCATGAACTCTTGCCCAAAGCACATTTCTCTACCTTCCAAAGGAAGCTTCGTTCCTGAATTTGATAGACATAAAATTTCATTCTGCATGAATGAAATATAAACAGATTGCCACACTGTAGTATTTACATATAACATGATTTTTTAGTTCAAATGTATATTTTTGAGGTAATCCATGCTTATACTATTATATTCATTTTCATTTGAGTAAATATTCCATAATGTATTTATTCATTCTACATTTGTTGGACATTTTGATTATTTCTAATGTCTTTGCTACCACAAAACCCTCTGCATTGAAAATTGTCACACATTATCTTCCAGTATACATATGCAAGATATTCTGTAGGGTATATACCCAGGAGTGGAATTATTTGGCACAAGGTTATATTCTCAGGAGTAAAATTACTTGGTTCAGATATTAACTAAGTTGCTTTCCAAAGTGGCCAGTCTGTCTTTAAGCACCTACTAGCAATTTTATGAGATTTAGAGTTTTACATCTCCCACAGCTAGTATTTACCCACTTGGATTTTAATTGCTTCTTATCATGTACTTCCTTGATTAATAGTGAGGTTATTCATTTTTCTTGAATGATTTTTAGCCACTCTGGTGTCCTTTGTGTGAAACGCCTCTGTGTGTTGCTTCCCCATTTATATTTGTTTGCTTTTATTATACACACACAAAATAACCCTCACACACACACACACATACATGTATTATTCTGAAGGTGAATACTTTGTCAGTTGCATGCATTTAAAATACCCATTCTGCTCTTTTCAATGTGTGTTTGGTGTCTTGGAATGTAGAAATAATTTAAATTTTCATTTACAAAATCTAACCTTGTTTTACTTACTGGTTTGTGCTTCTTTGTCTTAGCAAATCCTTCTTTCACCTAAATTCATAAAGAGATTTTCTTATATTTTCTCCTAAAATTTTTTTGCTTTTCCTCTCTAGGTTTTAGTTAACCTGGAATTTTGTGTAGTTCTATATGTTTGTATGATGTGCAGGATGAATTAAGTTTTATTTGTTTCACACTTGAATAATTATTTTCAATAATTTGTAACTATACCTCTGACATATATATTCCTAAATTGAATGAGTCTATTTCAAAGTTCTCAGTTGTGTGCCAGTGATCAATTTGTCTATACCTGTACCAATGACACATTTTTTAATTTAATATAGGTTTAAATTGGACTTGATATTTAATACTTCCCAAACAGACACTTTATTTTCTTTCAGAGTACTCTTAACTATTCTTCGAAGTTTGCTTCTTCATATAAATTTTAGAATCTTGTCAGTTCCACAAAATAAACTTGAATATGCAGAGTGTTGAAAGAATTATCATCTTAAAATATTGAGTCTTCCCATTCATGAATACAATATATCTTGCCCTTTACTTAAGTATTATTTAATATCTTTCAACAAAGGCATATAACTTTTCAAAAATTTCTTATGTATCTGTTAAATTTGACAATTTCCACCTTATTTTTAAAATATATTTAAAAAATTACAACATTTTAGTAATATTTTCTTACTCTTCATTGATGACATATAAGAACATGATTGTTTTCACATTGCCCTAATATACATACTCTCATTTCAGGCCTAATACTTTATAGCTCCTTCCTGCAATCATATTGTCTAGGAATATTAGCATGTTAATTCCTTTCTTTCAGTCTTTATAAGCTTTGTATCTTTTTCTTGTCTTGCTGTTTTAGCAAAAACAGTGCTGAATGAAATTTATTTTGTTCCTGACTTTAAAGGAAACACTTCTAAAATAAAATTGGTATTTGCTTGAGTTTGGTGTAGATATCCTTTATTAGATTTTAAAGTTCCCACTCATCACACTGTCTGCAGAACATGGAAATCATTAAATACAAAACAAATCAGAAACAGGTATTAAGTCTTCTAATCCATGAACATATTGTAATGATTTGTCTTCCGCAGGTCCTTTCACCTACATTGTTCAGAAGTTGTCATATATTTTGTTAAATTTATTTCTAAGTATTGATGTATGGTTATGAATGTTATATTTTTAAATTTTTAAAATAATTTTTATTCTACAATAGTTTTACATCCACAGAAAGCTTGCAAAGTTAGTACAGAGTGTTCCCTTATAACCACCTGCCCAGTTTCCCCTATTATTAACATCTCACATTAGTATGATGCGTTTGTCACAACTAATGAACAAATATTTGATACAGTATTATAAACTAAAGTCTCTACATTTTTAGGATTTCCTTAGTAATTACTAATGTCTTTTTTCTGTCTCAGAATCTATCTAGGCTCATACATTGTATTTATTTGTCATGTCTCCCTTACACTTTCCTTGTTTGTGATGCCTTAACAATTTTGAGTACTGATCAGGTATTTTGTAGAATGTCCCTCAGTTGAAGATTTTTATTTGACTAGACTGGGATCATGAGATTTTTGAAGGAGGGCCAGAGAGGTAAAGTGCCATTCTCATCACTTCATATTAAAGCCACGCATTATCAGTTAGGGTAGTGTGTTAAGCTTGATCACATGGTTGAGGTAAGTGTTTGTCAGATTACTCCATTGTAAATTTACCCCTTTTTTTCATCTTCTCCATACTGTATTCTTCAGAAAGAAGTCACTGTGACTATTCCCACACTTACGGGTAGGGGAGAGTTATGCTCTACCTCCTTTATGGGGTCATATCTATGCATTATTTGGGATTCTTTGATAAAGGACATTTATTTATTCCTTTCCATTAATTTATTCAATAATTTATTTATATCAATATGTATTTTGGGTTGTAATTCAATGCTACGCTATACATTTTGTTGTACAAATTGTTCTAGTTTTGGCCATTGGGTTGGCTCATCTTGTTTGCTCCTGTGTCCCTTTGACATATCTGCATCATTTTGGTTTTTGTGTGCTTCCTTGGATTCTGCCAGTATAGGATATTCCAGGCTCATCTTGTATATTTCCTGCCCTAGAATCAGCAATTTCTCCAAGGATCCTCAGTTCCTTTTATTAGAGAATGGTACTAGAAACCTAGATCTTGGTACTAGGTGTGCTCATTGATGCTGAAGTATCATTCATTGCTTCTAGGCCCCTTCAGCAGACAGAGCTCGGAAATGTGTGTGTGTGTGTATGTGTGTGTAAATGTTATAATTAAAAACTTTTTCCAATTGTTTCTATGAATCTTTAGACAGACAATATATTTTGGAATATTGTCATATATTCTAAGAACTTGGTAACAAGTAGCTCTAGTAGTTTGCCAGTTTCTTTGCATTTTCTGTGACTATGTTCATGCAAGCTGTTAAGACGGTTGTACATCTTCCTTTCCAATCTTTATGCTTTATATCTTTCTTCTTTTCCCTGTCCTTCTCCTTTTCCTCCTCGTCCTCTCTTCATTTCCCCTCCTATCTTACTGCACTAGTTCACAACGCCTGTACAACGCTGAAACAAATGGATGGAGAATGGCCAACTTTGTCTTTTTTTCTGATATTGGTTAAGAAGCATGCAATATTTCACAGTTAAGAATGAGTTTAGGTTTCTCCTAAATGATCTTTATCAGACTGAGGAAGTTTTCTTCCATTAATTGGATGCTGAGGGTTTTTTGTTGTTGTTGTTTAATTAATTTTTACTGGAGTATAGTTGCTTTACAATGTTGTGTTAGCTATTTTTTAATCATGAAGAGGCATTGAATTTTACTCAGTACTATCTCAGCATTCATTGAAATGATTGACTTCTCTCCTTCATCCTGTTCACGTTATGGACCATATACAAATAAATTAAATATGGGTTGGTTTTCAAATAGTAAATCATCTTGCATTCCTTGGATAAACCCCATTTGATCACAATTGATTACCCTTTTTATATATTGCTGGATTTAATTTTTTAATATTTGGTTTGCCATGTCCACTCTGAATATTGAACTATAATTTTCTTTTTCTACAATCTTAAGAGCAGAGTGTGGTAAAAATATTATGATAGGGCTTCCCTGGTGGCGCAGTGGTTGAGAGTCCGCCTGCCGATGCAGGGGACACGGGTTCGTGCCCCGGTCTGGGAAGATCCCACATGCCCATGCCGCGGAGCCTGCGCGTCCGGAGCCTGTGCTCCGCAACGGGAGAGGCCACAGCAGTGAGAGGCCCGCGTACTGCAAAAAAAAGAAAAAGGAAAGAAAAAAAATATTATGATAGTTCAAAAAATTAGGAAGTGTTCCTTCTTCCTCTACTCTCTAAAATAGTTTGTGTAAAACCAGTGTTATTTCTTCCATAAGTATTTGGTAAAACTCACCAATTATGCTTTCTGGGTCGGTCATTTTACTTGTTGAAAGGTTTCAAATCATAGATCTCATTCTTTGAACAAATATAGGACTATTCAGTTTTTCTATTGTGTACGTTTTGCAAAAGTTTTGTTTTTCAAGGAATTTGTCCATTTCCTTAAAATTTTCAAATTATTGACATAAACATTTACAATACCTCATCCTTTCATCTGAGGGATATTTGTAATGACTGCGTTTTCATTCCTCTTGTTGGTGATTTAGTTTTAGCTCCTTTTTTTTCTTCATTAGCTTACATATGGATTTTTATTCTGCAAGGAATTTTCACTGCTTTCTGAATCTATGATTAATATTAATCTTCTAAGAATAATACTTCTCAACTTTTATTTCTCCATTTGTTCTTTCTGTGAAACCTACTACACTGGATATTCTATACCTCATTCCCTCCATCAGAGTTTCTTTTATATTTCTCTGCTGCATATTCCCTGTCTTTAAGAATTGTGATTAATAAGTAAATTGTAGGGAATTCATATGAGTCTCAAATAACCTGTGATTTCATGTGAATACATTTTAGATTCCTTCAGTGCAAATAACAACTTACATAAAGGCAATTCATTCACACATTATGATGATGTTTTGTTTTTTTTTTTTGCGGTACGCGGGCCTCTCACTGTTGTGGCCTCTCCCGTTACGGAGCACAGGCTCCGGATGCGCAGGCCCAGTGGCCATGGCTCATGGGCCCAGCCGCTACGTGACATGTGGGATCTTCCCGGACCAGGGCACAAACCCGTGTCCCCTGCATCGTCAGGCGGACTCTCAACCACTGCGCCACCAGGGAAGCCCTGATGATGATTTTTTTATGCTACTTTATTTGGCTCTGTTAGGAAGGCATTTAACTCCTTGTACTGCTCTATCAAATAGACTTCATTGACATCCTATATTTTAACCAAATTTATGTTCTATTTATCTTTCCCTTTTTAATATTTTGTTTAACTCTATGGGCATTTATTTAAAATTTTTTGATAATAGGCTCCATGGAGCAGCAGTCCACTCTGATAAATTCATCATTATATCATTAATAACTAGGATAATCTTAGCACAAAGTAGCTCTTAAATATGTATTGTTGAATATACACATACACACACACATATATGTATGTATATTCTTTGTTGCCCTATATATATATTGGCTAACCAAAAGTATTGTTTCTGAAAAGAGAACTTCGCTCTTGTGTACTTGACACAAGTGGATAAACTTATGTTTACTGCTTTGCAGTATGATCTGTTTTTGCCATCTGAGTCTTTGTCACCATCTTAAGTTGGTGCTACAGTTGCTAAAATAGGAGCTAAGTAACTATTGTACACAAGTTAATGTTGGCTCATATTGTGCAAATGAACTTGGCTTTTCAATTCAAATCTTCCCCTGGGATTTTAAAATCTGTCCTCAAAAAGTGTTTTTTTCAGCTGTATTGATGGAGAGATAAATTCATTACGCATGCTAAAATTTTGTGTGGGTAGTTCTCTATGATAAGAAATTAGAGCTATTATATAGTGCTTATGGTAATTGAAGAATAATGTTTAAAACTCAGAAATATTAAGATGCAATTATTTCAGGTATCAATTAGGTTTCACAGTAATGTTTTCTTCATGACATTTGGAAAGAAATGTGTGTAATTTGAAGTCCATTTTTTCTCTCCTTTTGTAACCTTTTCCCCACATGAGTCATGGGTCCTTTGTATCTATTGCCAAACAATTCACTTCTTGTAAAAGAACTTACTTTATGAGTGCCATAATGGTATTCAGTGACTAGCTCTGTCTAATTCATATTTCTAAATTTAATAACGTTAATATAACATATGATTAGATAGATGCCATTTCACTTACTTTCAGAATAACCCAAAAGCATCTTGCTATCTTTTCCACATTATATCTGTTAACATCTTATCCTCTCTGTCTTATTTTTCTTACTTTGAGTAATAGGCAAAGCCTCACCAGATATAACAGCAACATTGGTCTGAAAGATTTTTAATTTCAAGCATGAGTAACCAGTGACTGGCAGCATGAATGTGTTCTGAACTCATTTATAAGCATGAATCAGAAACAGGGCATATTTATGGAAGAGGTTGCAGAGAGATAGGTATGCATGAAGGTTACACATCCTGGTGACCCCATCAGAAATAGGAATAAATCTCTGCCTGGCGTAGTCATCCTCAACACCATCCTTATAATCACCGTATCTCAAAAAGAGACAGTCTGCAGATCTTGTTCACCCAGATAAATTTTCTTATAAAGGGTATAACAAAGAGTACAATTGTCTAGTTGTGCTACAGTGTTGTTAAAACAAACACAACGTTTGAAAGCACATTTCCAATTCTATGGGGGGAGGGTGCCAAAAAGAAACTGATGACAAGAAAACAGAAAGAAAACTCTATGCGGGGGCGGGGGAGGGGTAGTTGTTGCGCACATATTTTGCAACTTCTCTCCTTTATTTGAATATATATCTTTGTAGAGCTTCCTTTTACTCTGGCTGAGTAGATTGAAAAATTGTATTTTGTTTAAGCATGTGAAATATTTGAGGTGGGGAGAAAATGAAGAAGATTCTAGGGGTAAATGTAGTATCAAAGATGGATGCACTTAATTTAACTCCGGTCTCTCTACCTTACTGTAAAGCTAATTTGTAATGCAAAGTGACTATTATTTGCATGAGGTCCTCTCTAGAGGAAGACATTTTTTAGAATTCACTGTTACCAGATCAGTTAAGCACTTTTGTTGGCCACCTAACAAGACGTAGAAATGATCTGAGAGTCCATAAACGGTTCAGAGCAATGGTGTTCCTCTTCATGGCCTTTATCATCGTGAACCTTTTTCTAAGAGAATTTGATTTTCTGAAAGAATACACTCCAAAATGTCATCTCAACCTCTAAATACAAAATGGGCAGCGAGATGGGGAATTGTGTTCTCTAAGATGATTGGCACTAGTCGTAATTTGTTACTTAGTCATGGATTTCGCATGTAAATTAATGTTAAATACTTGGCAATCAATTTAAATTGCAAATAGCTCTTCAGCTGTGATGCTGAATCTCCACAGATGAGTGAGTTAAAGTTAACACTGACATTCTCTAGACCAGTTAGATGACACATTTCTGTTGCTGGAATGAAACTAACAGCCTAATCGAAAAAAAAAAACAAGCCAACTAACTATGCTTCAGGTGGGCTTCAAACAGTCCAGATTGACAGGGACCTGGGGCCGTGCCACAAGTGTCCTATCAAATACACCAGATCAGGCAACAGAGTCAGGTAGCTCATGTTGCTGGGCAGTCAATTAGAAAATGGAAAATTCCCACTCAGCAATGATGTGTATAGATCCCCCAAATGAGTTTAGTACTTCAAGATTTGGTTTTTAAAATATAAGGGAAATCGTTTGCTCTCAATCTTGTCAAGGAGGCTTGGTAATGGACTCTTTGTCCTACGGGAGAAGCAGCACAGATTGATTAGCACATATGTATTACTATAATCTGCACCAACTTTTAGAAAATCTCCTTAGTAGTTTCTTGGGACATTTCCAACACTCCAGAGACTAGCTAAAGCATAAAACAAATAATCCTGCCACAAAGGTATATCAAGAGGTTTAATTCACAAAAATGAACTTATAACGTATATCAGCATCTATATCAAGAAGATAAAGTGCAAATATTCACAATCTGTGCTGGGCTGCCATCATCTGTAAAACCCATTCGATTTTTCTGTAGATGATAATAAAGTCTTGTTTTCCATCTTAGGGTAGGGAAGACGTTTGGGGGTGCTTGCTTCTTCCTTAAATCTCCCAGCCCAACTGGGACTCTTCTTGTCTTGGAATTAGTGAAGAATTCCCCCTACTTTATCCTACTGAGCTCTTATCTCCCTGTCTCTCCACTGGACTTGCCTCCGTTCTCTTTAATGGTGTTGGGCAGTGGTGGTGTTTCACTTCTAGACTTCCAGGAAGTCGGGCACATGACTCTCCCCCAGAGGTAATAAGGGAGCAGCCAAGATCCCTCTCTAAGCTGATTAGATGAAATTTAACCCCTTTCCTTGGTGGAAGTTATTTTGTCTGCTTTAGGTGGTTCTTTCACTGGGTTTCTCTTTCCTAGAGCCATTTCTTACCTGCATCTGGTCTTCCCATGGTTTCTGCTCATCCCATCTTTCAACAATCATTGGCCATTCTAACATACCCTGTATTATATGCTTGTTATATACGCATCCCAAGAAGCAGCTACTAAAAAGCCTAAAAATTCAGATTCTGAATGTATTTTACTCTTTATCATATTTTAACGAGCTATAAAGATAATTACTGTTCCTCACCCATGCACTATAATTAAATGTGATTAATCAAAACTTGACAGCAGACACAAAAAGAAATGAATATGCTCTGTATCACTTTTTCTCGTTATTTTTTTCTAAGGCAGTGTTTCTCAACCTTTTTTCCCCACTATGCCTCCTTAAGGAGCCTTTTTAGACATCTTTTCCCCTAATTGTCCTTCCCAGGAAATTTTAATAATTCAGATATACTGTATATCTGTTTATATACTTTGTGTATATATCTGGATTATACATAAAAAGAGTAAGTTTTTTTCACCCACTAAGAACCAATTTTTGTTCCCTTGGGAACAATATTGTCTTTGTTGAGAATGTGTTCTCTAAAGTATGTATTCACGGGGGTGCCCATGAGTGCACTGCCCAAGGCTAATATTTCTCTCCTAGTTGCTTGGTGGATATGGAACAGCAGAAGAAAATGGGGTAGAAACACTGGGGATTCTGAGGGGGAATGGATACATTTTTATGCCGCTAGCTGTTTACAAAACTGTTAATACATACGGACTGGAGGCCAAACTATAGGCTCCCTTTTATTAATGTATGAATTTATTCTTCTTTCAAGGTTATTTTTCAAACATGATGTGTGTGCCTGCACACACACACCCCTATACAGATTGTAAATACGTTCACATTTGTTTCAGATTTACTTTCTATGTCTGACACAAGGGCCCAATTTATTTCCTTTTCTGCTTCTGTGATGATTTTGTGTTTTGACTTCACTTATATAAACATCGCTGCATCGTATCTTTCACTGTTTGATAAAATTGTTCTCAAAATACTTTCCATGGAGTGCATCCCTCATGCCTGCTCCAGTGGCGACAGATCTTTGTGAAACACACGTAGTACATATGACATATAATGTTACTATTGTGGCTTAGCCAGAGGAAGGTTCTAGAAAAGCGTGATTTACTCAAAAATAAATTGATTGATAGATAAATAGATGAGCTTCTCTTTTTCCTTGTTAAGGTGCTATAAGAGTAATTTTTACTAGGAAGACACTGTACCTTAGTAGATCTCTGAGGGGAAAGTTCTTTTTTTTATTAATTTTTTATTGGAGTCTAGTTGATTTACAACGTTGTGTTAGTTTCTGCTGTACAGCAAAGTGAATCAGTTATACATACACATATATCCACTCTTTTTTAGATTCTTTTCCCATATAGACCATTACAGAGTATTGAGTAGAGTTCCCTGTGCTTATACAGCAGGTTCTCATTAGTTATCTGTTTTATATATAGTCGTGTGTATATGTCAATCCCAGTCTCTCACTTTATCCCTCCCCCACCTGCCCCCCAGGTAACCATAAATTTGTTTTTTACATCTGTGACTCTATTTCTCTTTTGTAAATAGATGTGGTACATATATACAATGGAATATTACTCAGCCATAAAAGAAGAATGAAATAATGCCATTTGCAGCAACATGGCTGGATCTAGGGATTGACATACTGAGGGAAGTAAGTCAGGCAGAGAAAGACAAATATCATATGATATCACTTACACATGGAATCTAAGAAAATGGTACAAATGAAGTTATTTATAAAATGGAAATAGAGTCACAGAGGGGAAAGTGCTTCATAAGTCACTTTCAAGAATGGCCTGAAAACTTCCTTAAGAACTTGAAGATCAACCCACTTATTAGTAAAGCCTCAGCAGGGAGATGCCCAGGGCCCAGTCATGGGCCTCTGTCCTCCTCTCCCTTCCACCTCCATTAACCAGAATGGGGCTTAGGGGTCATCTTTTCAACAGCTTGATGCTGGTCCCAGATGCTATGTTTCACATTCCACATATTTTCATTCACAGCACTTGGAGTAAACTGTTACTCTCAGCCTCACCTATGACCCTCCTCCCACGTCTTGTCTCCCTCCTTAATGTGCCCACTGTTGCCTCTACAAGCCCTGTTTCCCGATTAACAGCTTTCTTCTTCCTACTCCTACCTGCTCCTCTGCTGCTGCCTCCCCACCACACACAAACACACCCTTGCCCATGAGGAGTAGCTGCATTTTCTTGATTTTACTGAAGGAGGACTTTCTCCATTACTTCCGTCACCTGTGAAGAGCAGGCCATTCAGCCTCCATCGCTTGCGAACCTCAGGTCAGGGAGTATCTCAGTGTCCTCCTTACTTCTTTATTCCACTTCCCGACCTTTCCTCTTCAATTCGGCTTTGAAACTACTATCTTCAACCATCCACACTCCTTCCCTGCATAGGCTTGTCACACACCAGGGCTGTGGTCACTCTACTCATGCATTTAAGACTTTGGCGGTCCTCCGTCTCCAGGTCGGCCTTAGTTCTAAGCAGGTGGAGCATCCATCCTCTCCATGCCCCCGAGCTTACCTTCAATAAACATCTTTTTTACTTAACTTCCATCACCCATCGCTATGGATACCCAGCACTTGGTCAAAACATGAAATTTCCTCCAAAGTTGGAACAAATTCAAAAATCTCAAGCTTTGATGTTAATTTCAGATCTCTTTGTCTCCTGTCTTTTGGCACCGAGTTGCATAAAAAGAAAACACACTCTAGTTATTTTATGTGGAAATGGATACAGTGCAAAGATGAAGAGAGTTATAAAAGTGTTGGAAGTGTTGGTAGGTTGATTACCGCTCAAAATTCGCATTCTCATGGTTACTTAGTGAACAGGGCAAAACATCATACTCAGATGTGGTATATGTTGTTGCCATAATTCAAAAAGGCCCAGTCAGTATTGTTTCTCTCTCTCGGTGGGAAGGAAAAAGCTTGTCCTTCATTTTTAAAGAGTTATCCAGTCATGCTCCAATCCCTCTATGCCCTAAAACATTGCTGAAGTCTCCTGGGGCTTATCTCCTACGCTCTGGCTCTTCTAAAGGCATCTGCTATTTTCTACTTACCTATTCTAGCAGCATGATCTCTTCAATATAGCCAAACAGTGGGATGTCTTGTGAAGCTGGGTGATCAACGTTCTCATAGACAATTATGGCACTAGGCTGCAGAATTGGATCCATTTCTTCTTTGCAGAGCAGCAGAGATATCTATACCAGATGAAAGCTAATGATCCTGATGTTCTCTGCTTTAGGATATAGAAAAATGTCTTTAACGCATCAGTCATAAACCAGGTGCTGGTGACAGTACTACTGGTTTGCTGCAATAAAGGGATTACACATGGAACAATAGCTGTAATTGAAGAATAGCTGAATGAAGTTAAAATAGTCCATTGTCATTTTTCAAGATTGAAGTGTCTGCTGCATAGGCCAAAAGGAAAGTTATATGGAGATGTGAAGGGAATCACTACCCCACCATCATGCAAGTCTTTGAAGGAGTCACTCATTTCATTGGCTCTCCCAGGAATTCAACGCTACTCTTCATTTGCTGTATTGAGAAGAAAAGGGCTTCAGAGAATTCCATATGAGTCTTCTCATCTTAATAATTCTTACTTCACAGGTCAAAGAGATTATGTGAGAATTCTGCAGTTGGTGGGGTTTTATATATATAAACTCTCCAGCCGTTCATTTAGGAAATGAGAACATAAAACAGAATGGATTCACAGAATCATTGAAACCAAAGTGAGATAAGTTCTCGTCAAAATTTAATTACTATCTAACTCTCCCATAACCTGCCACTCTGACCAGTTGACAATAGTAGTAGTTCGTATGTCCAGGAACTGGGATTAACTGAGATCTGTGGTCCAACATTTTCAGAAGGATTGATCTTTGTACTTCCTGTTTCTCAGCATGCAGTCATAATACATTGCTTCTGAGTCCTGTAGGAAGAAACACAGCATGCATTTGTGATGTACTGAGGGTCCTTCTCCAAAGGAGCTTGAGTCTGTGAACTCATGTCCTCTAATTAAATGAAGTTTGTGTCTCTCTTGGTAACCTGAGTAAATTCTCTATTCGTCAGCCCTAGAGTTCTTTCGATTATTCAGAACAAGTAGGATCTTCCTTAATGAGTTACCCGTATATTTTAGACTTATTGACCCCCATGATCAACCACCTACCATCAAAGATCACTGTGGTTCACATGTTCTGAATAGGCACTCCAACTCTGCTCCAGTTATGGGAACTATGTCTATTTTGCCTCTGGGATTAAGCAAGTAATGCTAAGTGATATTTGTCACCCTGGCAACTATCTCACCACTAAAATCTAGGAGCACATTTCAGTGGCAATATCTTATGATGGCAATTGCTTTCAAAGGACAACCATCGCAGTGCTTTTTAAAAAGATGCTTTTCTGTCACTCTCCAGTGTATTTTTCAAAGCCTTGGTAAATAAGCCCTCTCAGGGTACTAAGCTGGGAGGAGTGAATAAACTGGTCACACATTTTAAATCCATTTCTATGTCTCGTATTTCCTAAGTCTTTGGATATCTTCTGTGATTGACTAACAAATGTATAGTATACCAACCTCATTCTGCACAGGTCCCTGCTGTTCCAGCTTTTAGTTAACCAAATCAGCAAGCAACTGGAACAACTCCTAGCTCCCTGAGCTAACACATTAAATCCAGAATCTCAGTAAAGGCACCCAGATCAATAAATTTAACCAATTCTAAAATTTCATTTCACACTCCATGGTCTAGTACTCTCAGAATCCATTCCACATATAAATATTTATGCACATATAAATTAGGAACATCTAGCAATACCTTGGGGTATAAAACTTCTCCTGGGATTGCCTGTAACTGGCTCACTGGCTGCTTTCTGAGATCTAATCCTAGTTATAAGTCTGGGGGCAACGATGGTTGGTTGAGGTAGAGTACAGTGAGAATAGGCATACCCCTCATCACACTGGCCAGAAGAAGAAGCTTTTGCAAACACAGGAGCAGTGGAGTTTTGCTGCTCAGGATACTTGGAGGTTTCCAAATCTTCCTAATGTTTACCATTCTAATGCTTGAAGCTTCACCCCTTCCCAGTCAAGGCCCTAACATTCACATATGTCACCCTGCAAAGAAGTGAATCGAAAGTGCTTTCTGGTTTAGTAATCCACAGGTTCATCCTTTGCATCTAGTTCTCAGCCATACAATCTTCACCCAGGAAGCTACAGAAGATAAGACACTCGTGAAGAAGATCATGAGAAATCCCTGGCTTTCCAGCCATGCCTTCACCTAAGGATTTAAATTCCTGAACTGAATATTTTTTTCTTTAAACTCCCAGTACAGTTAGAAGCAAGCAGCCCACTTCTCTTGCCTTGAATCCTATGGCCTTACATTTTTCATACACTTCACTTTGGATGGTCCTGGTTAAAAATTTCAGTTCATTTTCCCACTGGTTTCCATGCACTATTAGTGTCCTCTCCTTTCTGTGGTTGAAATAAGCATGGTCTTCAAAGACAAACAGGCCAATTGAAGAGTCCGTGGTTTCCATTTTTTGTAACTTACTTCTGGTGACAAATACTGATCCAGTTGGTGTTCAGTGGCTGTAACAGGAACTACTTCACAGAAATGGATTTACTCCTGGGAATCAGATGCCTATAAAATTCCTGGAAAGTGGAAGAAGAATTATACTACAGATTTTGCTTGTCAGCAAAGCTGCTGTCAAGATGATGAATCAGAAGGAAGGTGAATTAGGAGGTCCCAGGATCACACTGTCTGCTAAAATATAGGATTCAGGAAACCATCACCACAACCAAGCCACCACGAACTACTAGATATGCACTGTTGACCCAATTCAACAAGAATGAAACTAGTGACAAAAAATGGGTACTCCACTGATACTGCTGCAGAAAAAGTCAATGCTATCACAACCCCAGAAACTCAGAATGAGCAGGTTGTGGTCAAGCCAAGAAGTGCACCTGAATGGTGAGACATAAGTGACATCAAGATCGCTAATTTTATGTTTTAATTTTTTTAAAATTTGTTTATTTATTTATTTTTGGCTGCACCATGTGGCTTCTTGAACGATCATAGTTTCCCCAACCAGGGACTGAACCTGGGACCTCGCAGTGAAAGCTCTGAGTCCCAACCTCTGGACTTCTAGGGAATTCCCAAGATGGCTAATTTTAAATGAAATAAGCCAGACATGGAAAAACAAATACTGCATGAAATACTGTGTGATCACACTTTTTTGTAGAATCTTAAAAAAAAAAAAAAAGCTGAATTCATAAAAGCAGTGAGTAAAATGGTGGCTACCAGGAGTAGGCAGTGGCAGAAATGCAGAGGAATTCATCGAAGGGTCTGAATTGCAGTTGTATAGGATGAATAAGTCTAGAGGTCTCTTGTACAGCGCGATGACTATAGTTAATAATACCATATTTAACACTTGAAAGATGCTAGGAGAGTAGATTTTAGGTGTTGTCATCACAAAAAAAGTTAACATCTCCATGTAACTTCTGTGAAGAGATATGTTAATTAGCTTGAGTGAAGTAATCATTTCTTTATGTATACGTATATACATGCTGCACATAATGTTGTACACCTTAAATACTTACAGTTTTTGTTAATATCTTTCTATCTGTCTAAAGATCCCTCGCTTTAATGTTCTATCTTTCTGGTGTCTGCAGCACAGGAAGATGCATTAGAAGAAGGGTCAAGTGGAGTTGAGTGTGGGTCTTCCACGCAGACCACACTGTAGTCAAACTTCCAAACCTGTCCTCCCATTCTGAACAGAGGACCTTACCTCTGTCTTCACAGAAAAAGTAGAAACCAGCACACAAAACCCCCTTTATCTACCTGCCACCAAACCTAAGAGCTAGCCTGTATCCACACCAATGTTCCTGATAATATATTGAGGCATATTTCCCTCCTTTCACATGAGACTGATTCCCAATTTTTTCTAGATCAAATCCTGAAGTCATTTGTATTCCGGGACCACTTTCAATGTCTTATCAATGCATTATGATCTTGCCTTCTTTGTGTCCTCCCTTAAACATTTCAATTTGCTAATTGTCTTCTTAAAGTTAAACCTTTCCCTGGATGACGTATCCACTTCTAGCTGTTCCCATATTTCTCTGCTTCCTTTGACAGCTGAATTACTTCAAGTTGTTGTACAAGATCCCATTCTCCAATTCCTTATCTAGTACTCTTTCCTCAATCTGGCTTCTCACCAATCACTTCACTAAAACTCCTATTTCCAGTGTATTCAATAACCGCAATAAATTGCTTAACCCTTGACTTTGTTGACCTCTTTGCAAACTGGCCACTATTGATCATGCTGTTCTTCCTGAAAACTCTCTTGCCTTGGTTTCCTGCTTTTCTGACTCTGACCACTACTTCCCAAATAAATGTATCACCTTTTCTTCCTTCTGTTTTCCGAATGCTGGGCATTCTCAGGATTCAATCACAGGCCCCTTCCTTGCTATATTCATCCTCTCTATGTGAGTTACTCCTCTCCCTTGGTTTTAATTGCCATCCACACATGTAGTGGTAATTTTTATCTCAGTAGCTGTAGCCTGTCTCTACATGAAAAGGATGGGAAAGCAAAGAACAAACATAAATAACTTTGGAACAGAGTATTTGAACTAGCCTGTACATATGCTGTAATAGCAAATATTAAATGAATTGTACACAGATACTGCACTTTAGTTAATAAGTTTTTCTCAAATATCTGAACTGTGTATCTTCTGCAATTGCACAAAACCCTGAAGATCACCGTGTCTGAATCTGCTTTGTCTCCTGAGTTGGCTATCTCATAGCATTGGCCAGAAAACTGAGAATCCATTTCTTCCTCTCTCGTACCCCAATATCTAATGAATCACAAAGTCCCAGAAACTCACTTCGCAAATATTTCTTCAAATCTGTTGCTTTGCCACCATTCTAGAGATCATCTATCACTGCCATGACAGTCACAGCCACAGCATCTAACTCGGCGCCTGCTATACTGCCCGTCCAGCCTCTACCCTGAAGCTACAGGGATCGTTCAAAGTTCAAATAAGATCCTGTCGTTTTTCTGCTCCTTCATTGGTTCCCAATTATTTGCTCTTAGAGAAAAATTCAAATTCCTTTGACTTACTATAGCCTATATAACCTGTCCCACCCCATGTTTCTCTCCATCCCAACTCCTAACCCACTCTGCATTCCGGATAAATCATGGAACTTTCACCTTTTCCAGGCGCCATATTTTATCTTGCCTCCTTCCTTTGCATTTCTGGTCCTTCCTCAGCTATTCTTGCCTCTACTGCTACCCCTACCACCTCACTGTCTAATTTTCTCATATTTACCTCTTAGGTCACATGGCCATTCCTGAGTTCAGAAGGCAGGGATGTATAATTCCACTTCAGAGAAAGAGCCACAAAGAGAAAAGCAAGAATATTGGGTGACTAATAATAGAACATATCACAATAGGATCTATAGCATGTGTAGTTTGGTTATGAGTATGTAAAAGAAATTCTGAATGTAGTTGAGATAGACCTAACTTCTTCAACCTTAAGGCTCCATCCTTCCTGTGAGTTCACTTGTCGTTCTAAGGTGCTGTCACTTATAAAAAAAAACCTTTGTTTGAATAAGAGTTTTTCAACTTAAAATTATGGAAATACTGACTTAAGTGTAAACGTCTAGTGTATGAAACATACAGATTTCAGAAATAACAAAAAGTCTTTAAAATGCCCTAGGGATCTCTGGGAATAATTTTGTATAGCTCTGACTTATAGAACTATGGTAAGGTTTTATCTCAGCAAAAACAGAGAAATGATTGAAATCAGCCAGGATTTGGAGTGGGAAGACCCCAAATATAATGCAAACAGTAACAAATAAACTTCACTCTAGCTTCACTGTGAATAAACATGGCAGACACCACCTTAACTAAATAATCCAGCTTCATATCACCAATAATGAGGTATGTCAACATCGTCTGCCCTGATGGGATGCACTTAGAAGAAAATAGTATCCTTTCAGCGATATTCTTGTTACAAACGAACAATACCAATCTTACTGTGAGACAACATCACAAAAACTCAAATCGAGGGACTTCTATAAAATCACTGGCCAGTATTTTTCAAAAGCGTCAAGGATATGAAAGACAAAAAAGGCTGAGAGACTGTCACAGATTGGAGCTAGTGAACAGCTAAATGCAATGTGAGATCTTGCATCAGAATCTAGGCCAAGGAAAAAAAGACATTAGAGGGAAAACTTGTGAAATTTAAAATAGGTTTGTAGGTAAGTTGATAGTATCATATCAATGTTAATTTTCTGGTTCCAAACATTATACTATTGTCATATAAGATATTAACATTAGGAGAAGCTGGGTCAGGAGGATACAGGAACTCTCTACTATTTGTGTAAGTCAGCAAGTCTAAAATTAGACTGGAGGAAATACCTTATTTCTGTATTTCCCAAAGAAATGCTTTTGTTCCACAACATACATGGAGGTTTGTATAATCACACAGGTGGTTCTTTCTTGCTGCTGTGAAATGAGAAGGGCAGGGTAAAACAGAAGAGCCACAGCATGGGCCTTCAATCATCCGCCATCTCTCTTCTACGGCATCATCCCTTCCCATCAGCTCCACTCCTTAGGATAAAGATTGGGTTTCATAAGGACCAGGGTATCTTAAGAAGGGGAATGATGTATTCACAGACATTCTCTTCTAGTACTTTATGTCCTTCTGGGAAAGGTGATGAAATGGCTGTAAGAGCTGTCATTTGCCTGCCGTGATCATGGCAACTTTACAACTTGCAAATGACATATTGCTAGTCTGAATTACTACCTTTTTTTCCCTCTTCTCTTGAAACAGAGAGGAAAAAGCAAACATTTCAAACAAAAGAGGTAGATATTTTACCTTCTTAAATTTCTGCATCAGTTGAAGCAGTATCTTGCCCCCTAAAAGCCCAGTGGCTATTGGATTCGAAATGCAATATAGTTCTGTAATCCTCTTTCTTTTCTGGGGCTTCTATTTCTTATTACTTATTAAGGCTAAATTGTTTGCACTTGACAATTTTTAGTACTACAGTTATTGTGGAATATGTTATAAAACTTAATTCATTCTGACCAACTCAATATTCGAAGCAAGATTTACTGCTCTTACTCTTCAAATCGGATTTTTCAAAATATTTCATATATATTAAAAACACTGAACAATACATTCTCTTAGCCCCAAATGACTTAGATATGCCCCTGGTCAATATGAATGCAAATATGACTCAATTTTGGCTTGTCAGTCCTAACAAAAAATATTTCTTAAAATTTTAAAATATTTTCTTCGTATTTTTCTCTTTTAAAAACACAATCGCTGAGCTGTATTATGTTTTGTCATACTTGTTTTTTTTTTAATTTTAGTTTTACAAAAACATGTTATGAAATTTCTAGATCATGCCAATTATGATGTGTGTTGAAAAAAGAAAAATTTTATTTATTTGGATCAAAGCTGAACAAAACTCAAGAGATGAGCAAATAATCTCTTACCTCATGCAGTGTTAGATCTCTTCTACCTAGGTTCTGCTTCATAAAAAGATATCATTCTTGTAGTTTTAAAGTAATACTTTATTAAATTCAAAATACAGAATGCCCTTGTTATATGGCCCTCCCTAGGTTTTTTTCTGCATAGCCTTTAATTATGATGTATTTGTGATTTTTAGGATATAAATGGGCACAAGAAATCTCTGTTTTAAAAATACTTTATGTGATCCTTCTACTCGTGAGAAAGTTGTCTAAGTCAGAAAAAAGAAAAGTAGTCAATGTACTGTTTTTAAGAGCAAGTCTGATTAATTTATAAATTTTCTTTAATAATATTTTTAAAATGTTTTACTACTATGACTTAAAGCAGTGATAGCTCTGTGAGGTATGCATGTTGGAGAGAAATACAGGCCAGCTTTTCCTTTCACCTGTTGTGGTCTTTTCATTATAATGATTTTCCATCTGTTGCCCTGATGCCTTATGGTAGATGATTTGCAAAGATCACTGCCATAACTTTCCGTGCCTCTTTGCATACTTCTTTGAAATGTGAATTTCCTGCTCCTTTCATCAAAAGGAAGAATGAATCTTATTTTTCTTCTCTTTGAACCTGGATTGGTTTTGTCACTTGCTTTAATCAAAAAGAATGTGGCAAGGGCTTCCCTGGTGGCGCAGTGGTTGAGAGTCTGCCTGCCGATGCAGGGGACACGGGTTCGTGCCCTGGTCCGGGAAGATCCCACATACCGCGGAGCAGCTGGGCCCGTGAGCCATGGCCGCTGAGCCTGCGCGTCCGGAGCCTGTGCTCCGCAACGGGAGAGGCCACAACAGTGAGAGACCCGCGTACCGCCAAAAAAAAAAAAATTTAGCTCACTAAAACTTTTCCAAAGTGGAACATTTTTCTTTTAATATTCAACCTCTACCATTTCATAGTAAATAATATACAGTATAAGCCCTCATGAATCAAAAGATTTCCAAAGGTCATAAGGAGTTTTTTCAGAAAAACCACTGAAAATTTAAATATCAATTAAAATATAAAAGTGTCATATTTTAAGCCTCAGTGTTAACAATTTAAAAATACTGAAAACATTTATTAGAATAATTTGTTTACACGACCAACTTTTCTACTGAGGACAAATGTAAAAGCACACAAAATAAAAATCCTTTGCCAATAATATGCATTCCTTTGTTTTTATTTATTAAACTATGTCTTTTCCCAAATCCAAGCTGTGTTAAAAGTTCATTAAAATTATGAAGGGAAGTGTGAACATTGTTGCAAAATAATATATTAAATTTAAAAATTATGTTAGTGTATAACTAAAAAATCTGTATTTAAACTGGGAATACCTTAAGGTAAAGAAAGGATTTGCATAATTTATTTACTTTAGTAATGTTTTATGTTATATAGGTTCAGAATAAATCTTCCTTTGTTAGTCTGTTCTGTAACATTAATCCCAAATTACAGATGGTAGTAAATTAAGACCTGATTGGTGGGAAAAGACTAGCTATGCTCTGTTAGTGTCAGACTCTGCTATCATACTCAATATTAATGATATGATATCAGTATCATTGAAAAAGACTTGTAACGCAAGGTGAGGCTGTTAGTCATTTACAAGATTAAATATATTCCTGAAAACTTATACGCAAGGCAGATTTTAATCAATATTTTTTTCAATTACAAATTTTATTTAAGGTATCTAGTTTCAAGCCTGAAAGTAATCATTCAATTAAAAATACTGTTCTCATCTTTTATGTTCTTGTGGATTTTGATTATATATATATGTATATATATGGCATATATGGCATTCACTTCTAAAAACACATCTTTAAAATTGTATCACCTGGTATGTATAATTATCTCAATGAGACCCTTCACGTTTCTGTAAATTAAGCAGATGATGTCTATGTATTTTTAAATACACTTTAAAAACACCCATATAATAAACCTTGGGAATATTATGCTAAGTGAAAGAAGCCAGACACAAAAGGCCATCTATTGTATAATCCCATTAATATGAAATATTCAGAGTAGGCCTATCTGTAGAGATAGAAAACAGATTAGCAGTCGCCAGGGGCTGGAGGGAAGGGGGAATGAGAAGTGACCACTTAATGGACACAGAGTTTCCTTTTAAGTGATGAAAATTATCTGGAACTAGAAAGTGTGATGGTTGCACTATATTGTGAATGTACTAAAAGTCACTGATGGTAAATGTTATATGTATTTGACCACAATTTAAGTTAAAGAAAAAGACACATAAAATATAACACAGTTCACATCAGACATTCAAGGAAACACTAGTTGGAAAATCCTCAAAAAATTATTATTATGTGGTGCTATTATCCATCTTTTAAACTGTGAAGTGTCTCTCAGCTATCCTCAGAAAAGTTTTCTTCCTAATAGTGGGTCCTTAGAATTTCTTGATTGATTTGAGGAGCTCTTATAGTATTGATTGACCATAGGATGTTCTGAAGACCAAATAATAGTTCATTTTCCAAGAGACTTTGGGCTTTTTGTGATCCAAATCATACATTCCCATAGTGGAACAATTACTTACTGGAAGTCCAAAAAATAAACAATAAGGGTGTCTGCAGGGCGATGTTCCTTCTGGAGGCTCTGGGAGTGAATTCATCCCTGTCTTCTACAGCTTCTGGAGGCTGCCTGCATTCTTTGGCGCATGGCTCTCTTCCCCCATCTTAAACCAATCCAGTCCCACATTGTATCACTGACACTGACTCTTTGCCTCGTTTTCACTCATAAGGATCCTCATGATTACATTGGGCCCACCCAGATAACCCCATCTCTAGGTTCTTAATCACATCTGCAGAATCTCTTTTGCCAAATAAGGTTAACACATTCACAGGTCCCGAGGATTGAAATTTGAACATCTTTGGGTCATCACTCTACCGACTACAACATCATGTAAGATGGGCATAACAAGATGCTAATAAAAACATGTTATAAATCATAAAATATATTGCACAAAGTATATAAATGACAAAACACTACAGTGTGTAGGGTATTTCCCATGAATGAATAGGGTAGTTCCAATGAGCATTTCCAGTGATTAATTTCATATTCAGATATAATATTTTGGTATGTAATTGCATAAGTAATCTATTTAAGTGACAAGGTATAATTTAATAACACAAACACTGTTGAAACCACCATCTAATTTCAAAACTAAAATATTACCAGTATTAAACATACCTGTATAATCCATCAAATCCCATTCTCCTAATATCTCCCTAGGTAACCACTGTGAACTATTTTGTGTTTATAATTCCTTTGCTCTCAAAATTTTATTAGAGAGAGGGAAAGAGAAATAGATAGAAATAGACAGATAAATGAGAAAGAGAGAGAGAGAGAGGGATTGCTTGGTTTTGAATTTTATGAAAATGGTGCTATAACATATCTTTGATACTTTTTTTTTTACTAAATTTAACATTTCTAAGATTTATCCTCATTGCAAATAGTAGTGTTAATTCATTTTCACAGCTATATGGTATCTGATTTTGTTGACATAATTTATTATACATTTTCCCGCCAATGAATGTTTGGATTGGTTCCAGTCTTTGTTTTGTTTTGCTTTTGTTTTTCACTATCACTAATGGTGCTGCTATAAATATTTTGTATATGTCACCTGGTGCACATGTGGAAGGGTTTCTTTAAGATTTATACTTAGAACTAAAATTTTTGTATCTTGAGTATTCACATATCAAATTTATAATACAATGTCAATTTTTCCCACTTTTTCTATTTTCAGCTGCAGTATATAAGCTATCATTTTGCTCCATATCCTTGCCAAATTGCGTATCATCAAACTTCTTATTTTTAATAACCCAGTGGGTATAAAATGGTACTCAATATCTTAATTAGCACATCTTTGTTTACCAGCGAATTTGAACATTTTTTCACATATTTGTTGGACATTTGTGGTCTCTGCCCAGTGAAACATGTCTTCTTCTGACTATATTCTACTCAGTTTTTTGTCTTTTTCTCATCCATTGGTATGAGATTTTTTATAGTCTGGCAGTAGCCAATTGTCAGTTATACCTGTGTGGCAAATATCTTTTTCCACTGTGGTTTGCTTTTCCATTTTCCTTAAGTGGCCTGTTGATGAATAGAATTTCTTAATTTTGACATCATAGAATTTATTAAAGAATCTACCCTACCTCAAGGCCATAGAATACTCTGCTATATCTTCCATTTTTAAAAATTTTACTCTTATACTTGAACTTTTACCCAAACTTGCTTTCTTGAGTGGTGGCACATTGGGATAGAATGTGAACTTCTTGTCATATACAGAAACATTTATTAAGCACCCAACGCTAATCTGCAAACTATTTCCTTTATATATCAAATAAGGGTTGTTTTCAGATGCTTCATTTTGTCCCATTGGTCAGTTTATCTTTGCACCAATATCATAATGTCTTACAGCATTTTAGTCATTTTAAGTATCTATTACAGGAAGTCACTCTACTTTTGTTCTTCTTTTATAAACATGCCTTGGCTATTCCTGAAGCTTATAATTTGTGTGATTACTATAAATATATATTAAAGATTTGCTTGTCAATTTCCTCAAAAAATTTGTTGGACTTTGACAAAAATTGCACTAAATCTAACAACTAATTTGGAAACAATTGCTCCCTTCATAATGTTTAATCTTTTTTGTATAATCATGGCATCTCTCTCCATTTAAGTACTTATGCTGTCAAGAAATTATAAAATGGTCTGCATAAAAGTCTTTAACATATTTTGGATGTATTTCTACATACGATTTTAGTCTTAGTATATGATATTGTCTTTCCAATCTTTCAGTTCATATAAACCCCATAAATTATGCATTCATAGCAACATTTTTATATAGAGGAAGACTAGTTGAATTTATATTCACTTTAATCAGTTTCTCATCATTTCTTTGTGGGTTTTTTTTTTGTTTTTGTTTTTGTTTTTTTTGCGGTATGCGGGCCTCTCACTGCTGTGGCCTCTCCCGTTGCGGAGCACAGGCTCCGGACGCGCAGGCTCAGCGGCCATGGCTCACGGGCCCAGCCGCTCCGCGGCATGTGGGATCTTCCCGGACCAGGGCTCGAACCCGTGTCCCCTGCATTGGCAGGCAGACTCTCAACCACTGCACCACCAGGGAAGGCCCTCTCATCATTTCTGTTTGCATTTTGGAACAGGATTCTGTGGCTTTTTTTTTTTTTTCTGTCTTTCTGAAGTAAATTGATTAGAAGTCCACTTTATAACTGTTCAAGATTAAGCTGTGTATTTTTCTTTAATGACTTTCTTTCATCTTCAGTTTTGAAAGATTATATTACTGAGTACACTATTCAGAGTTCACTGTAATTTTCTCTTAGTATTTTGAGTAAATTGACCCATTATATTGTGAATTTCATTATTGATGTTGAGAAGTCTGCTGCCAGTCTAAGTATTTTCCAGTATAGGTGATAAGTACTTACTGTACACATGCCATACAATTAATCTAACTAAAGTCTATAATTAAATGATTTTTAGAATATTCACACAGTTGCACAACATCATCACAAATATTTTTGGACATTTATCACTCCCTAGCATCCATGTCACTCCCTGCTTCCCCTCAACTAGGAATCTACTTTCTGTCTCCATAGGTTTGTCTGATGTGGACATTTTCTATAAATGGAATCATATAATACATGGTCTTTGGTAACTGGCCTCTTTAGTGTAATATTTCATTCATGTTGTAGCATGTGTCAGTACTCCATTCCTTTTTGATGAATGAATAAATGAAATGTGATATTCCACACAATGAAATATTATTTGGCAATAGAAAGGTGATTTTTTTAAAAGGTATTTTCTTTTCCTTTGCTATTCTGCAGTTTTCATATAATGTCTTCATATAAACTTATTTTTACATACCTTTATTGATATATTTTGAGTTCTCTGAGCATTAGTTTCTTATGTTTGTTCTGAAAATCCTTGTCATTTCCTCTGACTATTGGCTTTCTCTACTCTAATTCATCCTTCTTGGATCCTAATTAGATGCAGATTACTTGAGGTTTTTCCATTTTATCCTTAAAGACTCAGCTTTTAAAACATTTTTCTTTCTCCCTTTCTCCCACTATTTTAATCTGGGATATTTCTTTAGCTGTACATTCTGTTCAATTCTCATTTCAACTGATTCTTATATGCTTTACATATTCATTAAACTTTTAATTTCAACAATTATATTTTCATTTCATTTATTATTCTATTCGATTATTTAAAAACTATCTCTGGTATTATAGCTTCCTATTATCAACTTTATCTTTTATTTCTTTAAATACATTTTACATGTTTATTTCCTATTCTTGATCTGGTATTTCCATTGAAGTCCATGTCTGCTCATGTCTGGTTTCTTTTGTCTTTAGTTAAAATATTGTCATTGTTATGAGCTCATATTTGTTTGAACCTAATCTATGATAATATTGATGGTCTAATTAATTAATCCTCAGTCACAAGTTCTGTTTTTCTACCTTGTGGTGGCCCAAGGCTCAGTCACCCAGTTTAGCCATTTGTGTTTATAATTCCTTTGGCTTTAGCTCACTCTTATTTTTGCTACTCTTTTTGTCTTTGAAGAATCCTCTTCTTGTCTTGTAAGACAGCAATACTTTTAAGAAGTATATATAGTTTGTACCTTCATCCAGAAAATAATTTGCAGTCATAGGGCCCCATATATATATATATATATATATATATATATATATATATATATAAAAATTATAATAATTAAGATTCAGCCAAATTCCTATATTAATCATACAAAAATCTAGTGGTTACTGGATTTTCTGTCCAATATTTTATAGGACACATTTTATTATGGCTCCAATGTTTGCCCAGCTAAATTTTATTTCATTTTGAAAACGAAGCCCAATTAGATTTTCCTCAGGAAGTCTTCCCCAACCACTCCACCTTGGTCCCTATTAGCTAGCCCTTCTTTGTGTTTTCCTAGCTTGCTGTACATGCCTCCAACATAGCAATTATAATGTGAAAAAAATTATCTGTTTACAGGCTATCTTCTACAATATAGTGAGCAATTGGAGAGCAGAGATTATCTTTCACTATTGTATTATCAACACTAAACTGAATTCCAGGTTGGCAATATATGATAAAATAAGCATTTGCTGCATAATGCTAAATAACTTTGAGAATAATATTGACCTTTTAATATTTGAATAAATTCTGTTGAGTTTTTAGCTAAAAAAATATAATCTATCTCAACTTTTCAATATACATGTGCTCCAATATATGTATATACCATTAGGTAATCACATCTTACTTTTTACAGACAGTAAATGATTAATGATATACTGGGGCAAAATTTATATCAAGTTAAAAATCACATGACTTGCAAATAAATTTCCAATAATTTAATAAGGTTAAGTACCACTTCCTAACAATAGCTTCAACAGTATCATCAATAACTTTAAAAATAGGGGTAGAAACTGAATTCTTTAACCTGGGAAAGAGCATCTTTTTCAGAAGATTAATTAGTATACTGAATGTTGAATTCGTAAAACCATTCTCATTAAATCAAATTATAAATAAGAAAGGCAGTGATAATTGCCACTACAAACCCCATTTTAGACGAAAATTTTTACAATCAACTGGAAAGCATTCAAGTGGTCCAGAAAAAATACTGTACTTGGTAGTTATTGTTGTGCCGTTTTGTGATGATTATTTTTACAGTGCCATTTTCAAAGAGTCTTGTTTTAGACATATTACCTTCTGATTATATGCCTGGCACATTCTATTTTAGAAATACTTTATACTCCTAATTCTTGCTCAGATTTATTGAGACATAAAGCAAAAAAATATATTTGGTTATTGAAAATAAATGAACACATTTCAGTTTTTCACAAATTGTGTAATTCCATAGGCACTAGACCCTTTTCAATCACATGAAAAAGTATTTGTGTAAGAAAAGTGCATCATATAGCCACTGGAATGATGATTAAGAGGATTACCAGGAAATGCATAAAATACATTAAGTGAAATGAAGGATGCATAGAGCAGGTATGATAAATTTCAACTGTGTGAAAATGTGTAGGAAGAAAAGAAAACAAAGGTATTAAGGTATCAACAGTGGCAGCATTGTAGATACATATTTTCTTCGATCTGTAACAATACAATGTAAAAACACCTGCCCACAACAACAAAATAATAATTTGGCAGCAGGTTTTAAAGAGGCAGAGGGGGCAGGAGTGCTGCGCGCAGGTTTGTGAGTGAAGGGGAGGAGGAGAGAGGGAGGGAAAGAGAGGGAGACAGAGACACAGAAACAGAAAGGAATAGAGAAGGAAGGAGAGGAAAGGGCAGAAAAGTGCAGAAATGAGGGAGTGAGAAGGGAGGGAGAAAAGGAAGGGGGAAGGGGTTGGGGGTAGGCTTAGCTACTGGATTAGAAATTGCCTGAAAACACTAAGGAATTTAAAAATTAACTGAATTATGAACCAAAGAAAAGAGAAGTACTTAACTTTCTTTGTTAACTTTAGGTGATTCTTTCTACTTTTTTTCTAATTGGTCATTTCAGTTCATTTCTAGCAATCCTATGCTTCCCTGTAAGGCAAAAGATGACACTAATATTCTATATGTCATTTTAGCTGATACATAGGGTTGTGCTCTCTACTAAATTTGGTCTCCCACCAGGGTACCCCTAAGGACAAATGACAATGTGGCAACAATTTGATTTAATCTGGGAACACTTAGTTTTAGTGCTTGCAATTTCCCATCAGTGAGCATGTTGATCAGTAAATCCCCAAATTCCTTACCAAAAGACCCCACCATAAACCAGAATCTGCATTAGTTTATGAAATGTTTGGTTTGCATACAAGACAATCATGAGTGTCAGTGTATTATGCAGTCAGTATATCGTTAAAACGCTGAGATCAGAACTTGTGGTCTGGGTTATAGCTCTTTCATTTATTAGCTCTGTAATCCCATTGAAGTTACTTAATGTGTCTTTGTTCCTTTCTCCACATCTGTGAAGCTAAGCACACATAATAATCACACCTGCCTCACAGATTTGCTATGAGAATAGTAGAAGTAACCCATGAAGCACCTAGTATAACATCTGGCACAAAGTGAAACGTGAACAGCTGTATTTGCTACGAGGGAAAAGGGCCTTATATACTCAAACAAACAAATTTAAAATGTATATGTATGTATGTTTATATATAAAGAGGGAGGAGGGGCAATTGATTAAAGACAAAATATAAAAATACAGAAATGTTGAAATACAGAAGTCAATGATAAGCTTATCATAATAGTTCTGCAAATTTTCAAAAATATTATTCACCAGATTTCAACATTACAATTATCTGTCCCATATTCTTCTATGGCAAATTCAACTATCTCAGATTCAAATCAAAATGCCCCTAGTACTTCAAAACTAATTTAGAAACAGAAAATGCAAGCAAATTTCTATCTAATATGGCTTCTAATTTTGGGGGTCTAACATTTAATGAGTGTGGTTCTAAGTACTTTATGTGGATCAATCCAACGTTCACAAGAACTGTATCAGAGGATGTGCTGTTATAACCATCCCTATTTCACAGTTGAACAAACAAGGTGCAGGGAGATTAGAAAGCTATTCACTGTGAGAGCTGACATTTGATCCCAAGAAGACTTACTTCTGAGCCTGGTATATTATAATCATTATAATATTCGCCTAATAGAATTATTATTTATTTGTACCTCATAATGTAAGAATTTCAAATACTAGGTCAGAAAATTTAGTGTGGTTCTTCTTTTACTATGTGACATACAGATGGAATTTAAACCACATATTAATGGATACTTATTTTCGAATCCAAACACGATATATAATTTTACTTGGTCAACAAAATATTTTCCTACACAATTAATTTAAAGTGATTAGAATAGCGTGATACACTCTATTCTAATAATAATAATAATAAAATTTGACTTCCAAAATGTCAAAATTAGTCTTTCTATATTATGAAATAATTACATTTCTATCACTGTTGTACAAGATTAATAATACACTTATATAACATTTAAAATAACTCATTGTGTAACATGCAAAATGATGAAAAAATAAAATTAACTTCTGAAGGGTTTGCAAAAATGTATATTACTACAAAAGAAGTTTCTAGGGAAAAAGAATCATTAATGTCTCTGTTCTAAAATATAATGATTCCATACATGTAAATGTCAGTTCAGCTGCCTTATAAGATTTATGAATGAATTCAATACATGGGTAGATTTTAGAAATGTGGGATACAAATATTGACTTCATTCTCATGATGTATTATCTCATATTCATTCTTCTTCTTTTTTTACTCACATATAAGCTTTCTACATTTTCACCCTTATAGAAGCATAGCCAGGGCGAATAGGGAAGATTCCTTTAATAAAACACTTACACCTGAAACTAACACAATACTGTTAATAAAAATAATAAATAAATAAATAAACAAATAAATAAAACAGAAACCTCCCCCCAAAACAAACAAACAAACAAAAACACTTAGTCTTTAAGTATGTCCAAGGAATGACTGAATTTTTAAACTGGCTTTAGTAAGTCCACTTGACATTTTTTTTCATACGCTGCATACACATCCATTTGTCTCTGTTTTGCAAAGCTCTTTCCTTCTTTGGTCCATGGCCTTTTATTATAAGCAAGCTATTTCAACTTGAGTTACAAGGACTTTTTTTAGAGTGGTATTATTTGAATGTTTTTTATACCCTTTTCTTTGCACATTTTCACTTATGATCAGGATTCAGAAATAATATAATCGGTTGCTGAGCACAGATGGGGTACATTGGCTATGAGGTGAGCTTAAAATTAAAAGTTTATTTTTGAAAAGCTGAATTTGTTTGATAGGGAAGCTTCCCATTACAATGTTCATTTGCAGGCAGGTCAAAACCCAAATTGTGAGGACTGTTGAAACCTAAGTTTCTGGGTTTTCAGGAAATGGTCATTTTTCAGTTTTGCTTTGAACCTTGGCTCTAAACCAAAGACCTCAACATGTTAGTAAACAAAGATAGTCCTGGTTATTCACAAAAAGAGCACAATGGATACAGGATAACATTCGGCCTTGGTGACAGATGACAGTTGATATTTTCCTTGTGTGATTTAGAAACAGAAACTGAAGGCTACTTGATGTCTTTTTTCAGCTTCTTCTTGGAGCAAAAAGCGTTCCTGGTAGATCTGAGATTGTGTCTATAAAGTTTATCAGTAAACCAATCACATAAAGATGGGGAGAGTCTACCAAATTTTATCACATAGACTACAGCTTAAAAGGACTTTTTATTTTAGCATCACAGAGTGTTCTCAATCAATAAATTCATTACAGCATAAAAATACTTCACCTTTAAAAATATGTCTTAAGAATCAGTCCAAAAGGAAATTCTTTACGAGTCAGTTATTTTTCCTGGCAAGTATCATTATAACTTGTCTTGCTTTAGTCCTCCCTAGAGGTCAGGCAGAGAGAAACTGACTTTAGTCCAATCATTGGACTAAATGTGTTTGGTGGTAGTTAGGGTGGATGCACAGATTACAGGACAGCGAGGGATGCAGGAACTGGCCACCAGCCATGGAGCTGTGCTTCTTGGGGCTCTGAACCCTAGTCTAGGAGAGGATGACCCGTCCTTGTCTGGTAGAAGCTTGTTCATGTATCCCCGTTTATAAGTTCTGCAGATCCTCGAGGCTGGTGAGATTTCCACATTATTGTGAGCTTTGTGGTAGAAAGCTGAAGTGACCTCTGCTCCATTGTCACTTTGGAAAATACATGGGGCACCTAGAAAGCGGAAAAAACACTATCTGGTATGTAACCTTAGTTACAGTTAGAAGACAGGGATCTCAGTGCACAACTAATGATCAAGGCCACATATACATTTGTAACATTCACTACAAACTCTGAATCTGACCTCCTTGCAAGATAACCAATCTACGGGTCTGATATTACGGAAGCATTCTTTGTGATTGCTTGGTCACTGTATTCTGACTACTGGTAATTTGGCATTCAAGGAATGAAAAAATAGACGAAAACTGATATTCAGTTTCTCTGAATATCTCCAGCCCTGGCTATTTTTTGTGGAAATGAAGCTTTCTTAAAATGTTCACTTATACTTATAATGAAGTCTGCATGTTTATTTGCTCGTTTCAAAAGTCTAAGGGGAAAATTGTATTTGTAAAGTCATAGATAGTACTTATACTCATATACTGTGTAAAAATACCACACATACACGTAGCTGTCAATTTTTGTCACTCTATACATTAGTCCGGAAATCATGAGCAAGACTTTGAAATCATTGATTCTTCTTTTAACTTAATTATGAAAGGTCTAATTGGGAAATCTCTTAAGTCAAATCTTAAAGGATTTGTCACTTTGGAAAACACATGGGACACCTAGCAAAAGGTTTCATCCCTTATTTGAAAACCACCTTTTATTTTTACCAAATCACCAATTTCATAGAACTTACATATTATACTAAAGATGAGAAAATGTGCCTTTATTGTAAAGAAGTACATATGTTCATTTTTAGAAAATAGACAGCTTTCAAGAAAATTTCACTAAATGCGTTCTGGATGCTAATGGATACCTACTAAAAGAAATGGTTCTAGAAAATAAATGCAAATCCAAAAATATTTTATTCTGAGTGTTTAATAGCAATCCAATATTTTATTCGGACAAGCCAGGAGAGTAAAATTCTAATGGAACAGCAAAATACAAGCATGATAAAATTGTGCTCTTCTGTGGCCTTTTCTTTGGAGGCATATAGATCACAAAAAACCTGGGCAAATCCTCAGAACTAGAATGACTCTTGGTGGTAACAAGTGAGGATTGAGGGGTATGGAAAGCTCACAAGGATGTCAGTGGCTTTGGCTATAATTCAGAGCAGCCCAAAGACTAACACATACAAGTCTAAATATTTTAAACCAGGCTTTTTTCACCCTTTCTTTCTTTTGTCACAGGATTACAGAGTGAATATCTTTCTTCGTCAGAAATGGAACGATCCTCGACTTGCATATAGTGAATATCCTGATGACTCCTTAGACCTAGACCCTTCCATGTTGGACTCCATTTGGAAACCTGATTTGTTCTTTGCCAATGAAAAGGGAGCCAACTTTCATGAAGTTACTACAGACAACAAATTGTTACGAATTTTCAAGAATGGGAATGTTCTTTATTCAATAAGGTGAGCCATAGGCTTAAATCCCTGATTTCAGTGAAACAGAGTAGCAGGTTTTTTTTAGTTTTTAGTGAGTGTTTTAAAATTTTTGAGTAAGTGCTTTCATTGTTCCACTTAAGTTCCCACTATACCATTTCCCAAATATATTTAATCAGCAATAAGACACCAAGTTCCAGATCCAAGAACTATATGAGTAACTCTTGGAAATCCACTTTTTTAACAAATGGCCCAGGTTCTTACATCAGCCAAGTTAGTGGGTGGTTTAAAGGCAAATTGAACGTAGCCTGAATCATATGTTGTGATTGTATTTTTATGTATGCATACTTCCTTTAAATATTTATACGTGAAGAAATATTTAAGTTTTCTTGTCTGGGATTCATTTCCCATAAATTATTTATCAGGTGTATGTAGTTTTTAAGATGTCCTTGAGCTTCTGTGGTCATCCTTTAGAAAAAGATCTTATTTACATTTTAGTTATTTATTATACATTTCTCAGAAGACCATGTAGCCTTTTAAAGCTAATATCAAAACATAACAATAATACCAAAATATAAACACAAAAAATAACATTTCTTGACAGTTGAACTTTAGAACTCATTTAGCTTTGGCTGTTCATTTAATAGCAAACAGGTATAGATTCAGTAAATAGCTACACTAATCTACTTGATGACTTGTGTGCCATCTGAAAACTATTCTAAACATTCTAAAATAAAATGGTTATCTCAAATTTTCCATAATTATTTTTATCACTTAGTTCAATTTAAAAAAAACCCAGGAAGTTAGGACGAGAATTCATGTCATATTTCTTAGAGGAGACAATATGCTTTATTTATTGTAATAAGCAACTGCTTCAAAAATATTTGTATCATCAGTAACATGTTTTAAAGGTATCAAGGTAAACTTAATATTGGAGCTGTAGCCTGAATATTAATTCCTTAGATTTTACCTCTCTATTTTCCCTTTTGTTAACTTTTCTTCTCATCAGGAATGGGTATATTTGATTTTGAGTTCATCTGCTCAATATCAGGGATGGTTGCTATTTTTGCCAGGTAATAGTATAAAATAGAAATAACAGGAATGAAAATTTAATCTTAGTAGCTTAGTGATTTTGAAAACATTTTTCTACAAAGTGGTTTTGTAAATAATGCTGATATCTTTATCCCAGTATATTATATCTGTTTTGCATATTTTTCTATTCCATGTGAACAAATTTCCTTTCAATACATTTATCATTTCTTAAGAATGACAAGGTGACATCACTCTATTGTGAATTGACACTTTCATCAGATTTCTGAAAACTAGCTAATATGTGTTAATATAATTCAGAATCATTAATTGTTGCATAATACATAAAGGAAGATTTCAGGTCTCATTCACTAATTAAGCCCTGTGCTCCCATATGAATGAATAGCTTAGTGGTGAATCCTAGGTCTAAGCAAGAGAATTTTGAACCTTTTTGGAAAATTACTAAAAAGCATAAGTATCAAAAGATAGTGGGAAGATGGAGCAGATATAGTTTTCCCTATTTCTTCTGCCAAGTACAACTGAAAACCCTAGACACAATGTATATCACAAACTTGGGGAGACTCCCAATGGTAGTCATAATAACATTGACTGAGTAAGGACCTTGGAACCCAAGAAACAACATGGAAGTGAATGCGTGGGATAATTTTTTCTTTATAAATCTTAGACTGGGATATGAACTGGACTTCTACCTCTACCTGGAAGGAATAAGGTAGCACCCACACCCCCTTGCCCTGACAGAGCAGTGTCAGAGAAAACCAGTGCAAACAGAAAGTTTAAATAAGATCCAGAGTCTCATAAAATATTATAAACATGTCTAGGCTTCAACCAAATATCATTCACCATACAAAGAACCAGAAAGTCCTGAAACTGAATGAAAAAAGACAATCAACAGATGCCAACAACAAAATGATGAGGTTGTTAAAATTATCGACAGACATTAAAATGGCCATGACAAAAATGATTCAGTGAACACTTACAAATATGCTTGAAACCAATAAAAAAAAAATAGAAAGCCTCAGCAAAGAAATAGAAGGTATAAAGTGGAACCAAATAAAAATTTTAGGACTGAAAAATACAATAATTAAAATAAAAACCTAGTGGATGGGCTCAGTAGAAAAATGGAGAGGACAAAGATTCAGTGAACTCTAAGAATAGTAAAAAAAATTACCCACTCTGAACAACAGAGAAATGGTAGATTGGGGGCCAAGGGAGGACAGAGCCTCAGGGACCTCAGGCAGTATAACAAAAGTCTAACAATCAGATGGAGAGGGAGAATAGGGTATAGAGCTACAAAAAATACTAGAGGAATTAATGACTGAAACTTGCATATACATTTTGCAAAAGGCATAAACCTGCAGATTCAAGATATTGAATTAAATCCCAAAGATATTCATACCAAGTCACATCATACACAAACTTCTGAAAACTAAATAAAAATCCTGCAAACATCCAGAGAATAACAACAGCTTATCTGTAGGGGAAAAATAGTTGAAATGAAAAAAATTTTCTCATCAGAAATGACAAAAACCAGAAAGAAGTGACATATTTTTCAAGTGCTGAAAGAAAGGAATTGTCATCCTAGGATCTTGTGCCCAGTGAAAATATCCTTCAGGAATGAAGGGGAAATTGAGACCTTCTTGGATAAAGGAAAACTAAGAGAATTTGTTACAAGTAGAACTCCCCTGAAAGTATAGCTAAAGGAAGTTTTCTAAACAGAAAGGAAATAATAAAAGAAGAAACGTTGGAACGTCAAGAAGGAAGAAAGGAAACTGTCATCAGAAATATGAGCAAATATAATAGACTTTTCTTCTCCTCTTAAGTTTTCTAAATTATATTTGACAGTTGAAGCAAAAATTATAACATTGATGTAAGGGAAAATGAAAAATAAATAATAAAACATTTTTTATAAACATATTGGCAGAAATTAACAAGATGTAATAGTCAGCATTGTCTAATACCCTTTTGTAGGCATATGACTTGAAATTAACTGTTTGGGAAGATGATTTCTTAGTATATATAAAAATATAAAATACGCTTATCCTTCACCTCAACAATTCTGCTTCTAGGAATTTACATTACTTATGTGTTCACGTGTACACAAGACACATTTACAAAGATGCCCGCTGCACCACTGAAATAGCAACAAAAGAAAAGACCCTATGTATTCACAAATGAGAACAAGACAGAACACAATGATAGCCCAACATCAAGGGTCTGCGTGAGATAGACCTAAATGTATTCATAAGAAAAAGCCTCCAAAATATCTTTAAGGTTAGAAATGTTTCATGCTTATTTTTGTTTAAAACACTCTATATATTTAAGCCTAAAAGTGTATGGAAAGATACACGTATATCTAATTTCATACAAGAAGTGCAGAAGGATGCCCACAATTGGTTAAGAATAACCAGTTATGGAAATGAGCTGTAAAACTTGGGTAGAAATAAAGATGAACTATAGATTTCACTATATGTAAGTTAATGTTGTTTGACTTTTTCAGTAAGAGTTATATATTACTTATGAATTAAATATATATGTTTTAAGAGACAGAGGCTTTTAACCTGAAGTCACGACCCTTGACTCCTCTGTGATATGGATTTCTGATGGCTATCAGGGGATCCATGCCAGGTGTAAACAAAGCAAATTTACCTTTTTTCCTGCTAATTTGAAAATTAACTTTGTGAAAGGTATAATTTATTTTTAATTGTAAGGTACCTTTTCATTTCAGACAGATTTTGGGTGTCATGGGTTGCAAGAACATATCACCAGGTAGCATGAAATAATCATTCTGCAAAATAATAATGTCTAGAAGATTTCCATTGATAGAATTGAAATACAATGTGTGTGTGTATTCTATTGTATCCTATATGATTATGGCTATTAGCTGTTTATATCAAGTCATTGGACTTGGAAAATGGTGCCATCCATTATGAATTTCCCACGTTTCTTCTAATATTTTGAGAAAAGTTATAGAATAATTCAGAATTGCATTTTTCATCTTTCAGTATGAGTTCAGATGAAACTGATGATGTCTCTTGGCCCCTGGTTTTTGTTTGCTCTATCCTGACTCACATGATCAAAGACTAAATTCATTTTTTTGTGAGTTGTTTTTGGAAATCTCACAGGACTTTGAAATTTTCAAATGGCAAACAGTTTCTTTGTTAACAGAAGTTGTGCTAGGAAAAAAAAATCTTGTTCAGTTTACAAATGGAGCATCTGTGATGTTTCATGAGAGATCTGCTTTCCTGCCTGTTCAAAGAAAGAAGCAAAATATCCTGGCAAACCTGACTTATTGAACTTATCCATTTCTCACTACTTCCTTCTTTTTTTTTTGTACATGTTTATTTCTTCATTTTCTCTGCCTTAAAATTCTTCATATTTCCTAGCACCTTGGTGACAGCATTTTAGCTTAATCTGTGATTACTTGAACTACCATTAGGAGGCCAGTTTACTTCAATTGATAATCATCTGGAGACAGTATAATTTGTAATTATACTTTTTGAAATCTCTTTCCTCCTTTTAAAATTTTTTTCTAATCATTTTTTAAATTAATTTTTATTGGAGTACGGTTGCTTTACAATGTTGTGTTAGCCTCCACTGAACAACAAAATGTATCAGCCGTACACATACAGATATCCCCTCCCTTTTGGACTTCCCTCCCTAGTGCACCTAGTGCACTAGGTGAGTTCCCTGTGCTATGCAGTGTATTCCCATCAGTTGTCCATTTTATACATAGTATCAATAATGGATATGTGTCAATCCCAGTCTCCTAATTCCTCCCACCCCACCCCTTTCCCCCTTGGTATCCATACATTTGTTCTCTGCGTCTGTGTCTCTATTTCTGCCTTGCAAATCGGTTCATCTATACCATTTTTCTAGATTCCACATATATGCATTAATATACGATATTTGCTTTTCTCTTTCTGACTTACTTCACTCTGTATGACACTCTCTATGTCCATCCACATCTCTCCAAATGACCCAATTTCTTTCCTTTTTATGGCTGATGTACTTCCTTCTTAAAGCCACTAAAACAAAGAAATAAACTGAATAAGGAATGAAATGACATTAACACACAGGAAGATGAAAGTAATGGGAAAGAAAACAGTGACAGATGAGTAATGACAAGATATTTTAGGAAACTTGAAAATGAATGCACTTGTGAAAACTGACTTCACAGAGATAACCAAAACCTAAGCCAAAGTGGGGGAATGCAAAAGGAAGAAAATAATATCCTCAAACTTTTAGAAATTCGAGGCAGGTAGGACTTCAGAAGATGGGGTCTAGGGGACTTCCCTGGTGGTCCAGTGTGCAAGACTCCACACTCCCAATGCAGAGCGCCTGGGTTCGATCCCTGGTTGGGGAACCAGATCCTGCATGCGTGCCGCAACTAAGAAGCCCACATGCCGCAACTAAGACCTGGCACAGCCTAAATAAATAAATAATAAAATGGGGGCTAGAAAGGAGATAAAGCAAAAGAGTTGATGTAACCTAAGCAGGAATGACAGTGAGTCCTTTATCCTGATTTTCTTGCCTGTGTTCTTCAGACTAGGATCTAACTTTTTGCCTTCTGAACTGGGCAGAAAGCAGGAGAACAGAAAACCTCCACAAGTTGGGCCAAGAACTTCTGGAGAGTAGGGACTCCAGGCACAACTGGCATCTGTGGTGAAGCATCACCCCAAGAAAACGAGGGCTCTGTGAGTTCTGCACACTGAATGGTGATATTCCTATTCCCCCTAAAATGCCCAAGAGGAAGGATGTACAGACAGTCGGGGAACCACCAGTGAAAAATCTGGGCAGCCATCCTATGGTGAAGACCATTACTCAGTGGATCATCTGCTGTTAGTTGCACTCCAAATAGTTTTTAGTACCTCATTCTTCAATATGAACAGACATTGGAGGACATCCTGCAATAGGACCAGTAATGAAAAAAGAAGCAGAGGCCAGAATACACATGCAGAGGAAATAAAGAGCAAAGAGAAGAAAATTAAAGAAACAAAGAAATGACTCAAGGGAAAATTCAGGGAGCAGAAAAGGCCATAAAGAAAAAATAAAAGTCTCTGGACAGATGATACAACAGCAGGCATGAAATACGAGACATTTAGGAAAGGAGAAACGGAGTCATTCAGAGCGTAGAAAGTGCAAATAGTAAACCAAAGTGGAAAAAACATCAATCAAATATTTGTTCTTGCAAAGGACAAATGAAGTGAAGAAATCTGCCAAGAAGTAGAATCAAGATATTAAGAAATAGGAAATCAGAAGGAAAAGATATGAAAATCAGAGTATCAATACAGAGGTTCAATATCTGACCAGAAAGGAAGATGAGAAAAAGAAATGAGATTTCTATGAAAAGCAAGGAATTGATCCATTGCCTGCTCTGTTTAATCACTGAGAGGGATTTGGTTCTGAAAGGGAGTTTGTTGAGTGTGAAGTAATAGTAGGGAATAGAAACGGCAGAGATGATTAAAATGAGACAATTGTTAACACTAGGGAAAACAAAATGCTATCCAAGCACTGTAATTACAGCAAATGACTAAGCTTCACCATGAACAGTAATTACATATTCACAACATGTAAACACTGCATATTAACTTAACCATTAATGTTTACATAACTGAATTTCGAATTCTGCTGGAGAGTTGTGTACACAGAGTGTGGTATAAGGGCAGTAAATTCTTATTTTCCTTTGTAGCAATTTAATAGACACCTTCGCAAATTTTAAAAATCAAGCATAACGTGATAGCAATTTAAATATATGAATGTAAGTTGCAGACACATATCTAAAGAAGGCTGCCTCTGAGGAGCTAGAAATGAACTGGGGATAGGGATGGGCAGGGCAAAGGTACAGCTGATTTTGGTATGTTTTCTATAACTGTCTGAACTTCTAAATGATATCCATGAATTATACTGATACTTTTTAAATGAAGTGCTTTTCAAGTGAGGGTGTTGGGGTGAGACACATGACTCTAGATTGTCAAGTTTGGGATTTGATTTTATTCTACTTATAAAGTTAGCCTATTATGTATCATATGTATGTATGTATAACACATTACGGAAAAACCTGAACAAACTTTTTGGCCAACCCATTATTTCATGAGTGCTGACTGCAGACACAGGACTCCAGTGCCAGAGACAAAGGAATTTATTCCTTATTGCCAGCAAGCAGCAGGAGCCTCAGGGTCTTTGCTCAACTTCCCCATCATCCTCAGGTCTCATGGGAACAATACATCGGGCTCAGGTGGGCACAACACACCTGCGGGTCTGCCTCACAGCTGTGGAACACTGAGTGTGGGGAATCCACTGCTTTTATAGCAAGCTGTAAGCAAACCTTCTCTTTGTCCAGGGGGATGTTATCTCATCTCTCAAAATTAGCAGCTACACAAACAGCCATGAGAAACGGCTCAGGTGAAAGTATTGTCAGGGCCTTACCGTCTTGGTAGACCCAGCAGGAGGTAAATCTGTGATTTACTAGCTGTGATTTGGGGCAGGTCTCTTTACCTATGAAAGGCTCATTTTTCTTACATGCGTGATGGTGAAAATACTAATCACCTTGAGCCTGAAATAATCTATGTAAAACACTCAGGATAGTGCCAGGCGTACAATTAGCACTAAAGATTTTAATTTTTATCTTTGCAAAGAGAAAACAAAACCCAAAAAAGCTTAAGTTCTGGTCTTTTCCAGAATCCATAAATTAGCAAATTTGAGGACTCTTGCAAATTATCAATCTATCTAAGCCTTGGTTTTATCAATTGAAAATGGGGATGGTAACATCCTATCCACAAGATAATGGAAGCACGTCATGGGCAGTTAAATATTATCTGCTGCTCCATTTACTGATACTACTAACATGTACCAGGACATCCAACCCTACTACTTACAGTGCAGAAGCATTATTGCATTAACCGTCAAATAAATACCAGGAAGAAACTTTACATCAAAAATACCAAACACGGCGAGCTGTCAAAGATCATAACACACTTTCAACTTTTACTTAAGCTAAATACAACCACTTTCTTTGAAATTCAGTTGTGAAAAGAATTAAAGTTTCCTTGTACAATATGTACTTATTTTTTGAACTTTGACAGACATTAATTCTTTAAAAGACAAGGCAAACTGATTTCAACAGATGCTTTTTAAGAGGCTGTTTATTCAAAGGATATCAATTTACAATGCCATAAAATATATGTTGTAAGTAGATTTCTGCATGTGTGTGATTTTATATATTTTTCTGAAGAGGTCCACAGCTTATATCAGCTTCCTGAAGGGACCATCAACAATACTGAGTTTGCACTGTGATGGGTTAATAAGCTTTATGATCGTCTCTATCATCGGATGACAACAAAACTCCAATTAGAACGCTAGTACCAATGTTCCTTCTAGTGCTCCAACAATCTCATCTCTCCTGTAGAATTATTCATGATAAAATATCAAATCACTCAAGCAAATATGTAAAATCCATGGGCAAATTCCTTATATTTTCTAAAGTTAACTGATTTTTTGGGGAAGAATCATTTATGTATCTTTTTTTTTTTCCTCTCACTGTTGTGGCCTCTCCCGTTGCGGAGCACAGGCTCCGGACGCACAGGCTCAGCGGCCATGGCTCACGGGCCCAGCCGCTCCGCGGCATGTGGGATCTTCCCGGACCGGGGCACGAACCCGTGTCCCCTGCATCGGCAGGCGGACTCTCAACCACTGTGCCACCAAGGAAGCCCCATTTATGTATCTTTTACTTTAAATTTAATAACGAATAGTGTGTGAGATGTATCATTTCTTGTGTTATAGAAATATATATTTTAAAAGTCATATTAATTAGATAACTCATTTTCATGAAAAATGTTCTGATGCCTTTGAAAGGCAGGAGACTTAAAGGTTAAGGGCATAGAATGGACAGCTAGACCCCCAGAGCGTCTAATTCAGCTCTATCAATTTCTGCTTTGTAATATCAGATGAGTTAACCTCTTAATATCCTCATCTCTAAATAAAGAAATAAGAAATGTTAAGAAATAAATGAGTTGAGACAGATATAAAGTTAAGAATGTTAAGAAATAAATGTTAAGAAATAAATGAGTTAAGAAATAAATGTTAAGAAATAAATGAGTTGAGACAGATATAAAGTATTTAAAATAGTGCCTACCACATAGCAAGCAAAAGCTGTTTTACCTAGTATGATATTACAGATAATACTTCAAAGCTGATAGCTAAGAGGCAATTGTCCTTATAACACTAAATTTAGAAATATTAAAAACTATTAAAATACTTATATTTTGCATAAGGAACTTAAAGTGGAGTCAGAAAGCCTTTTTTAATACTTCAATTAGTGGTTGAGATAGACAGCATACTCTGGGAAATGTTTGTTTGAAAATGGGTAATACCTTGATTTTAATGAGGTGAATTGTTTGTCATAGATTATAGGCATCTTTTTTTAAAATTAGTGCTTCACTAAGCCAAGACTTTTTAAGGGGAAAATTAAAAAAACGCACATCCTGTTTGTGTGTCTTGTCTCAGAAAAGAGAACTCTGTGTCCTCTCTTACACAGGAAGATATTTCCAAAACAGGAGAATGCGATTAATTACCTCTTGATTTAGTTTTCTTTTGATGTGGTCAGGACAAATCTTTAATTTATATGTAATGTTTTGATAAAGAAATTCAGGATCACAGTCACCAAGGCGATGCATTTTTTTCATCCCTGTGCTGTTAAAGAAGCAATTGTATTGTACCTTAAACAAAAAGAAAGTCAATAAATAGACTTTTTCAGGATATGAGTTATGACAGAAGTTCTATAAACAGTGTTTTTCTTTGCCAAATAATTTCTTCCGGGGTCTTTTTTTTTTTCTAAGAATTATGTAATATCTCTTTTTTTACGCCAGAAAAACAGCTAGGATATGAATTTGACATCACAAGCATGGTGAGATCTGGAAAAGATTCTGAGAATGCTATTTACTTCCATACAAAAGGTCACAGAATTAATTCTCTAAGCCAACATTTGAAATTGGCTGGCCCCAGAGCCTTGGATGTTTGGAAAATTAATGGGTGTACGTTCAAAATGTATTTGTTCATACACTTCTAATAAACCCTTTTATAAGACAGAGAACATTGTGTCCAGCTGATTTTACAATTGCCTTTTGAAGAGAGAACTTTGCAAATGGACAAGATCACACTTACAGGATCACTTAACCTAGCTGAGTTAGGAGAAAGCTGCTTTTGAAGAATAAATTCTGTGAATTATTTTAGTGTGCTCTGGACTCTGACTTGAATGAATTGTCAGATGATCCCCTGGGACTCTTAAAAATCCAGCAGCTTCACATCTGTCCGTTTATGTCTCTCAAATGATGTCACTGGGGCCCCACCAAGAGTATTCAATGTCAAACATACACCATTATAACTTTATGTCTATGGGCTACATAAAAATGTCACTTTGGGGAATGTGGTTACATTTAGTGGAGCTGATGGCCATTTTTTTGTTCAAACTTTAGTTTCTTATCAGTGATTTAATTCAGTCATCTTTGTGTGCATCCTATATAATTTGGGGGAGGAGAAGATGGGGAAGGCTGGGGTTGGGAGAATGTACTAGTAATCCTTAATAACTAATGTTGATTTAGTGTTTACTATGTGTCAAGCACTCAGCTGAGCGTTTTGTACGTATTAACTCATGTATTGGTCACATGTCCCCAGAGTAAGTACCATTATTATCTTCCTTTTGGAGATGTGAAAACTGAAATAGAGTGAAATGAAGTGATCTGAGACCATAAACTCTATGGTCACAGAGTCTATGTGAATGACTCAGCCTAGGTGCCCACTAATATATTGCATTTCAGTGGGAAGACTTTCAATACAAGGGGCTCTCTAGAGAGTTCTCCGGAAAGAACTTCGTTTGAATAAACTTAGGTTTATTTGGATCTGGGCCTCTTTTGCTCACGTCCAGAAACTACAAATTCTTGGTAATCCTTGAAGATATCTCAGTAATATACTTTTCGAAGAAAAAGACATTCAAGAGTAGTGAATTATCTGGAATGCCGACATACTAAAGCTTTCTGGAAGGGGGAAAAGTGGGTGGAACGCTGGGGTGGCCATCAGGTCATCTCACTTTGTGGGAAGCCACATCAGAAGTTCAATTGTTAAGCATGGAATTGTGTCCCACGTATTCGAGAGGGCTATTTCGTGGCCCTGATAAGATCTGGTGAAATGCTCTAATTCCATGACAGGGAAGCCCTCTTTAATACCGAGAATTTTGGAGACCTCCAGATTCTGAGTGTTTTACTCTGGGTGTTCACTGAGAAGTTCTTCAGTGTAGTTACAAAGACGATAAAAGTTGTCAGACAAACTGCTTCCCTGCACCCAGCCTTTGCACACTCATACTCCAAACCCTGGATCTCCTTCCCTCCTCAGGGGTGCTGTCCCAGTGATTTGGGAGAAGTGTGTCTTTGGCCTTCGGTATTCGTTTTATAAAACTCACACTCAAATATCTTTTTTAAGGGTCTCAGACACCTCTAGCCCTCTCTGAAGGAAAACATAAATAGATAAATAAACGTGATTGCACGTTTATATATACAGCTTTTCTTTCCCCCCAGACCAGATTGATGTAAAAGGATACCGTTGTTTTGCAGTAAATGACATACCCAAGCTGGAGCAAATTTTATTTGAGTAGATGTTAGTCATTACCAAAGCAACATGGTTTTCCAATTGTACCTTGAACAATAGAATATTAATATGATATTATAAATTTCTTTTAAAATTTATTACTTTGAATTCTTTCAGATTGACATTAACACTCTCCTGTCCAATGGATCTCAAGAATTTTCCAATGGATGTGCAAACCTGTACTATGCAACTGGAAAGCTGTAAGTAGGAACAACTTCCTTTTTCTGAATACTTTAAAAAAAGAGAGTAGATGTATATTTGATGGGTTATATAGATAATTTATTTTGTCATTGTTTTTGTCTAACATTTCCTAAATGGGCATGTTATCCTCTACATAGTATGGAAAGGAATGATGTCTATCAGCACATGCACTCTATACTGTGATAAAGAAGTAAATTCAGGACTAGAAATAACAGTTTTTAAGCTTGAGAAACAGCTATTCTCTCTATACAAATCAAAGATAAAAAGGATGATGACCATTAAAGACAAACTACCATTCTTTTTAATGGAGTGTCTGCTGTAGTCCAAGCATTTTGAATATATTATTTCTCATGCTCACAACAAAGATGTTGTTATCCCCATGTTTCCACATATGGAAATGGTCACTTTGAGTGATTTTGCCCCAATTTATGGAGGTGGTAACAACAAACCATCTGGCTTCAAAGGCTATGCTTACTCTGAACCGTTTTGTTGACCCCTCAGTATTTACTCAGAGAGTACACTGCTGGCTGTGTTGTGTGTTATCTCCGGAGAAAAGACATTTCTCACACTTTATCAGAGATTTATCCAAGCTTATAGGCGTTTCTTTAAATTTCTTCTTTCAAAGTGGATCCGTGTGCATCACGGATTAAATGTTAACACACGAAAACTTAAGGTCCTTCTGTTTTTCTGCACTTATCTATAGAATCAGCCCAAACTTAATTGGTTTTCAGTGTTTAATGCCATACAGAAAGTAAGCATTATGCAATATTTTTCTTGTTATACTATGTTATATCAAGAAAAAAAATGTCTGTTTGACATATTCCTTGAGAAAAAATTTGCAGGTGGATCTTCAGACTTGCAGGCCTCAGAGGCCAGGTCTGTAGTGCGGGGGAGCTGCCACTAGATGGCGTGCCTATGTCGTGGGGGGATGGAACCCGCCCTCCACATTTGGTGATTCTTATTAAAGTGAGGAAGTGGAAATACCCGTTTCTCTGATAATATCGCCTTCTTGTTAAATTCAAATGCATTACTTTTATACGTAGTTCTTAAATATTAATCATACTCATGGACAAATTACTAAATTAAATGAAAGGAAAATAAAAATCTAGTTTTAGTTGGGGGAGCTATTTAGCAAAAAATGCGGGGTGGTGGTGGGGAGAAAGACAGGATTCCCAGCAGTGTGCATTTCTAACTGTTCCAGGAAGGCATTTTTAAAAATTAATTAATTAATTCGTTTATTTATTTTTGGCTGCACTGGGTCTTCGTTGCTGCGCGCGGGCTTTCTCTAGTTGCCGTGAGCGGGGGCTACTCTTCATCGCGGTGTGTGGGCTTCTCATTGCGGGGGCTTCTCTTGTTGCGGAGCGCGGGATCTAGGCATAGTTGTGGCGCGCAGGCTCAGTAGTTGTGGCTCACGGGCTCAGTAGTTGTGGCGCTTGGGCACTAGAGTGCAGGCTCAGTAGTTGTGGTGCACGGGCTTAGATGCTCCGCGGCACGTGGGATCTTCCCGTACCAGGGCTCAAACCCATATCCCCTGCACTGGCAGGCGGATTCTTAACCACTGTGCCACCAGGGAAGTCCCCAGGAAGGCACTTTGAGGACAGGCTTCTTGGTTGCAAAATTAGGTACATGGGAGAGTAATCGAGAAAAAAAATCGTATGAAAAATAGTCTAAGCCACACTGGTTCCCTAATTACTTACTAAACCAAGGATGCTGGATGTTATCCAATAGTGAGGAGCTATTCAAGATGTAGGAGCAAGAAAATGAGTTGGTCAATATTATGCTGTTAAAAATTCTCTCAGCCAGAGGAACCAAGGTTATTTAAGAAGGTTTCATAATACTCCAACAAAAAGAATAAAAGTGGGGACAAAAAGGAGCAATGTGGAAGGTAGGAACAGTACAGGTTGATGCTGTAGAGAAGGCAAAATGTTATCTTTAACTTCTTAGGCTCTTCAGGCTGGGCCTGAAAATTAAACGGAGATAGGATAGATTAACAGAAGAAAAGGATACCCATTTATTTAATGTTAAGTTTTACATAACATGGGATCTGTCATAAGGAGATGACTAGTCAAGGAAGTGGCCAAACCTAAATGCTTTTTTACCAGGTTGAACAAAGAGAAGCAATTGTGGAAAAGTACCTAGACTGTGTGGGGAAACTAAAGGAAGATGAGAATTATTTTAAAAAGTCTGTGTGTACAGAATTCTCTTGGCTTTGATTCCTGGTACGGGGAGCACGTCTTTCATGTGGGAGTTTTTATCTACAGTTTTCAGGAAGAAAAGGGGAGATTAGAATGGTCTTCTTGCATCTGCTGTTTTTCAGGTGCCTTTAGCTCAAAATAATCCTTCTACTAAAGTGGCATATTTAGGGGGCACATATTCCACCATTCTTCATTCACTTCAATACAAAGTGGATGCAAAGGCTCTGGGAATGAGTGAGTCAGAGCTAAAGAGCTTTCATAGGTAGAATCGTTTTGGAAATACTGACAGAGAAAGAAAACATAGAATAAGTAAATGTTAAAGGGAATATTGATAAATCCAATCTTAATATATTTGAAGTTCGGGAAATTTAGGTATAAAGCAAAGGGAAGAGTGAGACCTGAAGACATACTATTAACAGCCATCTACAGAGTGGTTCAACCATAACAAAATTTTTAGTGGAGAGAATGCACAGATGAAAACAAACACACAAAGAAGAGCCAACGCTTAACAAAGGCCTTCATTTCGAGGTTGTTGGAAGGAATTCCAGTCAAGGGGTTGTCATAGATAGCAAATTAAAATCGCAATCATGCAATCTCAAAAGAGAAGGGGCAACTGAGGAGATCTGTTTAAGAGCATCAAGTGCTGTGAAATGGTGTTTTTTTTTTTTAAGTACTTGAAAAAAGTCATTTTTATTGATGATAAAGACAAATGTGATTAGAATGATGAGGCTCAAAGCTGGATTCCAAAAAGTTTTAAGAAAAAGGGGGAACATGATGAGCAAGTGGTAGCAGTGAGTGAAATCCATAGTTCCATGAATGTTCGTTATTACAGATGAGAGGGTACAGGGCCTAAGGACAGCTGGCTCACTGGACTTCGTTAGAATAAGGAAAGCTTCCTGGGCTATTTTGCAGACACACATGCTCATGTAACAAGACCTTTCATCTTCCTGCCTTTCCAACAACATTTCCAATCAATCAAAAACCCAGTGCGGGAAAGCAAAGCCTCTTGTTGCCTCCGCGTTATTTCTTTTTTCTTTTTTTTTTTTTTTTTTTTGCGGTACGCGAGCCTCTCACTGTTGTGGCCTCTCCCGTTGCAGAGCACAGGCTCCAGACGCGCAGGCTCAGCGGCCATGGCTCACGGGCCCAGCCGCTCCGCGGCATGTGGGATCCTCCCTCACCGGGGCACGAACCCGTGTCCCCTGAATCGGCAGGTGGACTCTCAACCACTGCGCCACCAGGGACGCCCCGCCTTATTTCTTTATCAAGAGTTGGTAGACTGCCTCAAGTATCCCTTTCATATTTCGGTCATTAAACACTTCCTGCCCCCTTATTAGAAATTAATTTAGCTCACAATAGAGATACTGTTTGTTAAACTCTTTTAGCAGATGCTAAGAAAATCCTGTCAAAGTAAAAGCTACTGAAGTCAAATTCTTCAAGGTGTTTTTCTTAAACTGTTTTATTTATTTACTTATTTTTTAGCATCTTTATTGGACTATAATTGCTTTACAATGGTGTGTTAGTTCCTGCTGTATAACAAAGTAAATCAGCCATAGGCATACATATATTCCCATACCTACTGCCTCTTGTGTCTCCCTCCCACCCTCCCTATCCCACCCCTCTAGGTGGATACAAAGCACTGAGCTGATCTGCCTGTGCTATGTGGCTGCTTCCCACTAGCTATCTATTTTACATTTCGTAGTGTATATATGTCCATGCCACTCTCTCACTTTGTCCCAGCATACCCTTTCCCCTCCCCATGTCCTCAAGTCCATTCTCTACATCTGTGTTTTTATTCCTGTCCTGCCCCTAGGTTCTTCAGAACCTTTTCTTTTTTTTTTAGATTCCATATATATGTGTTAGCCAACGGTATTTGTTTTTCTGTTTCTGACTTACTTCACTCTGTATGACAGTCTCTAGGTCCATCCACCTCACTGCAAATAACTCAATTTCATTTCTTTTTATGGCTGAGTAATATTCCATTGTATATATGTGCCACTTCTTCTTTATCCATCTGTCGATGGACACTTAGGTTGGTTCCATGTCCTGGCTATTGTAAATAGAGCTGCAGTGAACATTGTGGTACTGACTTTCTGAATTATGGTTTTCTCAGGGTATATGCCCAGTAGTGGGATTGCTGGATCATATGGTAGATCTATTTTTGGTTTTTTGAGGAACCTCCATACTGTTCTCCATAGTGGCTGCATCAATTTACATTCCCACCAACAGTGCAGGAGGGTTCCCTTTTCTCCACACCCTCTCCAGAATTATTATAGTGCCTTCCTAGTCTCTACTCCAACTTTAGACAGCATTTAGGTGTTGCAAAACTGACGTTGGCTCACAGAGTCTGTTTGAATAGTTTGGGTCTATGAAATAAACTGATTAGTTCATAAATTTGAGCAGATCTGACCCTCCAACCCTCTGATAGGCAGACATAGAATGTTCTTTCACAACCTGGAGTTTATTCCAAAGAGGTAGCTGGGCAGATCCCTCCCATACCTCTCTCAGGGCAGAACCAAATATACACATTTTCCTCATTAAAATGGGCTCAAGATCAGGTCCTTTTCTGATTTTAGTTGAGATTTCTCACATGAACTTTAAAACACTGTACATTCAAGGCGTGGTAATTTTGTGAAGTTTTGAAAAATGTGAACAATGTTATCAGCATGATTGTCATTTGAGGAGACCAATTAGGAGTCACAAATTTTATTTCCACCATTATCCTAAGAGAGAGAGGGAGAAAGGTTACACTGACCGTCTATGATAAAGTCTTTTAGGTCTTCAGAGAGAAATGTAACCAAAGTACTAGTAGAATAATGGTGATAGGTTAGTTACACCAGAGAATTTTAGAGAAAGTGTAAATACTAAGAAAATAATTTAGCGCGCCTAAGAACTTAAATGAAACCGCATGTAACAACCTGGTTTATGGTAATATTATTCAAGTTAAATGCACAAATTATAAATTACAGTGTTTTAGTTAAATACATTTTGACATGGCAGTTGTTCCTTGTCAGGTTAATAAAATTTACTGCAGTAATATTTCTCCTGGCGATAGACAGCCAGCACCCACCAAGTGTGAGCATTTTCTTCCTTTTGTTTTTTAAATTCCACCTGTTCCTTAAGAACACAAGATTTGAAATCCCAGTCTCTTTCTCTCTCTCTCTTCCAATTGAGGAAGCTGGACCAAATATGATTCCAGTTCACTTTTAAAACTAAATGTGAATCTATAATTTACTAATAAATCTCAAACTTGTTTTGAACTTAAATGTTTGCGCAGCCCACATTTTCTCTTTAAATAAGTATTACTTTTATGATTTCCTCCTGGTATAAAGTATTAAGCAATAACCTATTTTCTTCTGTAGTCTTTTTTTTTTAACATCTTTATTGGAGTTAAAAAATGTTATGTTAAAAAATGGTGTGGGGCTTCCCTGATGGTGCAGTGGTTGAGAGTCCGCCTGCCGATGCAGGGGACACGGGTTCGTGCCCCGGTCCGGGAGGATCCCACATGCCGCGGAGTGGCTGGGCCTGTGAGCCATGGCCGCTGAGCCTGCGCGTCCAGAGCCTCCCTGTGCTCCGCGACGGGAGAGGCCACAGCAGTGAGAGGCCTGAGTACCGCAAAAAAAAAAAAAAGAAAAAAAAAAGTGTGTTAGTTTCTGCTGTATAACAAAGTGAATCAGCTATATGTATGTATATATCCCCATATCCCCTCCCTCTTGCATGTCCCTCCCACCCTCCCTATCCCACCCCTCTAGGTTGTCACAAAGCACCGAGCTGATCTCCCTGTGCTATGCGGCTGCTTCCCACTAGCTATCGATTTTACATTTGGTAGTGTATATATGTCCGTGCCACTCTCTCACTTCGTCCCAGCTTACCCTTCCCTCTCCCCATGTCCTCAAGTCCATTCTCTACATCTGCATCTTTGTTCTGTCCTGCCCCTAGTTTCGTCAGAACCGTTTCTTTTTTTTTTAGATTCCATATATATGTGTTAGCATATGGTATTTGTTTTGTTTTTCTCTTTCTGACTTTCTTCTGTAGTCTTTTAACCTATTTTTAAAAAATGACCGAAGATGAAATTTTTTAAAGATGATAATGGAATACATTTGAATGATGTGTTCAAAATCAGCAAATTTGTACTAGAAAATTTGAACAATAGAAAAACAAAGAGGGACATGATTTAACCTTGACTCACAACTGTCCTCACGTGTATTAACCCTTTTGGAGTTTGTCTCATGACCCTTTTTCCTTTACTCGTGTGTATGAGTGTGTGTGTGATTATGTATATATGTGATTATATGTGACCAAATATGATTCCAGTTCACTTTTAGAACTAAATGTGAATCTATAATTTACTAATAAATCTCAAACTTGTTTTGAACTTAAATGTATGCTCAGCCCACATTTTCTCTTTAAATAAGTATTACTTTTATGATTTCCTCCTGGTATAAAGTATACCTGATGACAGGGGTGACCATATAATTTATCATCAAAATGGGGACACTTAGGAGAATAAATGAAGGGCACCACATGTATTTAAATTTTTATATCTTTGTAATATATATTTATTAACTGACATGATTTTTATATTAGTGGATGAGTATCGTTCTAGGTTTTTAAATATAATCCGTCCTAAATCAAACCAAACTAATTTGGAATCATCTTTAAAGCTGCAATTTTGGTACTAAATTTGAAATTGTTGACACCATTAGTGGATCTTGCTATATAGACTATAATGGTTTTATTAAGAAAATAATCTGTATGCAGTTGAGATAGCTAAAGTACTTGATAATTTTAGAGCTTAATTTTACTTTTCTTTGTATTGAAGTAGGTAACTAGTTCAGCCCATATATTTTTACAGATATTGTCTCTGTCTTTGTCTTGAGTACCTTTTATCAAAAAATGTTTTTATAGAACAAAACTCAGTCAAATTAGTTGCTTTTATTTAGGAATCTTTTAAAATTCTTCACCTAATTCACACGCTGGAAAATAGGCCTTCTGAATTCCATTGAATTTCAATATAAGTTATCCAATTAAAAACAAGCAGTCCATCAATATAATTTTCTCATAATTTAATATATTCCAAAGCACATTTATTAAATAAATAATGAATAAATATTGTACAGCATTTGAGACTTCAGTGTTCTCCCTTACTATTGTAGGGATTAATCTCAATGTGTACCTGTTTAGAAACATCATATTTATAATTCCTATCTGATAAAAAGTTTCAGAATCTAAAATTTTAGTGCTCCATTCATAACATAATTTGATTAAATATTTCCAACTGATTTTGAACAAATGCAACCGAAATTTAGAGAACCTATTTACTGAGAGTTCAATACCATTGCAGAATATATAAGTTCATTTTTTTTAATAAGTTCATTTCTAAAGTACTTTCAAATGCTCAAATTTAAAAAAAAAATTTATCTGATGGCAAGCAGTAAATAGAGAAATGTGTTATGCCATGATGAAATATAATTTTTAATTCAACATCAGCTTTGTCACACAGAGAATTATAGTTCACTTAACTCGACGTTCCTATAAAAATGTAAAATTTAACAACTATCACTTCTCTTCAATTGATGGAATGGAGCAGAGCTTATGGATGTAAAATAAATCATATATGCATCGTTACTAATTTCAAGAATACTGCATCTCCATAGATTTTTCAATTTAGTAAGAACATAATTTTTAACATGGTGATGAGTTCCAACAAATATTTTATTCAGATCCATCACAAACAAGTGACATTTATTTTCAACGCTGAACTTTTTAAATGAATTTAACAGACTTTACAATAGAATTTACAGTGACATCACATACTTCATCCTCAACACATGTAATTCCAAAAGAATTAGATTTAAAAATCAAACTCATTTAAAATCATTTTAACCAATTTTCTCTTTGAAGCAGGAAATGATACTGAAACAAAACTGCCATCATTTAATTGCTTGCAAATTTCCTGTTATGCGCTTTTCCAAGAAAACCTGAAGTCAAAAAAGAGTGAAATTAATTCAGAAAAATAATCATTCGATCTAAATAAAAATTCAGTTTTCATAGAGTGATACGTAAATGTTCCCCCTGCAAACACACTTATCAAATGATCATCTTTGGGCAGTATTCCAAAAATGACTATATCTTTTGAAATAGATGCTGATATGTTTTCAGCTCATTTGTGTCTTGTGGCTTTTATGTGGACAGCACTATCCTTGTAGCCGCTTTCGTGAATGTTAAATATAAACAACATTTTGTTCAAGTTGCACCTTCACCATCAACTTTTTGTGTGAAATGGAAATTTGGTGCTTTCTTTTTCAGTAAATATTGAATTCTTTTAGCCATTGCAGCTAGGAGAGTTTATTACAAAATATGAGTGTTGCCAAATAATAAAATAAATGTTTGTAGGTTTTAAAGCATTCGGGTTACTTCCTATATGATCCTTAGCAGTACTAAGCTAGTAGTACTAAGCAGTACTCAGCTTTCAGTTACAACTAACATAATTTTCTGTGACACTTAGGCACTTTGACACTTCACACATGTCCCAGGTTTGTATACCAAGTGCCCAGAGCGGGTAACAAAGGTGAAAAGTACTGCCACTACTGCGATCAGGAGTTAGCTGCCCTTGAAATATTAGTTACTGAAGGGGTCTGATAAAGATAGAGGGACCATTGCTGAAGCGGGCTGTTTTACAGGTTTAACCTAATATTTCATACTCTATTATACTATGGGAGAATCTAGAAGTAAAATTGAAGATATACCAAACCAATAATGATGTATTTTCAAACAATGATTAATAATGATACCTAATCTAAAAATGAAGAATCTAGAACAACTGATAAGTCAGAGAGGACATAGGGGAGAAAAAAAAAGGTAATCTAGGGCTGTTTTGGCAAACGAAGATGTATGGTTAGAATTCTTATAACCAATTGACTCCTTTACTAAGAGAAAGGAAGAAAAAGGGAAATCCTGGAAGATTGAATATTTTTTCTCTTAAGACACTAAGCTCTCAAAAAACAACTGAGTCATTGTTTTTAAAAAATAAATTTATTTATTTATTTTGGCTGCTTTTGTTCGTTGCTGTGCACAGGCTGCTCTTCGTTGTGGTGCGCGGGCTTCTCATTGTGGTGGCTTCTGTTGTTACGGAGCACGGGCTCTAGGCACGTGGACTTCAGTAGTTGTGGCATGCGGGCTCAGTAGTTGTGGCTCCTGGGGTCTAGCACTCAGGCTCAGTAGCTGTGGCACACAGGCTTAGTTGCCCTGCGGCATGTGGGATCTTCCCGGACCAGGTCTCAAACCCGTGTCCCCTGCATTGGCAGGCGGATTCTTAACCACTGTGCCACCAGGGAAGTCCCTGAGTCATCTTTAAGTCTACCCCAATCAGATGGGATGGAGGCATCATATTAAGATACAAACAGTTGTAAATGATTGAAAACAAACACCCCTCTAGTTTTCACATCTGAGAATAGTAAATATTTAATTTAACACTGCTACACCTGAATAATTGTTACAGTCTTTCCTCTGGAAGGCTTTATCTGATTCTCCTTCTGCTCCTGTACTCCAGCTTAGTTTAGACCCCTTTCTGCACTCACATAGAACTCTGCTTATTCTCTATCAGGCTCTTCACAATCTGTTAGTTTATCTGTTTTATTGTCAGTTGCCACTGTTCTACGAGCATCTTGACTGGAGCTGGGCAGTTCCAGCCGTTTACCTAGGTACTTATATAGGGTAGGAACTCAACAATTATTTATTAAATTAATGAACTAGTTAAATTAATTCCAGGGCAACATTTCGGTAATAAAATTTTTTCTTGTTGGTAATATTTGAATATTTTTATAGATGAGATTTTTTAAAAATAGAGTTTTTAGAGCAGTTTAAGGTTCACAACAAAATTGATCAGAAATTGACAATTTCCCTTACAGTTCCCTACCCACCCCGCACATGCACATCCTCTGCTAGTGTCAACACCCCACACCAGAGTGGTGCGTTTATTATAATCCGTGGACCTACATTAGGGTTCACTCTTGGTGGTGTGCATTCTCTGAGTTTCGACAAATATGTAATGACATGTATTCCATTGTAGTATTGTACAGAATAGTTTCACTGCCCTAAATATCCTCTGTGCTCTGCCTATTCACTTCTTCCTCCCCCAGATCCCTGGTTACCACTGATCATTTTCCTGCCTCCATAGTTTTGCTCTTTCTAGAATGTCATGGAGTTGTAGCCTTTTCAGATTGATTGACTTCTTCCATTTAGTAAGATGCATTTAAGGTTCCTCCATGTTTTCTCATGGCTTGATAGCTCATTTCTTTTTAGTGCTGAATACTATTCCATCATCTGGATGTACTGCAGTTTACTTATCCACTTACCTGCTGAAGAATATCTTGGTAGCTTCTAAGTTTTGGCATGTACAAAGCTGCTATAAATTTCTATGTGCAGGTTTCTGTGTAGACATATGTTCGACTCATTTGGTTTTCAACTCATTTGATTGCTAGATCATATGGTAAGAGTATGTTTAGTTTTATAAGGATCCACCAAACTGTCTTCTGAAGTGGCTGTACCATTTTTTCATTCTCACCAGCAGTGAATTCTTGTTAGTCCACATCCTCTCGTCAGTATTTGGTGTTGTCAGTATTCTAGATTTTGGTCATTCTAGTAGGTGTGTTGGTTTCTTGTTGTTTTAATATGAAATTCTCTAATGACATAACAAGAATTTTTTAAAAGATTATAAATTTATATCTCCTGATATCTTACACAAGCCCCCTACCATTTCTTGTGTTTAATTAGAGTTTTTAAAAAACTATTTTCTTATCTAATGCCAGAGAAATTGGGAATTTGCATGAGGGCTTTTTTTCAGAGGGCTGGAAAAGATCTCAAGGAAAAATTACAATTCTTTCAAATATTGCAAACTTCCACAGCATATTAATTGCATATCTATTGAACCCATTTTTTGGTGCTTCAAACTATGATTCATTATTTAAATATATATCAGGAGTGTATTTTCTAAGATATTTGCGTGCACAAAATTATACACGTTTTAAAAAATTCTGCATACATCCATTGCAAGCTCTCCACTCGCCAAAGTTGATGAGAAGCCCAACATCATAAATTCTTCAGGACGCCCCCTCCTTCATAGTGTTAGGAAACAGTGTCTGGGTTTATGTGAGTCTTGAACCAAAGTCTTTGAGGCTATTATGGCCATGCTGCCGCTTCTCCACATGGACATCAATGTCGTTGCCAGAGGCTGAACATTGGGTTGCGTTCTGCTATGGCCCACTCTCGACTAGCCCCAGAGGTACCACTCAAGAAGTTCAGGCTCCAGAAGCTTTTTCTGCATCTCAAGATTATACCTACGTCTTACTTTCCCGCACCACAGATATTCACACTGCTATGGTCCACTTGATGTTCTACAACCCCCTCCCCCCAGTTATAGTGCCGCATGCAATTGGCACAAGTTTTTAATGTTTATACATGCTTAGATAGCTTTCTACACTTTATCTTTGATTCCTTTGATCAGTCTGTCTGTTTCTTTAACAGTAACTAATCCTTTCCTATTCTTATTTATTTTTTTTTGCGGTACGCGGGCCTCTCACTGTTGTGGCCTCTCCCGTTGCGGAGCACAGGCTCCGGACGCGCAGGCTCAGCGGCCATGGCTCACGGGCCCACCATGGCTCACGGGCCCAGCCGCTCCGCGGCATGTGGGATCTTCCCGGACCGGGGCATGAACCGGTGTCCCCTGCATCAGCAGGCGGACTCTCAACCACTGCGCCACCAGGGAAGCCCTCCTATTCTTTTTTTGTAGTGTATTTTAATTAGATTTATAAGGCTATATTCAATGATATCATAAAATCAGAGGGCTGGAAAAGGCTTTGGAGTTCATCTATTTTAACTAACACAACGATTAAGGGTCTCATAACATTCCTGACAGATCATTTCCTAGCCTCTGCTTGAGGGAAACTTGTTACCTTACCAATTCCACTGTGAAATTCTTTTAGAACATTCTCACTTACACTTATTTAGCTGAAATGTGCCTTCTTGAACTTCCTGTTTGTTACTTTTCTGTCTTCACCTTTCTCTTCCCAAGGTGAAAATTCTCTGATCCTTCCTATAGCTTTTTTTTTTCCTTTATATATTATCTCCCTTGATAATCTCAGATAGTCTATAATTTTAATATCATCCTTAGGTAGGTGACTCTCAAACTTATAACTACAATCCTGATCTCACTTTCAATGTATAGGTCCGTGATTTCAACAATTTTCAACATATAAATCAACGTTCAAACTTGTTAGCAACACCTGCGTCTCCTGCTAGCATCTTAAATTCAGTGTACCCGCAAGTAAACCCATCAGATACAAACACACAAGCCCATCTTCCTCCTTTCCCTTTATCTATTTCTAATTCAAACAGTCAACCTCCTCGTACACGTTACATACTATTTTAGGTACTGGAAAAATATGTCAGTGACTAAAATAGAATAATCTCTGTTTTTATAAAGTTTAAATTCCAGGAGGCTAGATAAAAAATAAACAAAATAAAAACTTGATGACTGTATACCATGGCAGGCAAAGAGTAGTTCAAAGGAAAAAAATAAACAGGAAAGGGTAATGTAGACTCATTGGAAGAAAAGTATTTTATAAGATGGTCAGAGAAGGCTACTCTACTGACATGACGTAAGCAAAGACTGTGGCATAGCTACTTGTCAGTGACTTAGACTTGAAACTTTGAAAAGTTCTTTAACTTCTTATTTTCCCTTAACTATATATTTAATTAATTTCCAATTTTGACAAAATGATCTACTGAAGTATTACCTCTACCTTATATTCCTGAAGAACCATTGAGGAAGAATGAAAATTTTTTCTTTACCTTCTCAAGAATGCAGATAAACCTGTTAAAATTTAATTTATTTTATTGTGTTCAAAACACTTAGCATGAGATCTACCTTCTTAACAGATTTTTAGGCGTACAATACATTATTGTTGAGTGTAGGTATGAGGCGATACAGCTGATCTCTAGAACTTATTCATCTTGTTTGACTAAAACTTTATGCTTGTTGAGTATTCTCATTTCCCCATCCCTCAGCCCCTGACAGTCACCATTCCATTCTTTAATTCTATGAATCTGATAATTTAAGATGCCTCGTACAGGTGAAGTCATGCCGTATGTGTCTTTCTGTGGCTGGCTTATTTCACTCGGCACAATATCCTTGAGCTTCATCCATGGTGCCGCAAAAACTAAAAATAGGACTACCGTGTGATCCAGTAATCCTACTTCTGGGTATTTATCACAAGAATTGAAATGAGGATCTTGAAGAAATACTAGCACTACTGTGGTCATTGTAGCACTGTTCACAGTAGCCAAGATGTGGGAATAAGCTATATGTCCATTGACAGACGAATGAACAAAAAATGTAATATATACATACAGTGGGGTACTATTCAGCCTTTAAAAAGAAGGAAATTCTGTAATATGGGGGAAAAACCCTTAGTTTCTGAAGGTGGTAATTTCTTAAATCTTGGTTGCAATGTGAAATTGGAAACCATAGCAATGAACTCTTCTTTTTTTGTTGTTGAAGTATAATTGATTTACAACATGGTGGTAGTTTCAGGTGTATAGTAAAGTACAGCAAAATAATCTGAAAAAAATATGAATATATAACTAAATCACTTTGCTGTATATTTTTCAATGAACTCTTCATGCTCTTGTAAATTAAAATCTGTTTGTGTCTTGAACGTTAAATGGATCTTTTGCCTATGCATGATTTTTAACATCATGCTTTGATCATTTGGAAAACATTAGCTTAATGAGTTATTCAGATATTCCAAACATTGACACATGACATTATACAATATTGAAAAGTCACATCTGTTAATATCACCGCTGAGCTCATCAAAAAAATCTTTAAGTATTGGGAAAATAATTTTTCCAAAATTTAATGTTAAGTAGAAAGCTCAAAACCTACCATTGACAACAAATACTGTCAGTTGTTTCCCTCAACACGATAGGTTCACTCACTTCTTTTATTTTCAAGAAAATGATTGGCCATATACCTAATTGTAATAACCGCAGTTTGCCAGTCATTTTTTTTTCAAGTAAAAATGGTGTTTCGAGCAAAACCAGCTGGTTTACTTGCAAATCAATCACACCAGTGCTTTCCCTTAAAAGAACCATCGTGTTACAACGTGCAGCTGAAGTGCTTTATCCGTACTTCCCATTCCCATACACAGAATATTAAAAGGACATTTATATAAGGGTCAGAATTTACTAAGATTGTAATTGTTATTGTTTCATCAAGGATTGAGGACATTCTTAAATAAAATGGCATTGTTTATACTGCAAGATACGGCAGTAAAGAATACAATAACGACTAGCACAGTTTGCAGCCACCACTTTTATTCTAAAGCACTAGAAGTTTTACTTACTGTGTTTTCACCATCTGGACCAACGTCAACACAAGAAAAAAGGCAGATAATGTCTTATGAATATGAAAGCAGTTTGGATTTTGTGAATCCCATGAGAAGGTTCTACTAGAGTAATGTTTCTAAAGCACAATTTTTGTCATGTCACTCCCCTGCTCAAAAGATTTCAATTGTTTATCATTGCCCACAGGGAATTTTAAAAAATCAAACTTTGCAACCTGGAGTGTAAATTTTACATAATCTTACATTAATTCATCTTTTTATTCCATATGCTTCTTCATGCAAACTGGCTCTAGATAAATAAAGTTATTGCTATTCCTATTATAAACCTTGGGAGTTTGTGGTTTCTTTCAACCAATTATACTGTTTCCTTTGCCTGAGTGCCTCACTGTCTCTCACGTTCTTTATATGCTGGTCTTGCCTTTCTTCAAGGTGCAACTCAAATGAGGCTTAAATGGCTATTATAGATCCCTCTTCTGAAAGCACATAGCAGTTTGAACCTCCCCCTTGCCACTTATCTTCTACCTGGTAATAGCACCTCACATCCCATGAAACCCAGTAGGATGCCTTACATATGGTCTGTGCCGAACAAATACTTGTTGAAGAAACAAGTGTTTGCTTGCATTGAGTCATTTGTTTACACGTTTCCCTGCAGCTACCCTATGAGACTGTTGGCTGAAGGTAGGGTTAATGCTTTTGTTCCCTCAATGAAGTATTCCTTGTTGTGGAACTCATTATGGTACAAGGCCATTCAGCTCACAGCCTGAATCTCATTAGCCGGTCTCTTCACCTTGGCAATTCTCAGAATTGTATAAAGTTCTGCCAACCAAAAGCATAAGGATGCTAAAACACTGTGAACTGTGTAGAAAAGTACTGATTTTTTTTAAAAGTTATGTTTGAAGGCTTATTGAGGCAAAATTACCATTTAGTTAATTTCCTTGAACATCCACTTAGTTACTTAGAATAAAAGCATTACCGCCTAAAATTGTCATTTCACTATTTTCCTTCTGGTTTCAAACTTAAATATTTTATGGACCTTAAGGAAATAGCATAGCTTGATTAGGATATGCCCATGCCTAAATCACTTAGTGTGCATGATTATTTGACACAAGAGCAAGCTGAGTATGCTGTCTATAAATTGCATCAGAGACTAACTAAGCCTTGTCTTTGAGGGAATTTCAGAGAGCTACTTTGTTTTCATAGAAAACCCTAAGAAAAACTTAGAACATAAAAACAAAACAGGGTTTCAGTTCATTTCTCCATTTATCTGTCTAAATTGGGAAATATCTCACATATTTTTGTCTTCAGGGATTGCACATATGGAAGAATAGGGTACTTGTCTTACCTGGAAGTAAATAAGAATCAGTGCCTATTTTCCTTTTGATCCTTGAGAAATGTGCATCTATTTTCTCTTTAGGTAAGATGGTATAGACAATGGATATATCAAAAGACTTACAAATAAAAGTGAAAGCCTTCTGTTATTAGCCACCAAATCATTAATTGCAGGGTTCAATGAAATGTATTCCAGTATAAGCAAGTCAAACATAAGTCCTTGCTGTGCTAAGTCCAATGGTCTAGAGGACAGTCTTGCAGGTCTTCTTATCTGTCCTGGAACCAGAATTCAGGCGTGTCCCCTTCAGTCTGGAGGACTTTACAACCTCTACCAAATAGCGCTTGCTCCGTAATGAGCCATCATACGGATGCTGCTGCTGCTAAAGCCACCTTTCCCATAGCCAGTGGAGTGGATGTCGTGAGGTGTGCCCACGGGTCAGGAGGGTGGGCTGGGCATCTGGCTCTAGTCACTATAACCACAGCTGGATCAGATTCAGCTCTTTCGGAGATGGCTTCCAGGTATTGCGGGAGGAAGAAGGGTGATCAGTTCCCTTCCAGACACCTCGCCCTGCTCAGCCTAATCTTCCCCGCGCCAGCTGTTTCTAATCATGCACACAGCCCCTTGTCGACAACATTAGCTACCAGAGAATTTGTTTGGGACACTTTCCCTTGTTTGCCGCTTGCTTCATGCACCTAGAGCTTCTGCTTCCTTTACCTGGCCCCTTGCCTTAGTTCAGAGGCCAGACTGTGCTGCTTCCTCTCTTCCTACCTCCGGGGCAGCTGTGAACTCTGACCACCTGCAATCTTCCCCACAGGTGAAGTTCCCTTTGACTCCTTCTCTGCAACGGCCTTCAAGTGCACCTTTCAACAGCTTCTCACTCAGAGGGAAGAAAAAGATCAAATTCTGCTTTCCTTAGATACCATTCCTATAGACAGATGACATTTTAATTTGCTAAAAGACGCTGGCTAATTACAAAATACATTCGTGAATTCTAGTCAGAATTCACTCATGCTATGTGCAAGAGTTTATCCCTCCACAAACGTGGATTTTCTTTGTATACTGATTTTCCCTGAACAGCAGACATTTCTATCTAAGATATCCTTTTGTCCATTTTGGGACTCGGGACGTAGAAGCAGATGCCATAAACTGAAATAGTTAATGATTAAACCAAGAAAGGTATCAGCTCTGGTTCGTTCCCTCCATGGATGTTATAGTTTAGGTCATTTCCTAACCTGTGATGATTTCAGTTTTTGTTGAAAGGGTCCTGAATAATTTGAGAAAAGGTGAGGAGAGATCTCATGGAGTGGAACCAAAATGAATTGCTGAGTTAATGCAGTAGCTGCCCATCCCAAGGAAAGAATGTATATGCCTATTCTTTAAGGTTCCTACATGCCATGCCATACTTATTATTAGCCTACTACATTCTCTTACATTATTTGATAAATATTCTGTATGAAGAGACTTCAGTAGACTGGAATTGTGCCATGCATAGCTCAATCAATAGAGTTAAGGTGACACTGTTTGGTCTTCCCATCCTATGGGAACACTACAAGTGATTATTTTAAATTTCACTCCTTTGAATGCCCTTTTCGCTATAAATATTTTTATTATGTTTTGCCTAGTTGGGTACACAATGAATGATCTCATTTTTGAATGGCAAGATGAGGCACCTGTGCAAGTGGCAGAAGGACTCACTTTGCCCCAGTTTCTGTTGAAAGAAGAGAAAGATTTACGATACTGCACTAAACATTACAACACAGGTAGGAGTTGAGTGTTCTTCATTATACTTATGACTTGCGGTTTTATGATATTCAGATGTTTCTTAATTATAGCGCCAAGTTAATTATTTTAACAATTTATAGCTGAATTTTTTTTATAGTCATAGAGCAGAGAATGGATGTCTTTGAAACTTACGGAAGCTTTGACTCATCACATCTTGTTATATAATTGGTTTGTATGGAAAAAAAGAAATGCTTGGTGTTCAATTATATTTAACTAATTTCTTTTGTTGTGAAATGCCTATAGTTACATAGTAATGATGTTTCCAAAAAAGTTCCTTTAATTTCTATGTGAGTGATAAAATGTACTTTTTAACTGTCCTGTAGCTGTAAACATTGTGTTTGCTTAAAAAATGAAAGAGGTCACTTTTTTTTTTAAGGCTTCACTTGCCTAAATTTTTAGTTTAGCCACAATGTCATGCATTTCAAGATATTGTTACTAAGCACCTACTACTCACATTGACACAGTAGCCTTTTACCTTTGAGAATAAATATCAGATACAGTCATCAACATCAAGGACTGCAAGACTTGTACCTTCATGTTATTTGTTCACTTCTCTCACAACTGGAACTGGCTATTTCCGTAATATCTCTTCTAATTGCCTAATCTACAAGTTCCCTTAAACTGCCCACAGATGATGCATCACTCCAAAGTGGTGAGCGCGTGGCCTCCCACTAGCATCTGTGGCTGCTCTTATTATTTCCATATAGTAACTATGATTTTTCTTGGGCTCAACATTTCCAGAATTGTGACCTGGCCTTTCACTATATAGTCAGCCCTCCATATCCATGGGCTCACATTCAAAGATTCAACCAACTGGGGATTGAACATATTGGGAAAAAAAATTCCAGAAAAGTTCCAAAAAGCGAAGTTCTCCCTGTACCATTTGTTAAGGAGACCATGCTTTCCCTGTTGAATAGTCTCAGTCCTTTGTCTAAAGTCAATTGACCATAAATGATCAGTTCTTGACTTTCAATTCTATTCCATTAATCTGTATATCTTTACTTATGACAGTACCATATTCTGTGACTATTGTAGATTTGTAGCAAGTCTTGAAATTGGGAAGTGTGAGTTCACCAAATTTGTTCTTTTTTTCCCTCAAGGCTATTTTGGCTATTGTAGGTCCCTTGCATTTTCATACTAATTTTAAGATCAGCCTGTCAATTTCTGCATAAAAGCCAGTTGGGATTTTGATAGAAATTGCAATAAATTTGTAGATCAATATGGGAAGTATTGCAATCTTAACCATATTAACTCTTCTGATTAATGACTACAAAATGACTTTCTATTTATTTTGATCTTCTTTAATTTTGTTCAACTGTGTTTTGTAATTTTTAGTGTAGAAGTTTTATACTTTTTTGTTAAATTTATCTCTAAATATTTTATTTTATTTGGTTCTTGTAAATGGAATTGTTTTCTCAATTTAATTTTTGGATTTTCCATTGCTAGTGTACAGAAACACAATTGCTTTTTGTATACTGATAGTGTATCCTGTAACGTTGCTGAACTCTTCAGCTCAAGTAGATTTTTAGTGAATTCTTTAGGATTTTCTAAATACAAGGTAATGGCTTCAACTTATAGAGATAGTTTTACTGCTTTCTTTTCAGTCTAAATGACTTTTATTTGTTTGCCTAATTACCCTGGCTAGAACCTCAAGGTACAGTGTTTAAAAGAAGGTATAAAAGCAGACACGAATCAAGTGAAATAATAGACATTTTAGTACTTTGCAAGTATGAAGTGCTAATCAAATGTGAAGTAATAAGATTATATATTATTTCCTGAAATAGTACACTGTTCTATTACATTGCTTCTAGGTGCTAACAGAAAAATGAGAAAACTATTTTTCAGAAAACAATTTGCATATATGATTTGGGATCCCATTTCATTATAACTTTATAATTATACAGAAATAATAGTTATATAATTTCATTATAATTGTATAATTATACAGAAAGGTGTAGGGCAAAATTATGATGAAAACAAAATTGTGACATTTGCTGCAATAACAAAGACCTATTTTTACCAATTACTGCATTTATTTCACAACCAATTAGGAAAGTTTACATGTATAGAAGTGCGATTCCATCTTGAACGACAAATGGGCTACTATCTGATCCAGATGTACATTCCCAGTCTCCTGATTGTCATTCTCTCCTGGGTTTCATTCTGGATCAATATGGATGCTGCTCCAGCCAGGGTAGCCTTGGGAATAACCACCGTGCTGACTATGACTACACAGAGTTCAGGATCACGAGCTTCCTTACCAAAGGTAAGTGCGCTAAATGGGCACACACGCATATTTGCACTAATATGTATACATATCATTATCCATTTTGGCCAGATCTTTTTCAGTAGTATTTACAGTTGGTCCCTGATTTACCATGGTTCGACTTAATGATTTTTTTGACTTTTATATGGTGTGAAAGTGATAGGCATTCAGTAGAAACCACACTTCGAGTTTTGAATTTTGATCTTTTGCTTGGCCAGTGACGTGTGGTATCTGCTCTCATGATGCTGGGCAGTGGCAGCTACAGCTCCTGTCAGCCACGTGATCAGGAGGGTAAACAATGATATACTCACAACCCTTCTGTACCCAGACAACCATTCTGTTTTCCACGGTCAGTACAATATTCAATAAATTACATGAGACAGTTAACACTTTATTATAAAATATGCTTTGTGTGCTTTAAAGATGTGCTGAAATAAAACATAGGAATACCTTTTTATGCATTTAGCAACATAGCAATAGAAAATTATTTTCTTTTTCTAAATGAAAAAATTTCTAAGAGAGAAATTTCTACTGTCTAAATTAAGTAATCCTGTCTGACCTCCAACAAGCTTCACTATTCTTTTCATTACAATGATGTACGTTAATGTAATAAAATCATATTCACTTTCCTGGTGCATTTGATGCTATCTCCCTGCCATGCCAAGTAAATTATAAATCTGCTGTCATGGCTTCCTTACCCCTTACTATGAATTGCATCCTCTGGCTCAATTTATTCAATTAAAAATGTCTAAATAAATAAAAGTTGCTGGCAGGATATTTTATCACTAAAAATGTTACTTACTATCAGAAGAACTTGATATTTAACAATGCTCACTGTGCCTTGCTAAGATTTAATGGTTGTCTTTCAAAATAAGGTTTACTTTTATTAACACATAATTGTCTTTTCAAAATGATCTGTATCAACTAGTGTTTTATAAAATATCATCCAAATGAAAATTTTAAATCTGTTTATAAGATTAAATGCTTTTCTATATACGGATAAATGTCTCAAGGGCTCTGAGTAATAGTTGAAGTTCCATAGTCAATTTGTAAATGAAATTGCCAGTTTACTCATCGATTTTTTTCTCCACGAGCTAAACAGAAATGAAAGCTCATTCATTCCGTAAGTTGTTATCCAGATAGTGGGGCACTTCAGTGATTCATTTAAGGAAATTACAGTTTCTGTGAGGCAGAGCAAAAAGGCATCTGGATACAGAGATGAAAGCAGAATTGGGAGAGCATGAAGGTTTGGGTGGAGGAAACAGAAATAAAGAAAGCAATAAATTAAAAAAACAGAACAGAGACAGGAGTTTTTTTTGTTTTTTTTTTTTTTAAGGAAAGAAAGGTCTGAGATGACTTCATAGTTTTTCTCAAGAAGTTTTTTTTAAAGGCATTAATTTCACCGTGATCTCAGGGAAGGAATAAATTTTCAATCATTAGCTCAAATACACACATAGATATATAGAAAACCTCTCCATCTCTCAGATCATAGAGACACTGGAAATATGATAACAGATTTAAAGAATTGATTAGCAAACAGATATCTTAAGAGTTGGTGATTATATCATCTTAGGCTTTGTGATAGTTAAGGAATGGGTTATGTACAGACATTATGTACATTATAATTCAGGGTGACATATGCTGAAGTCCCAGAATAAACAAGAATTATCCTATTGGATGAGATCATTCAAAAGAGTAGAATTCTCTTGCAAAATGCAATCTTGATTCTATGATTTGGAAAGGCAAGGGGCGAGGACTCACACTTGCATTTAGGAATAGGAGTCTGAAACCATGCACCTTAAGATCTGCTATTCTCAACCTCACAAAAGAACCCTCAAATGCCTGAAAATCTTGCCACAGAAACATCCACCATTCTCATACTGACAAAAATCCAGGAAGGAGGAAAACAAAATTAAATTCAGGAAAACAATAGGGGATTATCAGACACAGGAGGAAGAAACAATAAATCACTAATTTATGATAATCGCTTAGTGTTCTGTCCAGGCTCTCTGCCAATGCATCTCTTGTAGATAAGAAGGAGCTTGGAAACTGGTCAAGTAAGACCCAAAGTAGAAAATCTCAGAGAATGTACTTGAGCCAACGCCTTGTGAACTACAGACCTGAGATTCCTTGCTGATATTTCCTGTTGCACTGGCTTCTGCAGTGTCATAAATCAGGCATGTAATAGCCCACAGCAAGAAGACTCCTATGATTCATTTCTTGGAACTTGGAGCAATCTGGCATTTCCGCAGTGCCTGCATTAGGTGGCCAGAAGAGGGTAACAATGCATCCCATGGCCAGCATTTTTTCAAAGTTGCAAAACTTAGGAACACTTCCTAACATTGTGTATTTGGAGGCGAGTGAGTGAGAAGAAATTGCAGTGATCATAGAGCCATATCGTGGAGGGTTTTATAGAAGTTGGTAAGGATTAAGTTTATTTTGGATGGAGTTTGCAAGAATCTTAATAGGAAGAGGTAAAAATGGAAGCAGAGATACTACCAAGAAAACTATAGCTCAGAGCAGAGGATGGTCTGGCTAGATTGGTAGTCGCAGAGATGGAGAGTAGCAGATGGATTTAGAAAGAGGTAGATTTTTTTTTTTGAGAAAATCTCAAATAGAGATGAAATAGATAGGGTTTGCTTATGAACTGGACTTTGAGGAGTAAGGGAAAGGTGGGAGTCAAGGGTAGCCTTAGGCTAAGTAACTGGGCAAGTAGTGGTAATAGTTACTCATGGGGAAGGCTGGGGGAGGTAAGAGTTCTGTGGTTGAACATGTTAAGTTTGAGATGTTTATGACGGTCACATGGAATCATCAGAAAGGACACCCAAGCCTCAGACTTCAAGGAGTAAACTACAGATGCATAGGGAAGCAGACCACAGATGGTTCTTCTAAGAGTAAAAGAAAGTCCAGAAAGAGGGGGAAAGAAGATGTATTTGTGGTTGGCCCTCCTCCTCCAGTTGGAAATGGACCTGCATATTCAAAGTCCCTTCTCTCCTTTCCTCTTCTAGGTCCATCTCTCCCCCACACGCAGAATAGGTTAGACAGCTCAGTTAAAAGCTAGACGCACTCACCCCAAAACTTTTCCCCCAAACTCGTTGAGATTCCCAACATTTTGTGATTTTTTTTTTTAGATGTGAAAAGCAATCCTCCTTGGGAGAATTAGATTTTAATCAGGGGTCAAAAAGAGGATAGTATTAGTCACTGAACTATTTTTGAGTATATATTTGATTTACACTGATACATAGTTAAGATCCTGGCACTGAGGGAATTATATTTTTTATTAAGTGTAGGGATGGGTAAGAATAGAGAAAATCATAGGAGGGACAAAATATCATTTTAATTTGTAAACTATGATTCTAGAAAGAATTGCTTTAGAAAACTCTGGGAAGATCTGGGTATACAGCAATATTTTCCCCCATTCAACTTGTTTGTGAACCCCACCAGGGGTAGCTTTTTGAGAGGACAGACTATGTCTTACATACTTTTATCCTCAGAGCCTGAATCAGTACATGATATGGGCCTACTGAGTAAATGTCATGCAGATGTTTAAAGACAGTGTGAGCTTTTAACCTTTACTCCATCGTTAACTTGAAAAGCAAGAATATGCCATTTTTTCATCTCTCTCAAAAAGAATGTAAAAACTCAATTGAATTACTCTTTACTTATGTAGAATCATATATTCCCCTGAGAATCACCAAATTAATGAAAAAGAATTTAACTATTGCCATGTATCTACTGTACAGTATAATAAAAACATTGGTTCTCAGAAAACATAACAATAGCTTTCACATTTTTTTTAACATCTTTATTGGTGTATAATTGCTTTACAATGAATGGTGTGTTAGTTTCTGCTGTATAACGAAGTGAATCATCTATACGTATACATATATCCCCATATCTCCTCCCTCTTGCGTCTTCCTCCCACCCTCCCTATCCCACCCCTCTAGGTGGTCACAAAGCACTCATATTAAGTTTTTATTCTTCATAAAGACACCAACTACAGAAGTGATTACAGCTGTCAGAACATATAAATCTAACTGCTATATTTATATTTGGATGCCATGATTGTGTGGGCACACAAAGATCTACATGACATTACACTGAAAAGACGGGATGGGAAGGAAAATGAAGTATTTGTATTCACTACTCTGTTCTTTTCTAATTAGCTCTCATTCTTCTCAAAAAAAATACCCTGCAGTTTTAAAGGAGAGTAAATTGTAAATATCAGCGGTAATTAAATTGGGCGACAGGCAATGGATTCCAATCTTTATAACCAGGATAATTAATCATGATAAAATCCAGTATACACATATTCAGGACACCAGAAGCAGACTTTCTCTGTTTTCTAATAACATTGCAAAGTAGAATAAATGCAGATTTTTCTGGAAAAAAAAACTTTCTTCTGGAAAGAAGTCTACAGAACCTATGATGCTTATATTCCTTTCCCTACATTATAAAACTTAATTTTTAAAAAAATTATTTATTTTTGGCTGCGTTGGGTCTTCGTTGCTGCTCGCGGGCTTTCTCTAGTTGCGGCAAGTGGGGGCTGCTCTTCGTTGCGGTGCACGGACTTCTCATTACGGTGGCTTCTCTTGTTGCGGAGCACGGGCTCTAGGTGTGTGGGCTTCAGTAGTTGTGGCTCGTGGGCTCTAGAGTGCAGGCTCAGTAGTGGTGGCACACGGGCTTAGTTGCTCCGCGGCATGTGGGATCTTCCCGGACCAGGGCTGGAACCCGTGTCCCCTGCAATGGCAGGCAGATTCTTAACCACTGCGCCACCAGGGAAGTCCCTAAAACTTATTTTTTAGAATGAAAAAGATAAAGCCTTGCAGTAAACCAGCTCTGCACATTCAAATGGTAATTTATCAAGCTAATCTGGTCCCAGATTATCACATGGCAAGTAGTCAATGGTCTCCCAGCTCATAAAAACACTTCATTATAGTTAATGTGAGAATGTTGCTGGGGAGACTTTCATTGTATTTCTGAGGATAAAATGTTTCCCTGATCTAGTTTTGCTTCTGCAGAGCAATTATTTTGTTTTTATGCGGTAATTACAGTGCTCATAACTCCTTTTCTACATTGTCTTTTAGGAAGCTGATTGCTAGATTTTCAGATCAGAACCAACAAACATATAGGACATTACAGCATGTATTTTATGTACTGACTTCACTCTTAACTCTCAGATAAAAGTTGAAGAGGCTGCAATATTAAGATACAGAGAGTTATTTCTACTTAGTGTGTTCACAGTTGTTAACTTACGGTGGTAGCTTCAATAGAAGCAGCCTAATAACCAGGTGATATATTGATACAATAGTAGTTGAGTTTATGGCTCTTTAGCCAGATTAGCTGTCTTTCGATCCTAGCTTTGCAACTTGGTAGCTGCCTTAGTCTGTTCAGGCTGCTATAACAGAATACCATAGATGGGCTGGTTTATAGACAACAGAAACTTATTTCTCACAGTTCTGGAGGCTGGGAAGTTCAAGATCAAGGTACTGGCAGATTCAGTGTCTGGTGACGGCCTGCTTCCTAGTTCATAGCTGGTGATCTACTAGCTGTGTTCTTTCATGGTGGAAGGGGCAAGGGAGCTCTCTGAGGTCCTTTTTTTTTTTTTCCTCGGTACGCGGGCCTCTCACTGTTGTGGCCTCTCCCGTTGCAGAGCACAGGCTCCGGACGCGCAGGCTCAGCGGCCATGGCTCATGGGCCCAGCCGCTCCGCAGCATGTGGGATCTTCCCGGACTGGGGCACGAACCTGTGTCCCCTGCATCGGCAGGCGGACTCTCAACCACTGCGCCACCAGGGAAGCCCTCTGAGGTCCTTTTTATAAGGGTCCTGATCTCATTCATGAGGGCTCCACCCTCATGACCTAATCACCCCTCAAAACTCCAACCTCCTAATACCATCACTTTGGGGGTTTTAGTTCAACACTGGGACTTTGAAGGGACACATTCAGTCTATAGCAGTAGCTATGTGACAAGTTATTTTACATGTCCCAGTCTCCTCATCTTTGAAATGGGAATAGTTTCCTCAACCATTGTGGGGATTAGAAGTGTTACTACTAAGAATACTCAGTAGTTTTATGGACACTACTAAGAATATTCTTGGCATGTTAGTTATTATAATTATTTCTGTAATAATAAATGGCCAATGATGGCAAGTCACTTCACATGGTTCAATCAGTTGAACATTATCTGAGAGCCCATAGTATAACGAGCACTGTGTTGGGTCCTAGAAATACAAAGGCAAATAAGATCTGGCCCTTGTCTTAGCTCACAAGATATATTAGCCTAAAAGGAGAAAGATATGTAAATGGATAATGTTGATACAGTGGGGCCAGGTCAATAATAAGATGAATTATTTGTTGTTTGCTATCAACACATAGTTTGCTAAAATATCAATATAGATCTTTCACCTTGAAATCCTCAAGAACATACTCATTTTTGAATCCTCCTAACCAAAGTTTTTGGAAAATAGCCCTTAGGGATTGTGGAACAGAGTCATTGGCTGAAGGGGGGACATTTAAATGATGCTATCCAGCAGTCACCTTATAAGAACTACCCACGGATAAACATCGTTACAACTGTGATGAGTGACCTGAGACAAGGGTTCTAGGAGCAAAGCTGAGGTAGGAAGGCAGGAAGGGGCTGTACGGTTCTGGGCATTTGTAGGTTTCCTTGAGAATGTCGTTTTTAAGCTGAGACCTGAAGGATTAACCAGTAGTTACACAAAGGAAGGAATGTTCAGAAGTTACTTGTCCAGAAGTTAACTTGTCCAGAAGTTAACAAGGAGTTCAAAGCTGCTGAGTCAGGATGGAGCTTGTCAATCGCTTTCAGGTGCCAAGAACTGAAGGAAGGAAAGTAGAGCACAGTAAGCCAGTAAGAAAGTGGCCTGAGATGGTAACTGTCAGATCTGCAGAGAGGCCTTTGCAGATCATCCCCAACTAACACAGCCCCCCTCACACTGTCCTTCTCTTCCCATTACCCTATTGTAGTTTCATTCTTGCAGTTCTCTTAAATTATCTTTATTTATGTGATTATTTTTTACTGTATGTTTTCCCCCACTTGAATGTAGGTTCAATTAAAGATGTATCTTGTCTGTCTTCCTCATCTCTGTAACTTCAGCACTAGGAGAAACTGCGAAACAGGTTATTGTGGTGGAGATCAGTGCGATGGCAGTAGGAGAGGACAGAAAATGATACATTTGAGAAACAGCAAAAAGGTAGGATTCCCAGGCTTGGGTCTTTGATATGAGAGAATCCTAGAGTTGGAGGTGAACAGCCACGAACAGCATACCGCCTTTTCACCAGGAGGAAGTGGCCGTTGTGTGTGTTTGCTGTTCATTTGGCTGAGTCTGGTAGGGATTCATAGCTTCTTTTTAAGTCAGATTAAGTCTGAGGTACATGTGCCATCCAAAAGGTACTGTCAGGTAAGAACGTGGTTAGAGAGGGGTTCAGTCAGGAAATGGAGATTTGCAGGCCCTGAGCACAGAGGAGGAGCTGAATCCATGGAAACAGGTAAGGGCTAGAAGTGAGAAGTGTCAGTGTGAGAATAGAAGGGGCACAGGCCATGTCTCTGAGGATCTCAGGAAGGGGAGGAAAGGCCCGCGGAGCCAAGTGGGGTGGGGTGGAGGGAAGAAACCCGGAGAATGTGGGTCAAGGAGCCACAGGAAGAGCGTGCTTTGAGAGAAGGAGGTGGTCTTCCGCACGTGGCTTTGGATTGGTTTCCAAGACAACAGTCTTCCTGCCTGGTGCGTCTAATTAGCAGATACTCAGGTTTCATTTTCTCATACTCATATGTCCAAGGAGTCACACTGAGGAGAGATGGCTGCTTAAAATAGAGTCAGGGTTCCAATAGCACGGTGGACGATGGGACTTCAGCAAGGTGGTCCAGAGGGATGGGCTGGTTTAGAGTGAGACTGCCCCAAAGGACAGAGGTGACAGCGGGTGGAAAGAAGGTGATATTCTGAGTCACAGAGGGAGTGAGTCGTGTGTTGTGAATACATCGTGAACGTGTTGGCGTAGGAACTGCTGCTTTATTTTGAAGTTACTAGCGCTAGAGTTCCAAACTTCCCAGGGCCTGTGCTTGCTGTCCGCGGAGGGGCAGAGACGATGGAGGAGAAAGAGAGTTGAAGTTGGTGATGGGAGTCAGGAGAGGATGAGGAAGATAGACTTTTCAGGCTCAACGCTCAGGTACGGATCACAGGCAGCAGAAGGCTGGCTGCACAGATGATGTTTGCATAGGTCTATTGTCATTGAAAACAGTCATCGGGTTCATTTGGAAGTTAAATATCTGATTTAATCTCTTTGGTCATGTTATTATAGATCCAGGTTGTTAAAAAATGCACACACACTCTATGAGTTATATTCTTCCAGGAAGGGTGTAGCTTGAGACTGTGCCTTTGAAAGCTGTATTATATCTTCCAGGACTGTATGTATTTGAGGGCAACCAGAAATTTCTGACATAATTGCAGAGCTCATGAGATTTAAATCTACACTTTACAAAGAGCTGGACACTCAGCACAGCACTAGAATAAATTGAAGGCATACATCTCTTTGCTCAGTAGAGGTCATTCTGATCAGTAGAAATCACACTTAAGATGCAGGAGGACTGACATGGCCCGCCTGAGCTGAGGTGTTGGCAGCAGCCATTCCGTACTAGTAACTCCAGTCAGAAGAGCTGGGTGCACATGGCCCCCTGTGAGCAAGTGAAACCTGACTAAGCACAAAGGGGAAAAAAAAAAGCCATCACAGAGCTGTGACTATTTTCAAGGCTAATCTTTTTCTCTGTGGAACACTGCCTTTGGGGCAAAACAAGGAAGAAGCAGGTGATTCTAATGTGCGGCGCAGGACAGCCACTGCAAGCCAGCTTCTCCAACTCTGAAGGCATGCCAGCCATGTGGCTGACAAGGTCTTGATGATCCGGCCGGGTGTCAGGCCTGAGCCTCTGAGGTGGGAGAGCCGAGTTCAGGACATTGGTCCACCAGAGACCTCCTGGCCCCATGTATTATCAATCAGCAAGAGCTCTCCCAGAGGTCTCCGTCTCAACGCTAAGACCCAGCTCCACTCAACACAGCAAGCTACAGTGATGGACACCCTATGCCAAACAACTAGCAAGACAGGAACACAACCCCACCCATTAGCAGAGAGGCTGCCTAAAATCATACTAAGTTCACAGACACCCCAAACACACCACCGGACACAGTGCTGCCCAAGAGAAAGACAAGATCCAGCCTCATCCACCAGAACACAGGCACCCATCCCCTCTGCCAGGAAGCCTACACAACCCACTGAACCAACCTTACCTATTGGGGGCAGACACCAAAAACAATGGGAACTACGAACCTGCAGCCTGCAAAAAGGAGACCCCAAACACAGTAAGGTAGGGAAAATTAGAAGACAGAGAAACACACAGCAGATGAAGGAGCAAGGTAAAAACCCACCAGACCAAACAAATGAAGAGGAAATAGGCAGTCTACCTGAAAAAGAATTCAGAGTAATGATAATAAAGATATCCAAAATGGACAAATACATAGAAAAGCACAACCTTCTAAGACTGAACCAGGATGAAATAGAAAATATACACAGACCAATTACAAGCACTGAAATTGAAACTGTGAATAAAAATCTTCCAACAAACAAAAGCCCAGCACCAGATGGCTTCACAGGCGAATTCTATCAAACATTTAGAGAAGAGCTAACACCTATCCTACTCAAACTCTTCCAAAATATAGCAGAGTGAGGAACACTCCCAAACTCATTCTATGAGGCCACCATTACCCTAATTCCAAAACCAGACAAAGGTGTTACCAAAAAAGAAAACTACAGGCCAATATCACTGATGAACATAGATGCAAAAATCCTCAACAGAATACTAGCAAACAGAATCCAGCAGCACATTAAAAGGATCATACACCATGATCAAGTGGGGTTTACAGGAATGCAAGGATTCTTCAATATATGCAAATCAATCAACGTGATACACCATACTAACAAATTAAAGGAGAAAAACCATATGATCATCTCAATAAATGCAGAAAAAGTTTTCAACAAAATTCAACACCCGTTTATGATAAAAACTCTCCGGAAAGTAGGCATAGAGGGAACTTACCTCAACATAATAGAGGCCATATATGACAAACCCACAGCCAACATCATTCTCAATGGTGAAAAACTGAAACCATTTCCACTAAAATCAGGAAGAAGACAAAGTTGCCCACTCTCACCACAATTATTCAACATAGTTTTGGAAGTTCTAGCCACATCAGAGAAGAAAAAGAAATAAAAGGAATCCAAATTGGAAAAGAAGAAGTAAAGCTGTCACTGTTTGCAGATGACATGATGCTATACATAGAGAACCCTAAAGATGCTACCAGAAAACTACTAGAGCTCATCAATGAAATTGGTGAGGTAGCAGGATACAAAATTAATGCACAGAAACCTCTTGCATTCCTATGAAAAATCTGAAAGAGAAATTAAGGAAACACTCCCATTTACCATTGCAACAAAAAGAGTAAAATGCCTAGGAATAAACCTACCTAAGGAGACAAAAGACCTGTATGCAGAAAACTATAAGACACTGATTAAAGAAATTAAAGATGATACAAACAGATGGAGAGATACAACATGTTCTTGGATTGGAAGAATCAACATTGTGAAAATGACTATATTACCCAAGCAATCTACAGGCTCAATACGATCCCTATCAAACTACCAATGGCATTTTTCACAGAACTAGAACAAAAAATTTCACAATTTGTATGGAAATACAAAAGATCCCGAAAACGCAAAGCAATCTTGAGAAAGAAAAACGGAGCTGGAGGAATCAGGCTCCCTGACTTCAGACTATAGTACAAAGCTACAGTAATCAAGACAGTATGGTACTGGCACAAAAACAGAAATACAGATCAATGGAACAGGATAGAAAGCCCAGAGATAAACCCACGCACATTAGGTCACCATATCTTTGATAAAAAGAGGCAAGAGTATACAATGGAGAAAAGACAGCCTCTTCAATAAGTGGTGCTGGGAAAATTGGACACCTATATGTAAAAGAATGAAATTAGAACACTCCCTAACACCATACACAAAAATAAACTCAAAATGGATTAAAGACCTAAATGTAAGGCTGGACACTATAAAACTCTTAGAGCAAAATATAGGCAGAACACTCTATGACATAAATCACAGCAAGATCCTTTTTGACCCTCCTCCTAGAGAAATGGAAATAAAAACAAAAATAAACAAATGGGACCTAATGAAGCTTAAAAGCTTTTGCACAGCAAAGAAAACCATAGACAAGATGAAAAGACAATCCTCAGAATGGGAGAAAATATTTGCCAATGAAGCAACTGACAAAGAATTAATCTGCAGAATATACAAGCAGCTCATGCAGCTCAATATCAAAAAAACAAACAACCCAATCCAAAACTGGGTAGAAGACCTAAATAGACATTTCTCCAAAGAAGATATACAGACTGCCAACAAACACGTGAAAGGATGCTCAACATCACTAATCATTAGAGAAATGCAAATCAAAACTACAATGAGGTATCACCTCACACTGGTGAGGATGGGCATCATCAAAAAATCCACAAACAATAAATGCTGGAGAGGGTGTGGAGAAAAGGGAACCCTCTCACCCTGTTGGTGGGAATGTAAATTGATATAGCCATTATGGGGAACAGTATGGAGGTTCCTAAAAAAACTAAAAATAGACCTACCATATGACCCAGAAATCCCACTTCTGGGCATATACCCTGAGAAAACCATAATTCAAAAAGAGTCATGTACCCCAGTGTTCATTGCAGCTCTGTTTACAATAGCCAGGACATGGAAGCAAGTTAAGTGTCCATCGACAGATGAATCGATAAAGATGTGGCACATATATACAATGGAATATTACTCAGTCATAAAAAGAAATGAAATTGAGTTATTTGTAGTGAGGTGGATGGACCTAGAGTCTGTCATACAGAGTGAAGTAAGTCAGAAAGAGAAAAACAAATACCGTTGGCTAACACATATATATGGAATCTGAAAAAAGAAAAAGTTCTGAAGAACCTAGGGGCAGGACAGGAATAAAGACGCAGACGTAGAGAATGGACTTGAGGATACGGGGAGGGATAAAGGTAAGCTGGGACGAAGTGAGAGAGTGGCATGAACATATATACACTACCAAATGTAAAATAGATAGCTAGTGGGAAGCAGCCGCAAAGCACAGGGAGATCAGCTCAGTGCTTTGTGACCACCTAGAGGGGTGGGATAGGGAGGGTGGGAGGAAGACACAAGAGGGAGGGGATGTGGGGATATAGGTACATGTATAGCTGATTCATTTTGTTATATAGCAGCAACTAACACAACAATGTAAAGCAATTATACTCCAATAAAGGTGTTAGAAAAAAAAGATGCAGGAGGAGACACAGAGGGTCCCTTTGTTGGCATACTTCACATGTAAGTTGACACCATTGGATGTGGTGTAAGTTGACACCTCTTTTGAAAAGAAAATCAATTCATTCCAAGGTATTACCAGAGTGTCACTCCATAAAGTGAATTTCCATATGAATCATCACCTATGGCTCACTTTTCCCCATGTTTTGACATTTTACACCTTCATTTATCTGCCCATTCACTCACACATGGGTCAAACAACACTGTGGCGGAGAACAAAACAGATGCCATCTGTCCTCAGAGACTTCACACTCTAAACAGAAAGAGAACAAGAAACAAGCAATTACAATGCAATGTGTTCAGGTAAGCACAGGTTTCCTGGGATTCTGAACCGGATTTGGGTGAAGTTTAGTGTGAGACCTGAAGGGTTAACTGGGTGTATGTAGGAGAGTGTCCTTTTTTTTTTTTTAGAAAAAACACATAACGTTCAGGGCATCATGTCTGCATATTACACTCAAATAATTCAGGCAGAAAAGCATATAAAGATGGAGATGAAAGAGAGAGAGGGAGAGAAATGTAACTTAATGTTAACAACTGCAGAACTTGGGAGTTCTTTTTACTGTTCTTGCAAAGTGTCTGTAGGGTTAAAATTATTTCAAAATAAAAAACATTTTTCATGAAGAAAATAAGGAGCTACAAGTTCAACAGCATTATCTATGTTTCAATATTACTTCATACTTTTTCAAGCATTCTGCTACCTTATAGGTATATTTCAATGTTACTGCACACTTACCAAGCATGATACTATTCTACCCTGAAGGTAAAATTACATTTCATCTTATTTTCTTTCATCATACATTTGGTCTAGCGCTTCATCTGAAAAAACTTATTAGGAAAAAATACACATTTTAATGTAGGACTAAAACATAAAACTTGCAGAATTAATTTCTGAAAAATTTTTAAGTAAAAAAAATGTGTTAAGTAAAAAAAAAGAAATGTTACTTCATTGCTTTTTTTTTCCAAGCTGGTATATAAATAGTATAACTCATTATTGTGCTCAATGGAAGTGACAAGTCAATTTTCTCGCTGTTTCTTTCCTGGCTAGGTTTCGTATGTCAAAGCTATTGACATTTGGATGGCAGTGTGTCTCCTTTTCGTGTTTTCAGCACTACTGGAGTATGCAGCTGTCAATTTTGTATCGAGACAACATAAAGAACTTCTGAGATTTCGACGAAAGAGAAAGAATAGGGTAGGCGATTAAATGCATTAAGTTCTCTGGGATACAATTCTCCCTGGAAAGTGAATTTGGGATATTTAATAGGGAGGTACAGAGAGGAAATGGGGACAGGGACTAAATGAAATGATGTCCCTTTGGTTTTGTCCAGCTGAAACTTACATTGTCAAAAATAGCCTCAGGGAGAAAATGGTAACATCGAACTATACACAGCAGATCTGGTGACTTGAGAGTTTTATCAGCTTCTTTCTAATGTATGTCCTGGAAGGACACCATTATTTGCTTCCACTAACAAAATCTATCATTTCTTATTTGCAAGGTTGCAGTGTTTCTGATGGTTTTACTTGACATAAGTCAACAAATATAGCTATTAAAGTTGTACCTTTTTTCGAACTAATTCCTTTAATTGTTTCCATCAAATATCACCTATTTATTAATACTATGATGCTGATGTAAAACTCTGTGGTCTCCTTTTTATGTATACTTTTATGTTTTTAAGACATTTCTTCTGAATCCCCACTCGAAACACAATAAGGTGTATTTTTGCCTTGCTATCACTTGATAAGTCAAACCCAGAAGAAATTTTATTTAGAGCATCATTGGGAGACCACATGAAATTGTAGAAGTAATCTCCTAATTGGATTTGTAAGTACAGGATGGCAGTTGTTCACCTCTATTAAGACTTGTAATGTCATCTCTCTCTATATTTACATAATTTCAATTAGCCCCTTTCCTTTTCTGCAAGGGAGAGTCTCTATCAACCAGCATATCTTTGAGTTTACTTTTAATGTGGATGTGCCAGCTGACATTTTGAAAGCAAACGATCTCTTAATCAAGAGAAATATCAAAGTTGTATATTACAGGAGAAATTGTGGCCAGAATCCAAAATACTGTAATATTTAAGTCAAAACATTCTCAACTCTTAAAATTAATAGTCTGGTTTATATGTAGTGTGCATTTTTAAGGATTTAATTGTTTAAGGAATTTCTTATGGTTTCTGAATGACTGACTGTGATTTATATATTTTATAAATTTTTTTAAGAAGCTCTAAGCCATGATCTCCCAGTGCTAAGCCTACTCAGTATTAAACATATTCTAAGGCAGTAACTTATCCAATCATGTCTAATTGACTCCCCAGAATCATCACCTGCTCCAATAAATACCCCAATTCACTGTTGCATGGAAGGAGTTTCAGCATTGCAATACTCTGGGTAACACGGTGGACAGAAGAAACAATGCCAGGGCTTGCATTTGATCAAATTTTTATAACTATTAAAGCACATCATTTATACATTAACATATATTTTCATGGAGAGATTAACTTTTCTTTATCTCCTGTCCCCCCACCTCTCCCAGTCTGCTGGTTTCCTTATACTTTTCTCACTCTGCCCAACCCTCCCTCTCTCTCTTTCCTCTTCTCTTTCCCTCCCTTACTGCCCATTTGCTCCTCTGTTTCATATGATACCTGGCACAGGCTGAAGCACTGTAACAGAACAAAGCATTCTGTATCACAGGGTGAAGCTGTTGTCTTTTTTCCCATTAATGACTGATTAAGACTATTTTTTCCTTCTAACATGAATCAGAAGTAAAGCAACACTTATTTCCCCCTCTAATTTTCGTTCACTTTTTTACATTTATTTTTCATTTCTGTACCTTTTTTCTCCTTCCTACATGTAGGATGTATCAGCCACGTGCTGCAAACACCAGAAATGGGAAGTCATTCACATGTGGTGTCCAAAGGGAGGTCTGAGAGCTCAGACATTTTCTGCACCCATCACACATCCAGCAGTCAGAGTAGCTAATGGATAACATAACAGGCTACAAGTTTAGATACTCAATTCTGATTTCTCCTTAAAAAAAAAAAAAAATCCTTACCAAAGCAGCTCTTTATCCAATTTTACCACCTGTAAGTGTATTGGGATAAAAATATTTGACACCCCTTATTCTTTGGCTCACAGAAAGACAGCAAGATTAATGTTTCTAGTGATTGGCACTCTAGAAAAGTATCAAAATGCAAAAATAGTTACACCTGATTATTTTCTAATCACTATTTGAAATATTCAGGGAGCAAATATTGTAATTAACATTTAGTGCAGGAAAAAAAATCCAGTGTTGTTTTTTTTTTTAAGTTCACTTCCTACTTTGGGGGGTGGATACCTTGCATATGTGAAAATCTATTAATTGATACATATGTATGTTAAGATGATCTATGCAATTAAAACCAATTGTGCAATTATATTTAATCATCTATGACTTTAATCATCTATCTCTGGTTTCTCAATCCCTTTTGGTCCACTTTACCTTCCCACAGACAGAAGCTTTTGCATTGGAGAAGTTTTACCGTTTCTCAGACACGGTAAATTCACTTTCTTAACTCTAAGTAGAGGAATGTGGTCATTGGTAAAAATGCAGACAGCACACTGTGCACTCAGGCAGTGTTTGGTGGGGAAACACAGCCCCTTGCACGCTGAAAGCTGAACAACCGCCAACCCCCTTCAGCTAAGGATACTCTCTTTTTCTAACAATTCCCTTTGTCTTCCCTCACTCAATCAAAAGATATTGAGATATTGTCTTTCATCCTATTAACCAAACTGGTCGAAATGATTTTAAAATAGATATTAAACAGAAATATCACATGTATCTTATAATAGTCTCCATAGAAGAAATAATCATATGCCTTGACAAAATTAGTTTCAAAATAAATGGGAAATTTATTTATATAAATAAGTTCTGAAAACAGCCCCTCTTGCCAGAAAATAGAGACCTAAAAATAAGGCAAAAATAAAATGCTTTGTCCAGCCTGTGTATCTCAAGCATCCTTTCTTAATGTTAAAGCATGTTGAAATTCTTTAGAGTAAATGAATGATTTTGGTTTTGATAGCATCCTCGGAAATGTTCGATTAAAAAGAGGTCACAAGGACACATGTCCAATTATAATGGCTAAATATTTAGAAATGTAATCTACAGTAGAGCGTATCAGTAGCTTGACTTGGAGGTCCATAATATAGCACTCAGTGATTAAATTTTAAACATACCAAAAGCCAAGAATTTAGCTTGGGAAATCATATACGAACAGTCCAGTCTACTAAATTAAAAATTTCTGGGATACAGTGTATTTTACAATACCTCCCCAGGGACTTCCCTGGAGGTCCGTTCAGTGGTTAAGACTGCGCCTTCCAGTGCAGGGGGTGCGGGTTTGATCCCTGGTCAGGGACCTAAGATCCCCCATGCCTCATGGCCAAAAAAAACAAAACATAAGACAGAAGCAATATTGTAGCAAATTCAATAAAGACTTTCAAAAAAAAAAAAGCTCCATATCAAAAAAAACAAAACAAAAAAACCTCCCCAGGAGATTCTACTACACACCTTAGTTAAATAATCACTGAACTATTTTTCTTTTCTACTAAAATTGCATAGTTGTTCCCAATATAGCTAGCTACTTCTTCAGTTTTCATCCCTGGTGGAAAAAAAATTCACATGATCCAATTACTTTTACTTGATTATCCTAACGGTAATTTTTAAAAAATTAATTGCCTTGAATTTGCATAATAGCCCATAGTAGCCTCTTTGGGAAAGGTACATATTTAAATTTTCAGTAACTAAACAGTTCATACATATAGTAGCATTAGTATAAAATACATGTATTCAATTAAATATTGCCTTACAAAACAATGCAGAAAGAGCTCTGATGAAAAAAATCAGATTTCTGTCACTAACAGTCAATAAATACTTATTTTTTAAAAAAGAAACAGTATGGTTTTTTACAATATCGTTTAAAATGCAAACACACTCTAAAATACAATAAATGCAAATACATTGATTAGAAATCTGTGCACGCCATTTAGTTTTATAATATTCTAATCATCATGCAAATTTGGGGTTGATCATTTTCACTCTTTGAAAACGATTTTTGTCAACCTAATAGCCTTCTGGGCTGAATGAATTCCTCATTTTTTTTTTTTAAACTATGCACTTTGCTTAGAAACGGTCTGAGCAATCAAAATCTTTAAATCAATATAATGAAAAGGAGGCTCAAGGTGGATGCCACGCCCTTTTTCATGAGTACTGACTTACATGAGTTCTTCTTAGTACTTTAGTTTGGCAAAAGGGGCAATAAATAAAATCACCCCCTTAGAGAAAGCTTGATCACAACAGAGGGCTGTACACTGATGTACATGGTATTCCAAGGAAAGTTTTAAGTTGGTTCAGCATTGGCTTAGGCATTGCATACAATGTTTTACACCTTACTTTTTCCTCTATGAAGGTACCAGGGAACCTTTTATATGCTGTGAAAGGATGCACATTCACTCTTGTATCCAAATTTCCCCACCCCACACTGTCGTAGCCTGCTGCGTGCTGATCACCCACCGCTGCACCTTGTCATAAATGCTTATCCCCGGGGCTGTGTGTGTGTGGGTGCATGCATGATATGAAAGTATTTTGGTTGGAAGTTGCTCTTCCTGTGTATGATATCATTACTTGAGTCCTGGAGGGTTATAAAGTCTTCAAAATATTTCCGAACATATGTTATTTGTTGAGCAATATGGATGATATGGGATTGCTTTAATGCATTTCATGCAGCTTCTGCACTGCAGTAGAATACTGCAATGGTTTGCTGAGTGAAAACACATACACACCGTGTTCTAGTACCTCTATCTTCCTACTTATTACTGTACATTAATTATTATTTGTGTACACAAATGAAATAAGAATGGACCACTAGTTCTAGATTCAAAAAATAATTACCAAGTTTGTATTTTGTTAGGTGTGATAGTTATCTTTTTTAAATAATTGACTGCATTTTAACTATCAGTACAAAAACTTCCATTTATGTGTGTATTTATATCCTATCTTACTTCAAAAATAACTCAAGGTAACGTTTAAGAATAACAAATAATTGATTTTTCTGCCTTGAACCTTTTGTCAGCTCTACAGTCTTAGGACAAATGCAAATATATACGTGTACTATTTTGGTTGAAGGGATGAGGCTCCATGCTTGGAAGCAACATGGTACCCATATACACTAAATTATTCAATAAAGTTTCCATTTGAGGTCAGTTTATGCTATATTCTAGAGTAGAAGATATTCTTTCAGTAGGTAAGTACTTCCTACAAATTTCTTTGATACATACCTGAGAAAAAGTAGGTTCTCAATAATTTCAAAGTAAATTCTATATGAGTGACTCTGATACACAGGGGTTAGAAATTTCATTTTCTCAAGTAAAACAAAAATTGTAAGAATTTAATTATTTCCTGCCAACAAATATTTTGAGTTTATGTTAAACACAACTATTTCTTAGAACTATATCCCCTCTGAAATATCTCTTTAGGGAAATAATATTCAATAAAGTAATATAATCTCTACTTAATTTAGTGACACTTTAGTGACTTCCATCACAAAGTTAACTAAAAAAGATACACTGCTTTTTATATATGCTGTCCACTGTAATATAGTATCTTATTTTGCCCCATAATTATGAGTTAGCAATGAAAGAATCTAGCACATTAAATAGAAATAGATGTACAGATTTTAAAAAATATTTCATTGACTTCTCAGCAATTCCCCAAAATATATGTATTACATTTTCATAATATTTCATCTAAAATATTCATCTTTTTAAGCTTACATTTTACCATTCAGTAATCTCCAAACCATTCTGAATCTAAATTCAATATGCCAAGCATAAACTTGGCTAATTCATAATTAATTCATGTCATCTATAAGAAATGCAAGGTTCCCCTGGGATTTCAAGGAATTTTATATTGACAATAGACTTGCAAGTCTAAAGTATTTTTAACCTCATATATAGTTATATTTTTTTAAGCCTTCCATTTTTAAGTGATATAGAGATGTATATAGTTGTCTAAACTGAGGGTTTTATTTTAAGCTGATACTTATTTCAGAAAAATAACTTTTAATTCATTCACATACTTCATCTTACCTTAGAATTTTGTAAGTGATGTTGATTTTTTCTCAACAAAACCAAGCCATTGTTTTGTTTATTAATAATTTTTTCAAAATCTACACACTTTGAAATCATATAAATGGGAATTAATAGCAATTCACTTTTCCTTCCTTTGTCATTTTCCTACTTGACAATGAAAAGTTACAGAAAATTATTTAAACAAAAAAACCTTTGGGATAATTTACTTAGCATCTTGATTGTATAAAGAACATCTCAAAGGTATCCAGTAGGGAAAAAACATTAGGATGAAAGTAACATATTTAGTGCTATTGTATCTCACAGCAATTCACATAATTAATCATCACTTATGCTGTTTTACATAATTAATATTTTGTCACCGCTCACTAGCAATCTTCATGCTTTCACCAAGCCTGCAACAAATAATATTTTTTGTTATTGTTATTTTTGAAGACTAAGAGGATAGGAAATTAATTCTTGTTTCATATATATGTTAGTTTATTATGTTTGATGATAAAGATGAAGCAATTCAACTGAATGACTATATTTACCCTTGGGCTTTCTTTCTGTAATAATTCTAGTTATAATATGCATGTTACATGAGTTAGTCTTTGGCATAATTCTCTAATTAAAGTGAAAAGCACTTAGAATGTTTCACAATATGGTATTGTTGCTTAATTAATGAAACATTTTTCTCACTTCCATATTTAGTGAAAACAAGTCCTCCTGTAGAAAGAATTATACACTAACAAAATGGCTTTTTATATTTTTTATTGCCTACCCTTCTAACTTGCTTGAAGCATAAGAGGATTGACTTGTGGGTAAATGAAGCTATTTCTTCAATTTTACTTTTTTAATCAGCCACGTTCTTTGGTTCATTTTAATTCATTCTATTTAATCTTTATTATTGTCTGTATTTTGAGTTGCAAAGTGGCTTAATTTTATGAACGTTGAACACTGGCTAACATATAGTGTCTGAGCCAAAAGCTTTAGATGTTTGTCTAAACCTTGCTTTTGTGGCCTTTAGTCCATTAGAAACCCAAGCTAAAGACCTCACCAGAAAATTGAATTATCTCAAAAAAATATTTGAGTGTTAATTGGAATAAAGAATATCACGCACCTCTGAACATATATAAACACGGGATAATTTTATGACTGAGTTTTACAAAACAGAGAAATTAGTTGAGTCATAAAATAATTTAATGCACCTTCTAGTATAGCAATCTGTTATTAATGATGAGCTAATAGAAAAACTTCATTCATGCTTAAAATTATTATTTTAAGTGTAGCCCTTCAAAAAGATCCCCAAAGTCCAGTCATTTAAAAAAAATTATAAGATCGTTTTGGAGTTCAGGGGTCCTTGCTTCCCTCATCTTCTCTCCGGGGTAGCGACTGGAGTCTGGTCCAGTAGAGCTGAGATCCTGTTGCTTAAGAAATAAGATGACTCCATGTGCCTCATCTCATGGGCTCACCCCAAATACCTGTGCTGTTTCATGGAACATACTAACAACACTAAAGCCTCCTTGATTGCAGGAATTAGGTTTGCAAGAATCCCAGCAGTTGTAGAGCAAAGCCCATCCATCACAACAGTAAGACAGTGAGGCAGCCAAGTGATCCTCCTAGTTTTATGCTGTCAGTTAATTTTTAGTGAAAAGTCTACAAGTGTGAGGCCATCTGGGGAGTCAGCAATTGGTAGGCCTATTTTATACAGAACTTTAGTGCTCGCTTAGTTTCTGTAGATTTACAATATCTAATGGTAAAATTGTTTAAGCTGTATTTTTCTTTCACATTGTGTATTATGTGACATCTATAATAATACAATTATAACAAACAAAATATTGATAATACGATAGCAACAATTATCGGGGGTTGTATGTATTTTTCTCACCCTAAAAAAATCTGCTATGTAGTGCTATAATCATCTTTCCCTAGAATAAGAAACCAAGAATCTGAGAATTAAATAACTGGAACTATCCAGACCCCTGGCAATAAATGATGAAGCCATGGAATTGCTTAACTACGATAAAAACATTTGCATTTTCAATGTCAATCTTGAGTCAGATTTTAAATTTGGACCATCGAATATATTTGTGTGACTATATAAAATAGTTGAAAACTATTTCCTATAGCACAGACATTTTAAAAAAATAATGCAGATGCCCAATTTTTCATTTTTTAGAACAAGAATCCTTCAACATCTTGCTTTCTATTACCTTTGCCAGGAAATAAATATTTGAATGAGACATTTTAATAAGGGAAATATTTTTACTTAAAATTAAAGTTTCTATTTTTTCACCTCCAAAATTAACAGGAAAGCCACTGGCGATACATTTGTTAGTGAAATCATATTCCAGATGCTTTTGAAAAAACAATACTGCACCAAGTCACATTATATAATGTAATTGTCCAAAGTCTATTCCTAAAGTATTCCTAGGTCTGTCATAAATTTAAAAATGAGTAGAGATACAGGTCATATTAATAGCCTTATAGATAGCCTCTCCTAGAAACAGCCTTACTTAAAAACAGGAATTATTAAAAAATAAAATAATACCTCCATACTAACACAGAAGTCACTACAGAGTATATTTTCATAAGCTGCCACTTCAAATTTAAATTAGAAAGTGTTAGAGGTGTTCAAAAAATGTTATATCACCATGGATTCAGCCTAACTAGGAGAGCTGCATTGTGCCTCTTGGAAATTTTTGTTTCCACAAATTGTGCGTTATGATCACCTAGAGAGCTTGGAAATGCAGATTACTGGGACAACCTAAATGTTCATGAGTACAAATCTCCGCAACTGAGATCCAGAAAACTGGATCTCAGCAGTCCCTGCCAGCGATTCTGAGACAGCTGCTGAGTGGACCACAGTGTGAGAAATATTGTCCTCGTCTGGACTGTCATTCTTGCATGTACATAGAATGTGGTCATTTTACACGTTGCCAGCTTTTATGATGGACGAGTGCTGTATGAAGATGATGAAGTTTAAATTGTTCAAAGTGTCATTTTCTATTTAAACACATATCCAGAGTAAAGTGGCTTTGTCAGTATAACTCCATAGCTCTGATTACAGGTTTGAGGAGGCCAACTTACTTGCACGACAGAAATAAACTTTAATCTCATATGTCATTTTCTCAGCTTTACAGTAGGATAAAAAGCAGGAGAGAGAGCAGATAAAGCGTCTTCATCTAAGTGCGAGGCCTTATAGCTTCTCAAGCACACAGGACTCTTAGTTCTCTCACCTACAGAGGGCATGAATGGCTTCCTAGTCTAAAGAAACAGATACAGTATCATAAGTAGCAACGATCCTTTCAGCTAGACAGTGCAAATGCAGTCGTGGACCCAAAACCATCCTATCAGGTAATACAAAAGAAAAACCTGTGAGGTGGGACAGAGTTAAGTCACAGCCTTGCTCTCTATCCCCCGACACTTCCACTACCAGAAACCAGAAACCTCTGTAAAGGTGTTCCCCCTTACTGTCGCTCATACCCACGTGGTCTGTGCACTCATCCAGTGAACCAACCAGCCCTTCATGTCCCGGTCATCCTGTCTTTAGTAATAATGTTTTCATTGCTCCTTCCAATTTCTGTTTAAACCTCAGCTCTGTGAGCTGATGGGATGTGAGATGCCCTTACTATGTTGTGTTCTTCGGCCATTTTATATACTAGCCATTTGTAAGTGTGTTCCTTTCTCCAAAGGGGTCTATTCCAGGGGCCCAGACTGATATAAAAGTGCCTGTTCCAAGCCATTAATAGTACTTTCAGCTATGGCTTCTGTTACAGTGTAAACAAGCCCAATATGGACCATCTATTTCTGCTAAAATCCATTGAATCCTCCAAGAGGCTTGGGCAAAGACCCTAAGCATTCTATCTGCCAGCTGTGTGTTAGCTCTTGTCCTCGGGAGATTCAACCCAAAGGCAATTTTCAAGCAATTCTTTATCTTGTTAATATTGCAGACAAGCTCTGACCACATCAGTGGCTTCATTGGGCAACAGAGGGACACGTTCTGTCCATTGCTGCATGGCCTGGACACCACCATGACTACATCAAAGACCAATCCAAGACATGTGCCTTGGCGCTGTAGTCCCCTTCTGAGCTGGTAATTAGATGGGGACTACATGACCTAATTAATTCTACCCTGGGATTTCTATAAGGAATTGCATCTCCCACCTTGGAATGTTCCTTTTTTTCAAGAGGAAATTGTTTTTTCATTTTTTTTTAATATAAAATTTATTTATTTATTTATTTTGGGCTGTGTTGGGTCTTGTTGCTGTGCATGGGCTTTCTCTAGTTGTGGCGACCGGGGGCTACTCTTCGTTGCGGTACACGGGCTTCTCCTTGTGGTGGCATCTCTTGTTATGGAGCACGGGCTCTGGGCACACAGGTTTCAGTAGTTGTGGCATGCAGGCTCAGTAGTTGTGGTTTGCGGGCTCTAGAGCACAGGCTCAGAAGTTGTGGCGCATGGGCATATTTGCTGCACAGCATGTGAGATCTTCCCGGACCAGGGCTTGAACCCGTGTCACTTGCATTGGCAGGCGGATTCTTAACCACTGCACCACCAGGGAAGCCCCCTTGGGATGTTCTTAACTGCCCAATTAAGGGCTCATTTGCCTGACCATAACGCAAGGCCACTGGCCAGGACCCAGGAGTCTCTGAATATCCAGATATAAAGCTATAGCTTTGAGATCAAGAACCGGTTCTTGTGATACTGCCACATTCACTGCTTCTCAAATCAGCCCATTGTGTAGACTTACCTACTCATTCCACTGCAGGTACACTGTGAGTCCTGACCATCCATATGAGAGTTTCCATTGGTGAACGAAGGGACCTGTTTTTCCTCAGTGGGAAGAGAAGCATGAGGTTCATAGCACTCTGGGTAGCTTCCATCATGGGTCCATTGTTGAAAGGATACATTTTCATATGATGTACTTCACCCAAGTTACTCCTCTTAGCTTGTTCCTGAATATGTCATTTTCAATTTTATCAGGGAACTTGAATGGAGATGACATTTTGACATCACGCATGACATGGTAGATATCTTAGACGTAAATAGAGTCTGGTACTCTTCAGATTCCTTTAGTCTAGGGACTGTCTCTACCAGAGCCCAAGAGAATGCCAGTAGCTGTCATTCAAATAGGTTAATCTGCTCATGGCATTAGAGCGTTTTCTGGTATAGAATCCTAGCAGCCACCTTAGGGTGCTGTTATTGAGCTTTTCCCAGAAACTCCAGTCTGCATGTTTTAGTAGCAGATACCTCTACAGTTGATGACTTTTAAGGCCTCAGAGAGGCAGCTTGGGTTATTGCCTGCCTCAGATGTCTTACAGTTGGCCCTTGTTCCCATTTCAAATTCAGTCTGTCTTGGGACTTCCCGGGCGGTCCAGTGGTTAAGACTTTGCTTTCCAATGCAGGGGGTGTGGGTTCGATCCCTGGTCAGGGAGTTAAGATCCCACATGTCTTGCAACCAAAAAAACCAAAACATAAAACAGAAGCAATGTTGTAACAAATTCAATAAAAACTTTAAAAATGGTCCACATCAAAAAAAAAAAAAAAAACCTTAAAAAAAAAATTCAGCCTGTCTTTCTGTCACTCTGTACACCATGACCAACAGAAACCCAGAACGTATCTGCCAGATTTCAAACAGTGCTGCAAGCTGTTTTCCTCGTAGTGGGGTCCAGGAGAATAGCAGTGTGTCCTTTACTGTTTGTGAATTGTCTCGAGTGGTTTATCCAGGATATTTCCAGAAACTTCACTGACGTTACTGGGCTCTGACTCTTGGCTGCATCTAGTGTGAATCTCAAGCTTTACCTAGTCATGTGTGCTACTACACTTCCCAAACCTTGCCTGACTTTCTCCTCCAAGAGGAAAGTTCTCATTCATCATTAACCAGCTTAGTCTGACAATGATTTGGACCAAACTGCTTCCAACCAGGTTGTGACACATATTGGAGAAGTCAGGTTTCCTTAAGGGACAAAGAGTAAGGTGACAGTCCACCCCACATGAAGACTCACTGTGTTTGAGGGGTTTTTTTTTTTTGTGCAGTACGTGGGCCTCTCACTGTTGTGGCCTCTCCCATTGCGGAGCACAGGCTCCAGACGCGCAGGCTCAGCGGCCATGGCTCACGGGCCCAGCCGCTCCGCGGCATGTGGGATCCTCCCGGACCGGGGCACGAACCCGAGTCCCCTGCATCGGCAGGCGGACCCTTAACCACTGCGCCACCAGGGAAGCCCTGTTTGAGGTTTTTTTAGATTGGGATTGAGAGGAAAGATGTAGCCAAGTGGACCAAAGCATACCAGCCTCCTCTGTCCTGAAACTCCTAGAGAGGTTTTACCATGTCCACCTCGTGGAGGCAGTTGTAGGGACTTCCTTAGTGAACCCACGTAGTCAGCAGTCAGCCTGCAAGACCTGCTTATTTTTATCATAGTCCAATCAGGACTATTTCAGAGAAAATTAACGAGGGGCTAGCACCCCTGCTGCCATCACGCCCTTAATCAGAGCTGAGTTTTCTTTACCTCCCTGTAATCTTGTGCTGTTTAATAGTTACTACAGCGGAAGGTTTAGGCAATTCTAAGGGCTCCCATTTTAGTACATCCAATTGCAACTGGGCTAAGGAACAGCAGCCCAAGATTAGGCTCACGCCAGAAATGGCAAGGTCCTTCATCCACAGTCACATCCTTCCCAGTTATACATTTAGCCAGAGGTGATACCGCCTAGTGGCTACGTCTTAGTCCCTTCTTTTCCTATCTGCAATTTTCACTACAACCATGATACCTACGAACACAGCGTAACTCTGCCTCCTTCTCTGCTCCACCAGCTTTTTAACATTGCTGTTAACTTCGCCTTCTTGTTTCCCAGCAGTCTTACTTCTCATGGTGCACTGGCTTCCACAATCCCAAAGAGCTGTGTTCACCACCCCTGGCCATTCTCCATTAACCATGGCACACAGCCTGGGACCCCACTCAGAATTGGACAAGGAGACCCTGGCCTTCGTGGGCAGGCTTCTTTGTGTCTTTGCAGATGCAGTCAATTCAGCCACCGCGTCAGCGCCTTTTGTTTGCATTCCCATTGGCACCACTGGATTAACTTCCGAGATGAAAGTGCCAGATTTAACAGGGCTCCTTCAGGGAAGCAGCTGCCGGAACTAGAACAGATTTGCTTCCCCCCCGGCTAGCGACAACGTGCCAGGAAGTCTTTCATAGGAATCCTGTCAGTTTTCGCTCTTTTCACTCTGTGTCTTGAAAGCCACCTAAAGAGAGCTGATAGAGTCTTCTCTGGCCAAGTTCTTTCTTCTGAATGGCCCAGATTTTTTTTTCCTTCAGTGAAACCCAGCATGTCAGCTGCAAGAGTAAACGTGTCCATGAATTGTATATACTCTCCTGCCTTCCCCAAAAGAGAGCCACCTGGGAACCCAGGCCTGGGGGACTCCCCGAATCACCGTGTCTACCAGAGTTTAGCTCAGAGCACATGGTTTGGGGAGGCTCATTTTTTTTTGCATTATTATTATTATTTTTTTTTTTTTAATTACTGTATGGCCAGCCCAGGTTTGCTACATCCCTTAAGAGAGCTGTGTCTTCTTCAGGGCTGTTCCAGTACACAGCAGAAAGACAACAGACGGCTTTCCTTCTCAGCATAGATTCACATCACCCAAGGCTTCACCCACTCCAAAAGCGTCCTTGAATTTACGCCTGCCAGCAATTCCCGAACGGCAACATTGCAGCAAGTTAGGAGTTCGCATTCACATCAAACGTTGTTTTTCAGCTGCAGCATGCAGAAAAATGATCAGCTCTTATGTCAATTAACCTAAAGATCCTGGCAAGTGTGAACCTCCCAGATATCTGCTGGTTCTTCTCAGCAAAGCGGCCCAGCTCCTATTTACTTTGTCCTGTGTGGTGTCTACTAGCCCCATGAGGCTGTTGAGCCCTAGAAATATGGAGTCTGAATTGAGGGTTGTTATAAATGTAAAGTGCACACTGATTTCAAGGACTTAGTATGCAATAAAGAACACAAAATTTCTCCTTTAATTTCTACTTGAGTCAACGTTTGAATAATATTTAGGACGTAGTGAGTCAAGGAAAATATACTATTAAAATTAATTTTGCCTATTTCTTTTAATTTAAATGTAGTTAATGTAAAGTTTAGATTTAAAATTACACACATAGCTTTCGTTGGTGGTTCCCATTATATTTCCACTGGCCAGGGCTGCACTGTAGTCACTCGTTTCCAGTGTCATTTGCCTGGGGTGGCAGAGGAGTGACATCAAGACGAAGTGCGGTGTCCCTCCAGGTCCCCACTGGACTTGTGCTTTCATCGTGAGCACAGGCTGCAAAGCTGCTTGATGTACGTGCTCTGGTTTCTCTTTCCCCCAAGTGGTTTTAGCTGCACAAAGCTAATCAGTTACTAGGAGACAAAGCCGCTTTCTCCTCAGTTTTATGACCCTGTTTCCCTTCGGTTTTATCTCACTCATCATCCATCTGCCAGTTCAACAGGGCATATGTGTGTGTCATCCATATCCCAACAGTATGATTCATCCCCAGTATTTTCTGTGGAGCTTTTGCAACCTCAAACCCAGGGAGGGTCAGGGTCACGTTCTCATCAGAACTCCCTCCCAGAACCTTTGGCTACATTGAGTCTGAAAGGATCTGAAAGCCACGTCTCCTTCCGTCACCACCACTGAGGTTTTAGGTTCAAACTGTCAATCAGACCCTCCAGATTACTTGGTCCTCTAGGAGCATGCGAGGCAGGTGACACGCCAGACACAGCATCTTCATTTCATGGGGAGGTCCAACAGCGACTCAAGAGCTTCTTCCCCCCGCCCCTCCAGGCTTCAGGCCACTGAACTGCTCCCCCAGGGCAGGTGCCACAGTAAAGGGAGAAAACTCCACATTCCTGTTTTCAAGGAAATCATGCTGGAAAAACTAGGTCTTTCTCTGCAGTTCTCAACAGCCAGGCCTGGTGTTACCCCTTTACTCACAGTTTGCTGGAAAGATCCAACTGAGAAAATATAGTTGTTCACTATGTATGTTAAATCTTAAATCTCTGTTTTGAGACAAGTGTGTATGTGGGAGGCTCTCTAAAGGTCTGAAAATATTCAATTCTCCAGAACAGATGGACAGTGGAGGAAGGTGGTTAAAATGTACAAACTTCCAGTTTTAAATAAGTTCTAGGGACATAATGTACAACATGATGACTTGAGTTAGCACTGCTGTAAGATATATCATGTATGATATAGTGGAAAGTTGTGAAGAGAGTAGACCCTAAGAGTTCTCATCACAAGGAGAATTTTTTTCTTTTCTTTTTATTGTATCTATACAAGACAATGGATGTTCACTAAACCTATTATGGTAATCATTTCACAATATGTGTAAGTCAAACCATCATGCCGTATATCTTAAACTTATACGGTGATGTATCGATTATTTCCCCATAAAGATAAAGACAATAAAAAGAAAACAGTTACTTAGCCTTAACATTTCCATGGTGGCTAAAAACACTGGCAGTATAAATGAACATCCCTATTAAAGACCACTAGAAAACCAATTTCCAATTTTTGTAAGACTGCAACAGTTACATGTAATTTGGATCATCAGCTTTTATTTTAGACTTGTTTCCTCAAAATTCAATTGCTTATACATCTTACAGTTGAGATATATTCCAGTAATTATATCTTTCTGTTTTTCAGGTATAATTGCCTTATTTCCTAATTCCCCAAAAAACTGTTTCATACATTATTACATCAACTTTGATTATCCTCTCAGTTTTAGAATCCATTAAAATTTCTATTTTTCGCTTTCATATTTTGTAATATACTGTTCATTAGGCCTGTACTATCACAGACCTAAAATAATTTTCAAGAGTTTGAGCCAGTTAATTACTTTTAACTCTTATGTTACCATCACAGAGTACTTTCATAAAAATTGAGCTGTAACAACTTTTTAAGATGTCATCTTTTTTTTTTTTTTTTTTTTTTTGTGGTACGCGGGCCTCTCACTGTTGTGGTCTCTCCCGTTGTGGAGCACAGGCTCCGGACGCGCAGGCTCAGTGGCCATGGCTCACGGGCCCAGCCACTCCGCGGCATGTGGGATCTTCCCGGACCGGGTCACGAACCCGTGTCCCCTGCATTGGCAGGCGGACTCTCAACCACTGTGCCAGCAGGGAAGCCCTAAGATGTCATCTTTTAAACATTGAATTTTAGTAGCAAAAATCCAATTAATTGGCAGTTACCTACAGTTACATTCCAAACAAATGCATTAAATTATTCATTAATGAATTTCATTATAAAGGATTAAATACCATATTTTCCTATCACGAACACATTTCATTTATCATTTGTTAAAATAAATTTATTTATTTTATTTTTGGCTGCGTTGGGTCTTCATTGCTGTGCGCGGGCTTTTCTCCAGTTGTGGTGAGCAGGGCCACTCTTCGTTGTCGTGCACGGGCTTCTCACTGCGGTGGCTTCTCTTGTCGCAGAGCACGGGCTCTAGGTGCGCGGGCTTCAGTAGTTGCAGCGGGCGGGCCCTAGAACGCAGGCTCAGTAGTTGTGGTGCATGGGCCCAGCTGCTTCACAGCATGTGGGATCTCCCCAGAGCAGGGCTAGAACCCGCGTCCCCTGCATTGGCAGGCGAACTCTCAACCACTACGCCACCAGGGAAGCCCTATCGTGTTTTTATTAAGTAATTTTTTCTTTAAATTTTGTTTTTTTCATATATATACATGGAGAATTCTCTTCAATTTGCAACATTTTAGAGAAAAATAACAATACTTTTAGGACCATGGTAAGTTATAATTTTCTTTAACATGAAACTTCTGCCAGATTTCCTTCATAATTTCAACAAAACCAATGTACCTTAAAAGTAATAGTATATGAACTAGAATATCTGGCCATCTGATAGTATGCCAAATGGGTTAGTATAAAACATCAAGTGAGAATAACAATAACCAAGCAGTGTTGTCGATCTAGATTGTATTTCCCAATGAAGTAACATGAAATTGTAGGAAACAGGCATTAAAATGTTTGCCTCCATGAAAAAGAAAAATTCAAACTATGATCATGGTATTTTCCCTTTGACATCATATATGTACACATTTAAACACATGATGTGAAAAAAATCTAGTACATGAACATATATAATATAATATCCAAATAGATTTTTTTCTTGCTCGATTTATTTAGATATTCTAGCAATATGTAGACAATACCAGAATATTTAATTTTTCCATTAAAACATAACACTTGACTGTTTCATTGAATGAACACTTCTGTATGATGCAGCAGGATAAATCAGTAAAACTTGAATAGGAAAGAAAAGCAACTCACCTTTATATGTTTTACCTTTTCATTATAACAATGTTATCATTTATCATGATAAAGCTTAAGTTATCGTTCTGAAATGCCTGTTATACATGCCCTATTCCATGACTAAAGTGCTTTTTTTTTTTAACATCTTTATTGGAGTATAATTGCTTTACAATGGTGTGTTAGTTCCTGCTTTATAACAAAGTGAATCAGCTATACAGATACATATGTTCCCATATCTCTTCCTTCTTGCGTCTCCCTCCCTCCCACCCTCCCTATCCCACCCCTCTAGGTGGTCACAAAGCACTGAGCTGATCTCCCTATGCTATGTGGCTGCTTCCCACTAGCGATCTATTTTACGTTTGGTAGTGTATATATATGTCCATGCCACTCTCTCACTTTGTCACAGCTTACCCTTCCCCCTCCCCATATCCTCAAGTCCATTCTCTAGTAGGTCTCTGTCTTTATTCCCGTCTTGCCCCTAGGTTCTTCATGACCTTTTTTTTTTTTCTTAGATTCCATATATATGTGTTAGCATACAGTATTTGTTTTTCTCTTTTCTGACTTACTTCACTCTGTATGACAGACTCTAGGTCCATCCACCTCACTACAAATAACTCAATTTCATTTCTTTTTATGGCTGAGTAATATTCCATTGTATATATGTGCCACATCTTCTTTATCCATTCATCTGTCGATGGACACTTAGGTTGCTTCTATGTCCTGGCTATTGTAAATAGTGCTGCAATGAACATTTTGGTACATGACTCTTTTTAAATTTTGGTTTTCTCAGGGTTAAAGTGATTTCTAATGTTTTTCTTATGACAGGATGATGAGGTAAGGGAAAGCCGATTCAGTTTCACAGCCTATGGAATGGGACCGTGTCTGCAAACAAAAGACGGTGTGACTCCAAAGGGCCCAAACCATCCTGTCCAGGTAATGCCAAAGAGCCTGGATGAAATGAGGAAGGTCTTCATTGACCGGGCCAAGAAGATTGACACCGTCTCCCGAGCCTGCTTCCCATTAGCCTTTTTGATTTTTAATATTTTCTACTGGGTTATCTATAAAATTCTTAGGCATGAGGATATTCATCAGCAACAAGATTAAGTCTCTGGGGGTGTGCAAGTGTGCAAACTGTCAACTCAGAAGGAAGGTTTTTTGCCATAGGGCTGTGTGTGTGTGTGTGTGTGTGGTGTACAAATGATGACCATTTGTCATATGTGGCATATGGAAAGGTATTATTATGATTTGCTATGCAAAGTCATGAGGCAGTTGAGTACTTTAATGGATACAAAATATATATATTATAGGGATTCTATTTCATATTAATTTAAGATTATCTGTTTTTTCACAGTAAATCGTACAAGTGGAAGTATTGCTGTCAATGTGTATCTAATATATCACATAATAGTACATGTGAAAACTACTTTGGAATTCTTTGATTTTTAATTCAATATTAAATATCACAAAAGTAAAATTTGCACAGAAAACTTTGGAAAAGGAAAAAGGGGAAACGTTGAAGATAAAAAATCAGTAGTTTGAGGCTTTAAAATATTTTCTTACACTGTAGTTACAAAATAGAAAAATAATCAGATAAGTCAGTGGGAAACTCGCTCAATAATGATGGAAGATTGTACATACACATGCTATAGAACCAATTTAGGGAATAAAAAATTTAAATTAGAAGATTAAAATTAAAAACTTTGTTGTTTAGATACTAAATTTAGTTGTTTAAAATACTAAATTTCCCTCTTTGGAAATTTTTTTAATGGCCTAAGCGATCATATTATATACAAAATCTACTTTTCATAACTTTATATCTCTATGGATGAATGTAGGTATACTGAAAACATTATTGTTTTTAAAAAGTGTTACAGCTGTGTATTTTAAATTTTTTTAATAATTTTAATTATTGCCAAACACTGAAAAATTCAAGCCAGCATCTTTGTTTTGTTAGATTTTTAATAGTTGCTTAATTGTCTGTAAGTAATTATGTTTACTGTTTTGATATAATTGAATAAAGTTCAGTAAGACTTTTATATTTTAGCTTAGAATGAGACTTTAAAATTCAATGGAATTATAGTATTTACATTTTGATAAAAATGAATTTACTGAAAACAAATATGGATTTAGAAAGATTTTTTCATAAGAACAGTTTTCCCATCAAAGTTATATGGGTTCCAACTCCTAGCTCCGAATGTAAAGATGGAAGATTTTAATTCTAAATTATATAAATAAGTCATTCCTACAAAGTGAGGATTGATTATTTTATATTTCTGAATTAATGATTTCAATATATAAGCCATCCACTAGATGTGAATAATTCTAAATAAAATTTTTACTTAAAATTTATCAGCATCCCCATGGAATTATTTCAACTACAATGGGGCATTAACTCATTTCATGCAGTGTAATTAAGTGCAAATATATGATACAGTTCTAGGTTAAACTGAACCAGACTCTGATTCTTTTCCAGTTTTGCCACTTTTGCATTATTTTTGTCATTAATGTTGTATTTTTAAAAAGCTCTAGAATGCTTTTTAGAAATGTTTAATTACTGGTCAGATTCACTAGATGGAAACTCGTACCAGATTATTGACAGAGAAAAGTTTAACCATTAAGAAAACGATTAACTCAGATTTAAGAGGGAAAAAAAAGCCAGTTCTTGAAATAGATGGTACCAGTTACTGCCTTTTAACCATTATCAAACTAAAAGTAAGAACTGCCATTTAAAGCTAAAATGTCTCAATGTTATTGAACTTTGGTCTATCTAACTGTATTTTTTTAAATAACTTTAAAAAATAATGTATGTTTAGCAATTTTTGCTAGTAAAAGACCAAATTACCCTCCTTTATAAGTAATTTAAAACTATTAGGAAAGAAAAATGTTTGGCATTAAATGCAAATGCCACAGCCGAAAGAAGTTATTGCTGTGTACTTTACTTATTTTGAGGACTGTTCACCCCAGAGTTAAACATGTCCTTCTTCATTGAGGATTGTATGAACCAAAACCATGAAAATATATTCTTGTACTCAAGATAGATTAGACCAAGATATGCTGTTGGTGTTCTCTGAGGGTAAGCTAGTTGGTTTGAATTAATGATAAACTACATTGTCTCAATGTGTCTCTGAAATACTTGAATACATTTTTCTGTACTTCACACATCTTATTTTTAAAGTTCTTCATCATTGCTTAAATTAAGTGAATTATGCCAAAAGCAAACACAAATACAATGGACCTATGCTCCCAAAGAAATTCATGGACATCACTTGTTTTCATATTTGAGAATATTAAAAATGTCTCTTTTTAAAGCCTGAAACTTGGAATATAAAAATACTAGCCACACAACAACTTTTTCAGCAGGGGCGTTGGTATGGTAGAAATCTCCCTATCTCAAAAGGATTACACTTGGCTTAGGTGTATATAGTTGTCTCACTACACTAAGAAAATGCATTGACATTTCACTCATATGGCAACAGTGACATTGCAAATACAGCTGAATTCAAAATGTTTAAAGGAATCTGTCCCCTCTAATGAACTCTCATAGACCCTTTAAAATGGGAAAACGACATTATAATTAACACCCCGAGATGGTATTTGCCTAAATAAGCCCTGTGTCAAAACCTAATATTTCAAACTAAACCAGCCAGAAATCTATTAACGATGAGAAAATTAAAATGTGTGCATGTACCCTGAGTACCCACACATAAGCTGGAATTCTAGTATGGATATTCTGAAGCATTTTGAAATAGTCACATTAGAAGGTTTGTAATTTTTCTACATGCCGTTTACTTCACTTTTTTTTATAATTATGTATCTCAACCATTGACATCTGTGGTTCCATATGAATTTTTAGGAAACCTTGTACCTTAGTATATATGTGCCATCCTTCTCTTTCTTTCCCAACTATTAGAACTGGAGTTCAATTACAGTGAGGACCTAGAACTTTCTTTACTATTTAAGAGATTCCAGAAAGTTACTGTGGAAGCAAGAAAGCCAAGGGTCTTTAAAACTTCTCCATACTTTCTGGATGTTTCTGCATAACAGTGACTCACCTGGAGAGCCCATCCAACTCCCAGTTGCTGTATTTAAGGGGCTGTTATGACTACTTATCTTATCCTACAGTCAACTCCTATTCTATGGCTATATTCTAACAATTTTTACTTTAATTTTGATTTACAAATGCTTTAAATCTGTATACCCCTAAAATATAGATACATACACTGGGTTTATAAACTCCCAGAATCTTATGGAAGATACTGGAAATTTTAGGGAAAAATGTGAAAAAATAAGCCAACATGTTTTATAGAAGAGAGCAAGATGTTAACTACTTCAGCACTCTGTGCGACTTAAGTGGTTATAATTTTAAGAGAATAATACGTGTATCCTCCATACTATACATTCCCTTTTCTGAATGTCTTTCATCCCATTTAAAAAATATACTTTTCTATTCTTAACATGATATACCTCACCTGCTAGTCACTTTGGAAGACTGAATGTTATACTGGCAGCTAAATTTTTCTTTCATCGGTAAAGTACACATTCCATGAAATGGACCGGAGGAAATATGGGACTTGCCAATATTAAACATAGAAAATACTCTCAATATTAAAAGTAGGAAGCTGGCAATACTGACATCCACAGGTGTCCCCTGACAGCCGCTTAGAGCCCTCTCAGAATGAAACTCAGAAGGAATATAAGCCACAGTTCTTAGACCAATCAATCATTAACAATCTTTGAGGTCATGTGTCCGACTCTGAAATAGATTTCACAGACCTTGAAATACAGACAATAGCAAAAGCTCTCAAAATTTACGGGGGTATACCATCTGTATTTCTCAGCTAGTTGATGCTGACCTAGTAAAGAAAAGCAGACCACTCCTAGGACACAGCACTAACTTTTATATAGTCCATATTCATTCATGCTGACAAGGTGAAGACTGCAAAGTAATGAACTTGATTGAAACACATTAAGAGAATAAGTATGGTTTCCACCTCAAGGCACTTTAACAGTCTATCCAAGGCAAATATCATCAATGGAAATATAGTCTATGCACTTATAATTATCTTAGTTCACTGAAGGGATTAGTTGGAAATTGTCTTAGTGACTCAGAATAGTTTTTGCACCTTTATAATTGCAAGCTTGCCTTTTGAATTATACTTACCTTTTAAGCACATTTATGATAACGACAGTTTGCTTGTTCATTTGGGTATTCAGTTTTGGAACTCGATAATTTTATTGCCTAGCCTTGGCTTTTGGACTGAGTTACACGCTATTGTAGCGGTGTTGGAACTTTTAGCACCATCATCTCTGGCAGACTATGAAAACTTGCTGGCATCATATGCATTTCAGAGAATAATTTAGTGGCAAAAACTGCACAATTTATTAAAGTGACAAATTTCAATATTTCTTAAAAGTGTATGCAGAATTGTCTAACTTGTTCAAGCAACATTAAAGGACTTTCTGGTGCAGTTTTTCCAATATTTTTGACAAGGCCACTTTCCCTAGCTGAACCTATCTGAACAATGGGTAGTGGAAAAGTATGACCATGAAGATTAGAATTCTATAAAAGACTGAAATTTTTAATATAATGGCGACCAAGTATTGTTCTCCACAATGCCTCCATAATTCCTTACTGTATCCTCTGCTTGGGACCATTCATAGCAGTGCAGAAACAATCATGTCCATCCTAATTGAATTGAGCATTGAATATCAACCTTTAACTAAGCAAACACCATCTCTCATTTCCAAGACATATTTTAGACCTTAAAAAATGAGGTCAACTCACTTTTGACATTTTAAAGGGATGCTAAAAATGATAAGAAGAATTACAGTTTGTGGCTGTAAGACAATGGGGTGTTTTCAATGAAATATTTTAGAAAATACAGTGTATATGAACACACACATTCCCTCTTGATTGAATACAAACAAAACACCCATAATACCTGAGCTGTCTTCCTCAGCAGATGCATTGATTTTTATTTTCTGGTTCATATACTACAAAGAGTGATAAAATATAACAATCCCATTTTATTCTCATTGCTATATAAATTCTTTGTGAATAAATACGTAGCACACCATAGGAATTGTGTTGTTAATTAACTTTAAATTTAAACTTTTATCCCAGCCCCTGTTCCTCTATAAGAATATACTGAACCTCCAGAGGGAAACAGCTGTTGTTCTAATTACTTAAAAAGTAAAGTGATGCATATTCTTCCATAACCAGGATGCTTAGAGCCCATGCATAAAATAGAGCCCCCTAGGATTTGAAAATAACTAGGGCAGGGAAAATATTCTGGAGAAGCTTCTACCAGAAATCAGCCCAAAAGACAGAGTCCTGAGCTAGTTGCTAGGATCCTCTTACTAATTTTTTCTTCCACCTTTTTTATGTTGCCTTAATCTCTTTCCTTTTCCCTCTCTTACACATACACACACACACACCCATACACACACGTGCACACACACTTCTCATTATATGTTGTTCATGGGGTAAATTTCTTCAAATTGGAAATGCAAAGGAAATCAACTTTTCTGGGCAAATGTCCATAATCCTGTGATGTGTTTTGCAATATCAGTGATTCCTGGTGGGAAATATGAGCTGTGCAGTCATTTGATTTGGCCATCCCTTATTTATGAAACCATAATACTTTGTTGCAACAGCTCATGAACAAAGCTATGTGGATCAAATTTTCTCCAACTATTAATGATAGAATTCTAAAACACTGCTCGGACTGTCTTTGAAGAATGACTAAATATTTGTCAAACAGTGCTTTCAAAAGACGATCAGTAATAACTAGTACTATTGGATGATTTCACAGTGTCTTAACAGGCAGTTTTCTCAGTATTTTTTATGGCTCACACATAAACAAAATAGGAGAATTTTAAAGGTGGTGGAGTAGTATTTTAAAAAATAGTGATTCTGATTCCTACCTGTACATCAGAATCCCTTACACACTTTTTTTTTTTTTTTTTCTTTTTTGCGGTACGTGGACCTCTCACTGTTGTGGCCTCTCCCGTTGCGGAGCACAGGCTCCTGACGCGCAGGCTCAGCAGCCATGGCTCACGGGCCCAGCCACTCCACGGCATGTGGGATCCTCCCGGACCAGGGCACGAACCCGTGTCCCCTGCATCGGCAGGCGGACTCCCAACCACTGCGCCACCAGGGAAGCCCTCTTAAACACATTTTTAAACATGTATACATACTAGTGTTCAGCATAAGAGATTATAATTCAATCAGTGATTCAACAACTATTCCTTAAGCACCTTTTAGGTACCTGGCACTTTTCTGAGTGAAAAGTGAATAAGGTATGTTCAGAGTAAGCATGACATTCTGGATTATTGATAAAGTTCCACAAGTGAGAACAACTGACATAAACATACACAAACCTATTCTTCTAATAATACTTGATTTAACACTGAAAGCTTTTTAATCTTTTCTTTCTTCAAATTCATTTTAACTCTTTCTCTTTTCCTTAAAATTAAAAATAAACCTTTGAGCTGTTTCAGTTCAGCTTCCCTTCCAATGTCAGAATCTTCACCATCCCTGGTACATTCCTGATACAAAATTATCCACATTCTCCTCAAGCTCTTAGAGCAACAGGTAGGTCATTATTCTGAAGCCAACCTCTTCTGCTGTGACACAGCTTTAAGTGATTTAAAAAAAAAAGTTTATCTTCATCAAGAAATGACTTTTACTTAATAAATTCCAACTAAGTCTCCTCCATTCCCTTAAGGACAGCTCATCGTGTGTTTTTCCATATCTGCTGCCCGTGTGCAGGCTCCATCAATACACTTTTTCAATCCCTGATCATTAGCTTTATTCTCATTTAAGCCACTCATCAATACACATTGTGTTAAACAATGATGAGATGTTTTCAGGTTCATAAAATAATGAAATATAATGTTTATGTAAATCATTTGCAGTAACTTTATTTTTTTTCTTTTTTAAATTTTATTATTTTTTTATATAGCAGGTTCTTATTAGCTATCTATTTTATACATATTAGTGTATATATGTCAATCCCAATCTCCCAGTCATCTCACCACCACTCCCCCTACCCCGATTCCCCCCCCCATGGTGTCCATACTTTTGCTCTCTACATCTGTGTCCCTATTTCTGCCTTGCAAATCGGTTCATCTGTACCATTTTTCTAGATTCCACATATATGTGTTAATATACAATATTTGTTTTTCTCTTTCTGACTTACTTCACTCTGTATTACTCAGCCATAAAAAGGAATGAAATTGGGTCATTTTTAGTGATGTGGATGGACCTAGAGACTGTCATTAGTAATTTTAAATGTCTTCCTATGATGACACAATAATTTTAAATTAAGTATTTAACAATCTATTTCATGATATGAATATATTATTTTAAAAAACCTACAAAGTAATATGAATTAAAGAACTATCAGCCACACATAATATTTTTAGAGTAAAGCTATAATAAAAATATAGTGATTTAAGTTGTTTTATTTTAATAGATGGTTTTTCTCTGTGGTGGTTTTAGCCAACGTGCCTTCTGGCAGCCCCTCTACAGACTCATTATCCAATCTGGTTTGTAATGTAAACAAAGAGGAAGAAGCTGTGGGTCAAAGGCCAGGAAAGGATTCCGGCATGAGACTGTATTGAACGTGCCTGAATAATTTTGCACGCCTTCACTTTCATCTCTATGAATTATGCAGTGGCTTTTCCTTCAGTTTGTATTTTAATGTATGATAGATGATGATATTGGGGAAAAATAGAGAGAAGTAGCCTGCCCTTCTGTGAATATTATATAACCTGCTGTGGAAAACAAAATGAAAAGAAAATGTGCCGTATATTTTCAATGTACTATGGTAATGTCATATACAGGGATTTATTATTAGTGAGTCAAGATGTTTAAAAGACTACCAAAAAAAGTATTGCTATTCTATGGTGTTAATTATTTTTCTGTAGTTTTAAAACACGTCTTCCTGAGTTTGATGTCTGTCTGTATTCCTGTCCAGATGATGTCATATTTTTCAGGAAACTATGCTGAAAATATATTTAAAATTGTATGCATGGTTTTATCAACTTGTTTCTCTCTGTATTACCTTTAGTTCAATTCTGCAAGTGACAAATTCTCAAGTCAGAGTCATTAACTCATATATAGTATATGGTATTTATCATGTAACTGCAGATTATTTGATCAAAAACAATAAAAATGAACACTTTTCAAGAATATGAATAATTCTTTTGTCCCATTTTATCAAATTTTATCAGGGGGTCATGTTGTTTTCCTGACAAAGGTCATACATTTCTGTTCTGATGGAAAGGATTATACTGAGATTACAAACCCAGTGATAATATCATTCAGAGAAGCGTTAACATACACCTTCCATTATAGGAAAAGTACAGTAAGGAGGCTGGTGAATGGAACTTTTCAACTCAGAATAGAATGAGAGAAGATGTGTTACTATGTAGAAAAATGATTTGACATTCTTTATAATTTTTGTTTGCTTGGAAGTCTTTTCCTTAAAATCTATTTATTGAATAAACCACTTTTATTTAACTTGCCCATAGAGACCACTTCAAGATAGAATGTTGGTCTTTTTTTTTGTTTTTTAGAATTTAGGTATGCTTTTTTTTTACTTTACACAATTAGGCTGGAGTTTAGTGATGGTACAATAGTTGATAAAGAAATAAGAGAAAAATTAATGTATAGGAAATTTAAGAAAATATTGCAGTATGGTCTATGATAACTTGCTTCTCATTTTTGGAGTACCTATAATTTATATGTCTTTATGTATTTATTGGCTGCACAAGGTTCAGGAAAATTGATTGGAAATTCCTTGCTAAATTGGCACTGTGTTTTCTTTGTTGAGCTGGGCTTCACTAGCTTCTTAATTTGCACTTGAATTGTTCATCCCATAATGTCAGTGGAAACTCTAGACTGAAATGCTGCCCTAGACTCAAGCAAGGTCATCTACAAGTGCTAGAGGTATCGACAGGTGAAAGATACTTAACCAAAATGTATGTGAATAAGCATAATGTGCGTAACTTATTGGTAAACTATAACTTAAAAAAAATCAATGTTTATTTTCATGGTTTAAAATATTTTCATTATTCTCATTCTATTCACCATTTCAATACCACTAAATTAGTTGTTTTTCTCTAGGTATTTTATCCCAATTTACTCTTGCTGTCTGTTGCTTTCTTCCTCGATAAACTAATATTCTATGTATATATTCCTTGTTTATAAGTTTGTACAATTTACATTGTTAATGACCCATTCGTGGAAAACTTAAATTGGAATTTGACCATAGTTACTGAACTATGGTATACTATAAATATGTAGCTATTTTGCTTTTCTCTTTCCCTATATAATATTTGACCCCATGTGTTGTCTTATCAAGTTATCTCAGTAGGCGGTCTTTACCCAACAGTGTGTTGCTCCAAAAAGCCCACTCAGGACACTGGAAACTGGAGGCTGGGCTCACTCATCATCCTTGCTGTGACATGAGGCAAGAGGGTCTGAAGACTTGTTCTCCAAACAATGAATCCTAGTTAGAAATCAAATGACAACATCTGCTTGTGTAACCTAATGGCTCCTGTTCTTCCAAATGGGTCTCTGTGTTTAAGTCATCCATAAAAAATCATTCTTTCAATCTTTTGAGACGATGTTAGATTCAATTTTCTTTGGAATACATACATACATAAATACATACATAAATAAAAAGACTTCCAAATAACTAGTTACAGAAATAATTGTATTTCTAGACTTACAGGGTCTTTTTTGAAACAGTTACATTTCTTCCAAAAAGTAATTTCATACAGATTGACCTAGCTTGAAATACTTGTTCTATGCAAGATCATTCAAAGTGTAGCCTTGTATTTGCTAAGTGACTAACCAAAAAAACATGGAATGAAATATAAATAGGAAACAAAGTGGATTTTTTTCAAATTTCGAAATTATTTGAAACAGAGTAGAAAATCCAAAAGCATAGATTTATTTTTTTTTAGTTACCAGAAAGTTGCTGATAGAAGGTTGATAATGGATTATTAAACCCCTTGAAAGAAATATAGTTTTAATCTATTACGCTGTATTTAATAAACACCAGAATGGGCACCAGAAGTCTACCTGGAGATATTATCTCTGGGCTCTTCCTTTGTTCCCATCATTACCACCAACAAATCTTCCTGAGTCCCTCCTGCAAGGGGCGGCAAATAGGAAAGCTTCCTACACCTTCAGAAGCAAAGCAAAGGAGAAAAGAACATCTGCAGGAACCATGTGTCGTGGACAAGAGGCTTATTTTATGCATACTTTATGTGAGTACCATTTCTGAGCAATCATTAATCTCTATACAAGACTCAACCTTTTCTAAAATTACGGAATTTAAATTGATGTGTTGCATATAGCAAGTTAAAATATTTTTGCAGTTCAGGTTATTGATTCAGTTTTTATCCATGTTAAATGAAAAAGAAGAAGAATGAGAAATAAATGGAAATAATATATTCTCTGTAATTTACTTTGAATCTGAAAAGTCAGCACCCATTTACTGATGCTGAATTGCTTATGTTAGAAATGTCTTTTTGCATATTGTCTGTGAAAGTTAACTACTGAAAATATTGGGATAAATGAAAAAAGTTGTTTTATTTATATAAAGAAATGCACCTAGGGAAAATACGTTCATACGACTTATTTACCTAACAGACAATATAAATTAGTTTCTAAAAGGAAACTTTAAAAAGTAATATTAATGTGATAGTATTTAATATTATTATCATATTTTTATTAACTGCTACATTGGTGTTATTTATGCTAAACATGCATACCTTTTAGTATGTGTTATATATTGTATTATTAAGCAACAAAATATGGCGATCTCACATGCCATTATCGGCATGTTTAACTCTCTAATTGATCAATTAGAGAGTTAATGTTTGATTCTAGAGATCAATGTTTGATTCTTATGACTCAGAAAAGTAATTACAGAATATAAAGGTAATATGCAATTGTCTTTTTCATATCATTATTCTGTCTTCTGCATTATTTCCTAAGTGAGATGGGCCAAACCCCTTTGGCATCTTCAGTAAGCACTACAACTACTAACTCAGTACCTACTGAAATATCTTCATTAAATAAGAAAATAAATCACAACATGGTATGTGCTATATACCTTTAGTTTCAAACAAGTTCCCAGAATTGTCTAAAGAACAATTACTCATACCCAGAATTGAAGGGTTTTCTTTTAATTACCTGTAAGTTAAGACTTTAGATCACATTCATAAACTATCTATCATTTATTATTGTATTATATATAATGTTATATATAATATTATATTTTCAAAGGTTTCACATTCTTTTCTCTTCTAAATGTAAGCTGCACTGGGCCTAAACCACAAGATGGCTCCCTCCCATTGGTTTGGGAATTTTAAATGTCATTTCACTGATGATATAGGGCAATATTTTGGCATACAAGAGTGTATTAAAGTGAAAACAAATTATACACGTCAGTATAATCCTACTCTTTAGCAGTTTTATTAAACAGAGTTTTGAGGGATGACCTACTCAAAACCCTCATTTTTCTAGTGATGAAATGGAGCCTAAAGATACAGGCAATCTTACCCCATGCTTCGGATCGCAGGGCTCTCCTCTCAGGTGGACCCTGTTGTTGATCTTGATTGAGGTAAGAGGGCCCTGGTTTGCTGGGATCAGAAGTTCCAAGAAAAATATTAACATCTTTCTAGAGTGACAATTTCACTATAAAGTTTGAGAAAACTATATCATGAAAGAAATATAAAGTTAAAATAAGTAACAAATAAGAAGGAGAAACAGAAGAGAAATTTCAGTGTTATAGAGGGAAAGCTGCCATGGTGCCCATTTTGGTTTCCAATTCCATTCCAATTTCATCAGGGATTCTTGCTGGGAGCCGTGCAGTTGCTCCGGAGCTAATTTAAGAAGTATAAATACAGAGTCAGCACTGCTGAGGATATATACTAATTCTGAAAGCGAGAAAACATATGCAGGGCTGCCATCATCATCTACATCCCAGCAGTCATGTTCCATTTCTCTGTGCTTCGTTTCATGTCAACTTAACTCTTCCACAGTCGACTGGATCCCCAAAGGTTGGAAATGCTACATGTAGAGACAGAAAAGGAAAGGAGAGAACACAAAGATTCTTACTCTGTCTCTCCATCATCCCAGCATACGAAGAACCTCCATCTTAAAACACTGACACGACTGGTTTAATTTCTCTGACTGAGTGAACTGGCCACTCATACTGTAGAAGATGTAACCCCACAAATATTTAAGTGATATGATCTATGGAAAATTAAAATATGTCTTGAGATGACCAAGTTTTAGTCCAACCATCAGTCATGTTATTTGCCTGTTTCAATGTATGATTTAAAATCTATACTTTCAAAATAGCAATAGTGTCCTAAATTGTTCCTTAAACCACAAAAACGAAACTTTGTTAATTCAGATATTTCCTTTTACTATTTCTTTCTGGCTTTCAATACGTGGATAAATTTCATTTCTAATTTCAATTTCTATTTAATAATTAAAAGAACTATTTTAATTAGACATTAAAAACATTCATCTCATGCATGAATCCCTGGGTTTGAAAAGCATTTAGATAAAATTTCTTTATTCATCTCTGCTCTATCTATGACATCCTAAAGAAAAATAAAATATATTGTAAATCAACCACTACTGTACATGGTAAAATTATAATTTAAGAAGAAACATTACAGATAATCTACTCCAACTTCAGACTAATTTAAAAACATAGGAATTGACAGCAGCCTTGAAATACTATGCTAAATCTGCTAAAATTGTAACATATAGAAGCATGCATTGGAGGAAGAAAGCAAACATGAAATTATTTGAATTGAACTAGTGTTTGAAAGTTAATTTGGGTGTCTCTGTGCCTTTTATTATTCACCCTTATGTCTTTCTTTAAGTATGTATTTATTCTTCAATAAATATGTGACATTTTTATTGCTTGTTTAATGGTCAGTGTAAGAGTGAAAGTATGAGTTTACTCTCACTTTCTGTACATTTATTAATAAAATTTCCTTAAGATATTGTTGCAGTTTATAAACTCTTCTTAGCTGCCATTTTCAAAACCTGAAAAGCAAGCACAAAAATCAAACCATAATCATGGTTTAAATTCAATTTTTATTGAATTTTCAATGAATAAAATTTTCAATGACTGAAATATTTTTTATATGACTCCTTCTGGCAAGTTACAGACCATTACAGTAAAGTCAGGTTGAGTTTCATTGAAATGTTTCAAAATAAATAAGTTGTCTGCCTCTTCAATATTTATACCTGCCTATGTTATCATCAGCTATTAGAATTGAGGGGAGAGTAAGAAGGCTCAGGGTCCTGCTCGATATGTACCACAATAATGAGATCACTGGTCCACGTAAAAGCAGCCTAAACCTTGGGGGTGGCCAAGCAGTAGTCCAGCCACCTCTGAGCCAGATTAATTTTCTCTAGTCTTCTCTAGTGAAAAAAAACAAAAAAAAACACAAATGGGTGTGAAAAAAGAGTGCTCGAGGGCAAAACTATGTGGATTTGCCTTTGTTATAAATGCTGAAAACCACAGCCTTCCACCTAGTATTAGATGTGTTTCCCTACACCTTTTCCTAATCCTAGTGTCATTCCATGCATGAAACCATGAGCAAGCTATTCCTCAGCTATAACAAGACTAATATTCTTTACAATCTGTTGATGGAGTTAAAAGTCTAGTAATGAGGGTCAGGATCGATAGAACACACACATGTTCTCCCTAATTCATATGTCTAATACCACGTGACTATAATTCCTCTCTTTACACGTCCCTGTTAGAACTGCATTCTTTAGGGACCATAGGTTATTTTTGTAACCTCAACATCAAGCACTTACTAGTAAGTGATCAATCAATATATGATTGTTTTATAAATAAATTAATTAACTAAAGCAAAGTACCAAATGTTGGTTATTATAGAAACTGAAGCATGTAATGAATTGTCAGAATGCTCCTAGCCTAGCTTCCTTAATAATTTCCTTTAAAAAATTAAATATAAATATTATGACTATATATAAGCACCAATCCACAAACTGGGGGCACGTGCACAAACCGGGGGACACGTGCACAAACCGGGGGGCACGTGAAAAAGCAAGTCGGTGAGACGTTTAGTAACATTTGCCAAAGGTTTCCTTGGTAACAGGTACATGCCTCAGGGAATAAATCTGAAAGTCACCTGCAGCATTTCAAACATTTTAAGCCTTTTGTGCTAGTGAATTTCAAGGGGATATGTTCAACTTTGAATTTCAACAAACGTTGCTCCACTGGGGCTCCTAGGTGTATATCAAAAACATTTGTGGTAGATTTGGGAATCTTGGTGAATGACACCAAAATTCAATAAATCGAAAGAAAAATGAGAAGATAGATGATATTCAAAATATGTTTGTAAGTAATTTAGTGTGAACATAACAGTCTGTGTTCTAGGTCAGCACTTCTGTAAATTGCAGAGTCAAGAGTGAGGCCAACCGGGGTTGTGTAATCATTCCAAGCGTCTGCATGTTTTCAACCATTTCACATAATTCCACAGAATAAAAGTATCTAAAGAAGAGGCAAAAAATAATTGTACCTGAACCAGTAGAGATTTACCATGTAGCAAAGGTGAGAATCCTATGGAAAACTTTCTCAATGGTAGTTGTGGCGCGTGGGCTTAGTTGCCCTGCAACTTCTTCCCGGACCAGGGCTCGAACCGGTGTCCCCTGCATTGGCAGGTGGATTCTCAACCACTGTGCCACCAGAGAAGCCTCTAGGAGAAAATTTTAAACCTTGTTTTAGGCGAAAACTTTAAACCTCGTTTTCCCCTTCATTGACTCTTCTGTAAAATTGATACTTTTAGAATTATCAAGAAAGTTTAATGCATTAATGTTTGTAAAAAATAAACCACTTTAAAATAATGCCTGTGAAAATGAAATAGAAAGAGATAGCATTTTTATTAGACTCTTTCAGACTACAAGGGAAAAAGGCACACTTGCATTAATTCGGGTGATAAAGGTTTATTATAAAGATATGGAGAAAATTATGAAAATAATCTTAGCTGCTGGAATATAAACTCCACAGGGGTGAGAGCTCGCCTGTTCATTAATGAATATGCACTTGGCATAGAGCAGTTGATAAGTATCTGTGGACTAGATAGTGACAAGGCACTGCAAAGCCAGTGTTCCTAGACCTTGAGAAGCCATCCGAAACACACAGCAGAACACAGGCCGTAAGTCACTACCTGGTCACACCCTCAATGGCAGGCACACGCTGCTTCCTACTCTCGGTGGCTCACTTATTCCAAGGCTCTGAGTTTCAAACATACTCCAGCTTTACTTCAACTCCCCCCATGAATAACGACTGAGTCTCCCCTAACTTTTTCTCCATATATAATAGCTGCTCCAGACTTGTCATGTCTCCACACTGTTTTTCAGCTTCTGCTCCCATTACCAACTACTAACTTCCTCATTTGGTCTCCTAGTTACCGTTACCAACTACCAACTTCCTCAGTAGGTCCCCTAGTTAAGCCGCCCCAAAAGCAAGAATTTAACTGGTCCACCCTGTCACATTCCAATATAGTCTGCTTCTGGCGGCCAGAGTTTTGCATCTCTGTTAGATCTTAATTTGTCACCCACTTTATTACTTCGACCTAGTTTGGTTTAGGGAACCATTTCTGGTTTCATTAGTTGTGGTCGAGATAAGAGAGTCATCTAGTATAGAGATAGTAAAGATAGAACATGCAATCTGTGTATAAGAAAACCTTGAGGAGACTGTAAGAATAACATTCACTTGGAGGCTCCCGGAAAGGGACCATATAAATAGCAAAATGCTTGCTTATCCTATCCAAGACAAATTCATAAAACATTATGGTTTCATTTGGGAAAGGGGGGAAACCCAAAAGTATACTAAATGATAAACAGCATCATTGGTGAGATGCAACCACGTATATGTAAAGTATAAGGAGTGGTTTATAAATTATTACATCCACCAGGAGTAGTTTTAAGAGGAATGAAACCTCCATTTAGGAGGACTTATCCCGTTATTCACCAGTTGTGTTGCCAAAATAAAATGGGACTAGGTAGAAACTTGTGGAAATAGCATCAGATGTCAAGGGTTGGCTGTTCCTTCGCTGACCCACTCTTGTACCTATGCAGATCCTTCAAGCAGAGCCAACTGCAGAATGTGGAGTAGTATTTACATAGACATGGGACATAAACTAAGTCCAGCTATGGCATACATTGGTCTACTAAAACTCCCACCATGGTCACTTCAATACAGCACTTCTATTTTATTTTGCACATGAACATAAATCAAATCATTAACCATACATCACATCATTAATAGCACTTACTGAAACAGGTCATCATAACCCAAAACTACCACTGGTACCATTCCTGGGGTGTGTCTCAAGTTCAGTTTTTCCTCAGACTACATCAATTATAGCCCAATTAAAGGGTTTACAATTCACACCACTTTAGTACTACGATCAGCACAAGAAAAACATACTCTTTTTTTTGTCTGTTTGTTTTTGCTGTCCTCCTTTCTTCATGCATTTAAAATTTTTTATGGGCATACAGTTGATTTACAGTGTTGTGTTAGTTTCAGGTGTACAGCCAAGTGAAATCAGTGCCCTGGATGTTTCTGATTTGAGCAGAGAAGTTTTAATATGAGAAAATAAAAGACACCTACGCTCTAATAACTAAGATGGCATTTTAGAAGCATAGAAGAAATCCCCGCATAATCTTCCTATTTCCTTTATATTACTTTTCACCAGGTTATTTACTGTTCATGTATCTATAGTTTCCCAATCCTCCATTCTCCAGCTCCAGTTTTCTAAGCCTTCTTTTTTCTTTTGTCTTACTAGATTCTTCCCTCACCCCCAGTTTAATTGAAGTATAAAAAGTGTACAACATGATGATTTGATACACCTATACATTGTGAAAGGATTTCCACAATCGAGTTAATTAACACGTCCATCCCATCACATATTTACCTTTAAGAAAAATACTTTTTTTTTTTTTTTTTTTTGCGGTACGTGGGCCTCTCACCGTTGTGGCCTCTCCCGTTGCGGAGCACAGGCTCTGGATGCGCAGGCTCAGCGGCCATGGCTCACGGGCCTAGCAGCTCCGCGGCATGCGGGATCCTCCCGTACAGGGGCACGAACCCGCGTCCCCTGCATCGGCAGGCGGACTCTCAACCACTGCGCCACCAGGGAAGCCCGAAAAATACATTTTTAAGAATAAATTGCAAAACAGGCTAAAAATACACTTTGAATTAATCCATGCTTAGTAGTCAAAAGGTGAAGACTTAAAGATGTAGCTAATTTTTATAAATTTGAATTGAAATATCATTCACATACCACAAATTAAACAGTACAATTCAGTGGCTTTTAGTATATTCATGGTTATGTCACCACCATCAGTATCTAATTCCAGCACATTTCATTGCCCTAAAAAGAAATCCCACACCTGTTACCTGTCACTCCCCCATTCCCCCTACCTGTCAGCAACCACTGACCTATCTCTATAGATTTGCCTCTTCTAAACATTTCATATAAATTAATTAATAAATTAAATATCTGACCTTTGGTATCTGGCTTTTCTTATGCTCATCATGTTGTAGCATGAATCAACATTTTACTCCTTTTTATGGCAGAATGATAGTCCATTGTATGAATATAAGAGTTCTTGCTGATTTTTTGTTAAGAGCATTTAGAAATACAATGAACAGAATTGCCGAGACCACATAGTACAGAGCACTTTTCAGTCCAAGAATAGCTGGTAAAAATGCCATCTACAAGCAAACATGGCTCAACTGTTTGGGCTAAAAAGGTCAGTCAATTCAGTTAACAAGACTCTAAAAATAGCAGCTCAAAATTGGATTCAACTGAGCACACATCTCAGAAATGCATTCAATATGGGTATGATGTCTTCAAAAGGTAAGATCTGCAGTAATAGTGGATTCTTAACCTCCTCATATTTTTGAAAATTGTGTTCTGTTGTATTTTCCTTGTTAAACAGAGCCTTTTAGTTGATAAGACGACAATCTAAGATACTGTGGATCTCACATGTCTTCCCACTTGTGATCTGGACATAATTCAGTCATCAAGCACCTCAGATTCTTTGGGATTGAGTCTTATCTGCATTATTAGTCAAATTACAAGATTGTAATATTTCAACTGTTTAAAAACATATTTATTGAATCCTGGGGATGTACTAGACTTTGTCCATGATGTAAATATATCCACTGCTACTTGATATGGCCATTCTAAGGCAGTGACATATGATTGTCATGTATTAAAATTATTACATAATTTACTAAGCAAGTATTCTATATACACGTCATAGTTAAATTGTAATCAATCTATATGCTTGGAGGATGAATGTTCTTGTTATTTGACTTTTTTAAATTGAGTATTAATGTAAGGACCTATTCAATTTGAGTACTGCTACTGAAAAATTTTCCAAAACTTGGTAATTTACTTTTCTCCTGTAGTAAGTATAATATAGTAAGAAAGTAAAATTATGTTGTTTGAAAATATGAGAATTTAAATATTGAAAAGCAATTATTCCAAATACAACTTCTGTTGTGCTTAGAGAGAGATACAGAAGTATACAGGTCACAGATATAAACGCTTCATTTATTTTTCCTCTTGAACATCAGTCCAGAAAAGTAAATCCAATTATATCCCATTAATTAAGGCTTCTTATTACTTGGTTACAGGTTACCTTAGGTTATTTATAAACTTTATACTTTAAGTTTTTTGGATTCAATCTTTTAATTTATTTTTAATCACCTTGCCCTTTCTAGCCATGCTACTCATGATATGGTGACTATGGTAACTACAAAGATTTTTTTTTTTCTGTGAGAAATTTGTTCCATGTATCTGTTCCGGTATAATATCCAAAATCAGAAAAAGCAGAACAAATAAATGATGGAAGGTTCTAAGTGAACAGGACATTCAGTGAGAAAATAAAAGTTTCCATGAAAACAGATGCTAAAGTCAACTAAGAAAGATATGCTTAGAACAAAAAATTAAGACAACAGAAAAAAAATGGAATAAATTGAGACTTTGAACATAGTTATTGCTCTCGGATGTTTCATGAAGACAAACAAGAGTGGAACTCAAGAAACACAACCAGTGGGCTTCCCTGGTGGCGCAGTGGTTGGGAGTCCGCCTGCCGATGCAGGGGACACGGGTTCGTGCCCCGGTCCAGGAAGATCCCACATGCCGCAGAGCGGCTGGGCCCGTGAGCCATGGCCACTGAGCCTGCGCGTCTGGAGCCTGTGCTCCACAACGGGAGAGGCCACAACAGTGAGAGGCCCATGTACCGCAAAAAAAAAAAAAAAAAAGAAACACAACCAGCAATTCCACTCAAATTCTTTTCTTAAAAAATAAATTTATTTATTTATTTATTTTTGGCTGCATTGGGTCTTCGTTGCTGCATGCGGGCTTTCTCTAGTTGCGGTGAGCGGGGGCTACTCTTCCTTGTGGTGCGCGGGCTTCTCATTGTGGTGGCTTCTCTTGTTGCGGAGCACGGGCTCTAGGCGTGCGGGCTTCAGCAGTTGTGGCACACAGGCTCAGTAGTTGTGGCTCACGGGCTCTAGAGCGCAGGCTCAGTAGCTGTGGCGCACGGGCTTAGTTGCTCCGCAGCATGTGGGATCTTCCCAGACCAGGGCTTGAACGTGTGTCCCCTGAACTGGCAGGTGCATTCTTAACCACTGAGCCACCAGGGAAGCCCTCCACTCAAATTCTATGACTGGAAAGAAAAAAATGCCTCATCCACTTGAAAATCTATTAACTTTTTCATTGGTCAGGAAAGCTGGTGAAACTTGCTGTTCTTCTGGGAAATTTTTACTTCTTTTGGAGCAGAGACCTCTTCCACCCAAATCCTTATGAGAACTCTTGGATTTTGAAGTTAAGTCCTCTTGCTGTAATATAGAGTATCTCCAAAATAGCGTGCTTTGTCACTTCTCAAATCAGCCAGTGTGAGTTCACCACTCATATACTGATTTACGTTTGGAAAACTTCTTGTCCCCATATGACTAATATGTTTTTGAGAGTCATTCAGTTATTTACATGGAGCATGACTGGGTGATCTCTAGGACATAAAACAATATAATTGTCATATTTATGCATATAATTTACTCACTTATCAAAATGGCATTGTATTCCCTTAAAATAAAAGATTTTAAAAAATGATTGTTACATGTCAATACATTATTATTATCTATATCACAGTATGTCTGGCTCTAACCCCACATATTCTAACTAAATTTATCTCCCAAAGGCAACCTTAATATGGTCAACCCTAATGGATACTTCTATGCCTTGATTTTCATGGGCTTCTCAACGGCAGCTGTCTTCAATTTTAGCTCTTTTTTTTTTTTTAACATCTTTATTGGAGTATAATTGCTTTACAATGGTGTGTTAGTTTCTGCTTTATAACAAAGTGAATCAGCTATACGTATACCTATATCCCCATATCTCTTCCCTCTTGGGTCTCCCTCCCTCCCACCCTCCTTATCCCACCCCTCTAGGTGGTCACAAAGCACTGAGCTGATCTCCCTGTGCTATGAGGGTGCTTCCCACTAGCTATCTGTTTTACATTTGGTAGTGTATATATGTCCATGCCACTCTCTCACTTCATCCCAGCTTACCCATCCCCCTCCCCGTGTCCTCAAGTCCATTCATTCTCTAGTAGGTCTGATGTTTATTCCCATCCTGCCCCTAGGTTCTTCATGACCATTTTTTTTTTTAGATTCCATATATATGTGTTAGCATACGGTATTTGTTTTTCTCTTTCTGGCTTACTTCACTCCGTATAACAGACTCTAGGTCCATCCACCTCACTACAAATAACTCAGTTTCGTTTCTTTTTATGGCTGAGTAATATTCCATTGTGTATATGTGCCACATCTTCTTTATCCATTCATCTGTTGATGGACACTTAGGTTGCTTCCATGTCCTGGCTATTGTAAATAGAGCTGCAGTGAACATTGTGGTACATGACTCTTTTTGAATTATGGTTTTCTCAGGGTATATGCCCAGCTCTCTTTTCATCTCACACTTTGTGTGATTCTCAGACAATTTCATCCAAACAAAAAGCTTCAACTGTCACCCGTGTGATAACTACTCTCAGGTCAATATCAACAGCCCAGTTCACTGACCTGGGTTCCAAATTCATTAAACTCACATTAAACTCATTTCTAATGCCAGACTTAACTAAACCACAACTTCCCGTGTTCTGTCTCTCAGAAGCATCATTAGGTTTTGCCCTAGACTTTCAAGTTATCTGAAATGTCTTGCTCTCACCATCCACCCTTTGATTTATTGGTCTCTATGTGTTCTGGTAATTTTGTTATCTGTTCCCTCTGCCATTATTATAGTTCAGATCTTAATCTTTTCTCATATGGATTCCAAACAATTTCCATACTGCAGGTTTTAGTCATCCTCAACCAGTCCAAAAGGCTAATTCTAAAAAGAAAGATACACTTTTGATCATGTCACATCACTGCTTAAAATTCTCTAGTGGAACTCTATCACTGACTTTGGCGGTCTGGAAATCCTACTACTCCAGCCATATCCCTCAGCTGGGACCTACATATATCTTTTGCTGCAAATATATTAAATTACTGAAAATTTTCTAAATATTACCATATGTCAGGGGCACCTTTATACCTGTTGTTCTCTGAGTTTGGCATTCTAATATGTGCAGTTAATATCATGTCATCATCTTACAATACTCAGCTCCCCTTGGAAAACAGTATCAAGTAGATTATAGAAGCATGTTGAATATAGTAAACTCAGGTTTTCCTTTGAGTCACTTTTTCTTGACTTCCAAAATACTCTGTGTATACATCTATTAAAACAGCTATTCTCTATGTTATTATTGTTTTTCTTGACCATCGTCCCAAATTTACTGAGTTCTTTGAGGTGAAACTTTACTTTTTATGTCTGTGTACCTGAGACTAACACATCAACTAACAGCTGGTTATACTCCATAAATATTTCTGAAAAGTAAAATGGTGAACATGTTAGAGACAAGCATAGTAGGCCCTCAGGAAAGGCAAAAGTATAACATAAAATGCCCACCTCACTCACCCTTATAGCATATAACCTATATGTTAAATAGATATATAAAATACTTATATATTTATATTATTTTATATTATAACACTGATCTTAAGGTTGAGTGAAGTAGGCATTTTATATTGTACTTTTGCCTTTATATATAATATTTATAGATATTAAATATTTATATTTAACATTTGCAGCAGAGAAGAAAACTTTCCATATGTTTGAAATAATGTGCTTCCTTTTTAGATTTGATTTAGTATATGAAAGCATTAAACAGGCTAAACATGTGTTAATGGCATTTGTTAATCCTTCCAGCAGCATGGAGACCAAATTTAAGGAGAATATAATAGCAGAATAAATTATAAAACCAATCTTCCAATGATGGTACTGTCACAACACCCAGACTCTATTGGTACAGATTTATTGTACTTTCATTTGGCATTTCCTTGTCATTAGAATATGCCCAGTGGGGTGTAAGCCTCCAGAAGCTCATTACTTTAAACAAGCTGACAAGTTATTATGAAATTTACTGTGATCCTGTTTGAAATTTAAAGCAGGAACTTTTTGTACCAAGTTGAGACAGTCTTAAGCAAACAATAACTCTGGTGTACACCTTAAAGGAACTTATGACATACTCTCTTTTAAAATTTATTTTAGTGACGTATAGTTGATTTACAATGTTATGTTAATTTCTGCTGTACAGCAAAGTGATTCAGTTATATACATGTATATATTCTTTTTCATATTCTTTTCCATTATGGTTTATCACAGGATATTAAATATAGTTCCCTCTGCTATACAGCAGAGCCTTGTTGTTTATCCACTTATGACATACTCTTGTTTTCAATATTTAAAATCAAAAGTGTATGTTCAGTACTATAACATTCCATGTTCCTTTTTTTTTTGTGGTACGCGGGCCTCTCACTGTTGTGACCTCTCCCATTGCGGAGCACAGGCTCCGGACGCGCAGGCTCAGCGGCCATGGCTCACGGGCCCAGCCGCTCCGCGGCATGTGGGATCTTCCCAGACCGGGGCACGAACCCGCGCCCACTGCGTCGGCAGGCGGACTCTCAACCACTGCGCCACCAGGGAAGCCCCCTTTTTTGTTTTATAAGTGGGACATTGTTTTCTTTCATAAAAATCATAATACATTGAATATTAGGCCATTCGAGTTTTAATGTATATGTATGACAAAAAACAGTTTTACTGTAGCTCCAATCATTACAAAGAGAGAGCAGAAGACTGAACTTAGAGACAGTTGAGAGAGCAAATGATTGAAAACTCAGACGCTGAAGTCCACCAAGATCTGCAAGTGACCATTCATGCCTCGGTTTCCTCAACTATAGATAATAACAACATTTTTCAGAGGGTTGTGAAGTATAAATGAGATCATGCACATACAAGCTCAGTCCAGTGCCCAAATGGTAGTGTTGCATTTGTTTTTGTCTGTTCATTTTATCAGATAGATTACAAAAACATACTAAATATGCATAATACAGCTAGAAAAAAATTTTTTTATTTAAAAACTTCATTAACTTCTTTCGTCATTCTTTCTAGAAACAGTTCTGGGAGTCTATTCTGTGCCCTCTGCTGTACTATTACTGAAAATGTGATGACAAGTCAGTTCCTGCCCTGCAAGTAGTTTACAACTAGTAGGGGACACAAGCAATAAACGATGAGGTTGCACTGCAACTGTGAGCTCCTTGAGGATAGGGACCCTTGGCTTCCATTTAACACACCATCTGGCACAAAGGGTACACTCCAAAAATATTTGTTGTGATGAAAGCAATTTTCACATATTGAGGTCTAGGGAAGTCATTCTGGCTTATACACAATTTAAGTTGAATTTTATGCTAACTAGAAGAGCCTGTTTGTGGACTATCAAACATACATTGTACATCTACTTTAATTATTAAAGAAAAGGGTGCATTGACCAGAAGTAAAGAATGTCCATGTTAAAAATAAAAATTAAATGTCTCCCTTCCTGGAACACCAATGCTTGTACTCCCTCAGTGATAAGACTTCCTTCCCAGGTGCCAAGGCCATACTGACTTGCTGTGTATGTGCTGAGCTGTTCTGTTTTGTTTTTTTTTTTTTCTTTTTTGAAACCTTGAAGAAATGTACACCTGACTTGTTTGAGATTCTTTGTTCTGACAAGATATAACACTGTTCTGAAAACCATGTTTCTCTGGAGCATTTCCTCAGTTATCTGAGAGGCTGTCTCCCAGGCTACAGTCCTCAGCTGGGCTCAAATAAAACTCTTTTCTATTCGTATTATAGATTGTTTATTATTTCTGTCTACAGTTGAAAGAAATAAAGGGAAAAGAAGAGAAGGGTGAAAGGGAGGAGAGGGAGGGTGAGAGCAACTATCAAAGAAGGGATAAAGAAGATGCGTTAAACGTGAGTGAGCATTTCAGAAAGTCAGTGTGGGAAGAAGAGGTGATCTTTGACAGTGAGCTGTAAAAGATGAGGTGAAGAAACTATAAGGAAAACTATCCTGGGCTGAGGGAATATATGTAATGTTGACAAATCAGAAAATAACACAAGTGGTTTGGAGAAGTACTGTTAGATGGGAGTCTAGGTCCCCAGGGTGGAAACAAGAGTGATGGGTAGTGGGCGGTGAGGCTTGAATGATGGTGTTGGAGCAAAGCTGTGAAGATCCTGATCATGGAGCTTGGACTTTGTAGAGATAAGAGGGTTTTCTCTTAGATAATGGAAAGCAAGAAAAAAGTGTCATTGGAGGAGAACCATACTTGTCTTAAATGCTTTTTTTCTTGTGGTAAAAGACAATATAAAACATACTCTTTTAACCATATTTAACTGTGCAGTTCAGTGGCACCAAGTACATTCACATTGTTGTACAACTCTCACCACCGTCTCTCTCCCAAATTTTTCACCTTCCTAAACTGAAACTCTGTCCCCTTTAAACACTAACTCTCCATTCCCCCTCTCCACTCCCCTCCCCACAGCAGAAAGAGAGACACAGACATCGAGAACAAACGTATGGACACCAGGGGTGGGAAGGGGGTGGGATGGATTGCGAGATTGGGACTGACACATGTATACTACTATGTATGAAGTAGATGGCTGGTGAGGACCTACTGTATAGCACAGGGGGAAAAAAAAAGAACATACTTGCTTTGTTTTAAGAAAGAATCATCAGGGCTTCGTTGTGATAGACAGATGAGCTACAAAGACTGGTGACAGAAAGGTCACTTGGGGGGATAGTACACAAATTCAAACAAATTATGATCAGCCAGGCTAGATTTGGATAAAAGTATGTAAGAGCCGAAGGTTTGGGGAAGCAGTTGCCTTCTCCCTTTAGCAGACACTTCTCCTTCTTCATTCACCCCAGGGACCACGCACACTACTTCTCGGTTTCTTTGGGCTGCCCACGGCAGGGCTTGAAAAATCCACCCATCCGTGTCCCACAATCCAGGAAGTGAGTCATCACCCAGGCAAAACTTACGAGTTGAAACCAGCATCGAAGGTCAGGATGAACATAAAATCAATTTCTGGATAAACACGGGAACAAAAGAAGATGAGGAAAATAACTGAACTGAAAAGCAGGCAATAATATGAACGGACAAGAAGAAACCAAGAGAAAATACGTGCGAAATGAAATTGGTCCCTGGAAGATATGTCAAACACTCAAACATGCAGTAGGAAAGTATCCAAGCAGATATGGAGAAATAAAGGGGAAAGTAAATAAATAAATGGAAAGAAAAATAGGCAATCTATACAAAACTTTGGAAAATCAGACAGCAGGTGCATCAAGCACCAGTGACTGAGGTTTTAATGACTGATAGTTCCCTGTATGTTTCAGTCTGACTTACCTATTTGCTCACTGCTGGGATATGTGTCTATCTCGTCCAGGTTCTTGTAACGCACACACCCACATCCAAACACCCTCACATTCAAACACACACACACACACCACCACCACCACCACCACCACGGCTTACCCATAAGAGGAAGTAATAAAACAACAAAACCTGTTTCAAGGAATCGACTGGAACACCTTAACCTGCTTCTCTTATTGTCTCCTTTGTCCTGCAGGGCTTGGCTCTGAACGCAGGCTTTCAATACTATTTGCCTCTCTGGCTCTGTGGTTCCAGGTATCTTTCACCTTCCTGCAGGGCTTTCACATCCCAGGAAGTTCTCCCTGCAAAATCCAGTTCCCACAGCCCCTTCTGGCTGAGCACCCCTTCCCAGCTGCTTCTAGTGTCTTCACTGGGAAAGTTCTAGAAGGGCAAAGCTAAGTCATGAATCTGGGAGCAAGAATGTGAATGCAGCTGGCTCAGGTGAAGGAGTGGACCTTCCAGAAGGAAAGTGTCCATCAAGCGTATCTGGACAGTTCAGCCTATCGCTGCTGCTCGAAACGATTTGCACTTGTTTCTACATTTTTTACTTGGCATGCTTTAGATGACTTTACATGGAAGCCAATGTCTTTAATGATAAACCCGTCTACTACATTAATCTGTAATAACCCTAGGAAACATTTCATAAGCCACATAGAAGGAATGACCTTAGAATAGTCAGTGGGAAACAGGAAGTTCAGTTCCCAGCGTCCCGTCCTCCCACTTCTCCACCACCCACGTGAACATCGGTGAGTTCCTGAGGCCTAGGCGCCTGCCATGAGCACTGATGTTTTATGAGAAAATGTCAGTGATACCTTTTTTCTCTTTTCTACTTAGTCACTGTGTCCTCTGCAATACGATTTTTAGTGCTCGCTTTGGCGGCACATATACTGAAATTGCCATATGATAGAGAATTGAAAGAAACGGTTAGCCTAGAGACAGAGGACTGTACTAGGAATGCCACGTATATGCTATATTTGCCAAAGATTTTATACGAAAGATGGCTTATAAGGGAACCCAGCCACCTCTAACGCGGTTGACGAGAATTCTGCCCGAAAAAGACACTCTTTACCAGAAGGCCAGAAACAATTACAATAAGAATGATCATTTTTTAGTTCCCACTATTGCAAAGTATTGTACTTAGTTTTCAAAAATATATCTTCTCATTTAATCTTCCTGATATCCTGTGAGGTAGGTATTGACTCCAGTTTTACAGACATGATAATGAAGGCTTTTAGAGAAGTTAAGTAAGATGACTGAGATAACATAACAAGAACACATATAATAACATACTGATAATCAATACGTGTAAAAAGCAAGGTGTAGTTCTGAAAAAAAGAGACCTTATAAATTGTTCATGTAGATCGGCCTTTCATTCATTTAAGTTCACGGTGACAGTCATAGCTCTGCTTGGCTGTAAGTAGGCATCTAACTGGCAACAGACCTCCTTAAAAATGAGAAGCAAAAAGCTAATGTTCCACTTTCTCTTGTCAACTTTTTTCCAAAAAAGTGAAGAAGATGATAATATTGAGTATTGTCGCCTCAATAAGTATTGGTTAGAAGATTATCCTTCTCAAGTACAGATTCCTGATATTTACAGTTAAATTTAATCATTCTTTTTAGCAAAATATTTATTGAATTCCTCCCATGTGGCCCCCATCAGCCTATACCCTGGAGATGCAACGGTGAACAAATAAGCTGGTGTCCCATCCGTTGTGGAGCTTATTTTCTAGTTCAGGAAATACGCCTAAATGAAATAATTCCAAATCAGGATCAGTGATAGGCGGGTTACAAAGGGCTTAGGGAGAGAATTAAAGGATGGGGGCGGGTGTCAGGAAGGATACCTCTGAGCGACTTTGGTGGACTTCAGATGTTTTGGTCTATCCAGCTTGATCTGTGAGCTATTCATTTTCGGCACTGAGAAATTTTGGACAGACCGTTGGCCAAGGCGCCTATAGTCCACTTACCGTGGAGATAAGATTGTGTCTTTTCCTCTATAACAGGGATTGGTTTGGGGATGAGCACATAACCCAAAGGAGGGCAGTCAGAATCTGGTACTTTAACAGAAAAAAATTCCCATCTCGTGGAGTTGCTAAACTTTAAAAAAGCTGGCCGCAGTCACATTTACAACCTACAGGGAATTTGTCTAAGAAGTGAAAGAGAAAAAGAGGAAGCCCTCAATTCCAATCCCGGCTGTGACTAAAGCCACAATCACCTCCGCATGTTTCAGTTTGAGGCCAATGCACTGCCCCTAAATTGCTTAAGTTACTTAGCTTGTCGTTGGTTCCTGTAGCATTACTCATGAATAATCATGAGTTATTCACGGGTGAGATTTCAGCTTTGGCATGAGTGACCTAAAGGAAAGAGTTGGGAAGAATATGGATGAGACAGCATCTCTGGCAGAGGAAATGGTAGGTGAAAGTTTCCTGAGGTAGGAAATCATTTTAATTTTTCTGAGAACAAATAGCTGTATCACCCATTAAGAGAAGAACACACAACAATGTCTATTGTGATTGACAAAAATCAACATCATATTGGAATTCCTTGCCAATAAAAGAAAGAAGTATCAGAAATAAGAGACAGCAGGGAAGAAAGGAAGAGACAGAACTGTCATCTGTAAACATCTGCTTTCACAGAAAAAATTAAAAAAAATATATATATATAGACAACCTGTTAGAACAAATAAGAGGGTTCTGCATGAAATCTGGGGGAAAGATCAATACGGAGAAGTGAGTGGTGTCTTTACACACCAGCAATAACCCATTAGAAAATGCCCTAATGGGACTTCCCTGGCAGTCCAGTGGTTAAAACTCTGAGCTTCCAAGGCAGGGGGCAGGGGTTTGATCCCTGGTCAGGGAACTAAGATCCCGCATGCCGTGCAGTGTGGCCAAAAGAAAAAAAAAGAAAAGAAAAAGCACTAACATAAAAACAAACATGGTGATAGCAGCAACAAACATGGTGCTTCTAGGAACAAAATTAATAAAAGGAATGTAAAACTGCTATACAGAAAAATTATAAATTTTCATAGATGGATATAAATAAAATTTAAATAACTGGAGAAAGACATTAATACTGAGTGGGAAGAGTCAATGTTATGTGTATCTCAATTTCTCCTCAAATTTATCTGCAAATCTAATGTAATTTCAACCAAAATATCCAGGGAATTTTTCATGAAGCTACCGTAAGGGGGTGCAAAGCTTTACCTGGGCTCTCCTAGGGTCTGTGATTGGGCCTGAGACAACAGATTCACAGAAGAAAAGCGTACAGATATTTCCATGTACCTCACAGCCCCACAGGAAATAAAGACCCAAAGAAGCAGCAGCAAGACCCAGATGTTTATCTAGTAGATTGAACAAAGAGTGGCAGCCGAAGAAAAGTAACTAAAACATAGAGGGAGGCGAAAGGAAGATAAGAGTTATTTTTCAAAGTCTATTTGTACAGGTTTTTCTCAGGCTCAACTCAGCATCTCTGGTGATAAGAATGTTTCTTTTCTCCTAGGACAGAGAAGGCAAATCTCACATGGAGTTTTATCTCCTGCTTTCGGGCAGAAAGCAGGCAGGCAGAGTATCCCTTTGGTATCTGCTGTTTTTCAAGTGCCTTTAACTCAAAATAATCCTGATGCCAAGTGGTATATTTTGGGGTGGCATTTTCTGCCACCCTTAACTACATAAGCGAATTCTAAAATTCGTCTGGAAAAATACAAATCCCAGGACCCCCCAGGACAATTCTGACACCCAAGTAGGCCAATCAAGTCTCTCTGAGAGCTCTTCTTTAGCGTCTTGTTCAAAGGTGGTCCATGACTAAGGCCATCAACTGTCCCAGGGGCTTGTGAGAAATGCAGAGTCTCAGGCCCTGCCCAGACCTACCAAACCAGAATCAAAATCCCCAGATGATCTGTATTCAAATGAAAGTTTTCAACACAATCAACTAGTGTTCATCATTATACCTCCTCCCCATGGATTTAATCTTTTGACTTTTGATTGTAAATTTCAGCATAGGCTATTAGGCTCAAAAGCCCAAGACTTAGATAATTTGGTTTGCTTTCGTTCTATAGGTTTCAAGACCTAATCTAAATTTTCTCGACCTACTTTCTTTGTATAAAGACCACAAGAAACATCATCCCAACTAGCAATGTATACCTAGCATCCTACCATCCTTAAGGAATACCATACATCTAATTATTCTCTCTCATAAGTCCCTCGGCAGATGCAACATAGAGAAACACATGAGTAATGTCACTGGTTGTAAAGGAAGCTAAAATATTCAGGGAAGTCTTGGGTGCCCTCAGTACTTCTGCTGTGACATTGCACTTCCTTCCCTTCTCAGCTGGATTTAATGCTTCCTTTTCATGGTTGACTTTCTTGCTCTGCTTTATGGCAGCACCAAGCCCTTCCTGGTTTTGAAGTTTTTCCTGCTAAAAGTTCCACCCTAGAGCTCCCCAGTGAACTTTCACCTCTGTTATCAAAAGATGAAGACCCTGGGACCTTGCCCCTTCCCTCACGGCATGGCCGCCTCCCCAGCGCAGCTTGGTCATATGTATAGGACGGGATGAATGTGCCTTTTCTCCTTTGCGTTTCCTTCTACCCACCTCATCTCCATTCTACCAAAGGCATGCTTTTGCCTCAAGGTGGCTCAGGATTGGTGATAAAAAAAGAAAATGTAAAGAAAGTGTTGTCAATATTCAGATGTTGAGATTTAAGATTTTTGAGACCCCAATAAGCCTACAGACTTAAATAAATAGCTTTGCCAAAAAATGGATTTTCTAAACACTTTAATCTCCCCAAAATACAACAAAGCCCAGTTTCTGGGCAAACTGACTATTAATATTCCAATAATGGAAGCAACTTAAATGTCCATCAAGAGATGAATGGATAAAGAAGACGTGGTACATATATGCAATGGAATATTACTCAGCCATTAGAAAGAATGAAATAATGCCATTTGCAGCAACACGGATGGACCTAGAGATTGTCATACTGAGTGAAGTAAGTCAGACAGAGAAGGACAAATATATGATATTGCTTATATGTGGAAACAAAAAATAAATGATACAAATGAACTTATTTACAAAACAGACTCACAGACTTAGAGAATGAACTTATGGTATGGCAGCAAACAGATGCAAGAAAAATGGATAAGAGCACAACCCAACTCTCCTATGTTGTCCTTCAGATAAAAACCCAGCAAGGTTCAAGTTTATTGAAATTTCATGGCATGCACTCCAGAGAACACTTTGCAAATAATACAAAGCAGTTACTTTATTAGTAGGAGTAAGTTGTTGTAAAATAAAACTTTATGATATTGTAAATTTTGTGAGGTAGAGAAAATGTTGTATCTCCATTGCCTAGACAACAGGGTCTCAGTAAATAATACTGAAAGAATAAAATGTGGGGAAGATTAAATACAAAGTAGTGCAATGCAGGCAAACACAAAAATATGAACGTTCATTGTACATGAGGTTATGTGCTAGTAACTCTAGTTGACGGCAAAGGATAATCAGATGTGGTAACACTCTGAAGCCACGTACATTCAGAAACAGCTAGAATACATGGCCGTGCAGGGCTCTGCGTCAAAAAGAGAGTCCAGATGCTAAGCAAGTGACATCGTCAGCGAGTGTGTGAGGAAGGATGTATTTCAGCACCCAGGGCCAGCGCCATGATCTCTGGTGGTCAGAAAAGACTTTAAGGATCTGATAGAAACTTGAGCTCTTGAAGAACGGAAAGCTAAGGAAACTAACGTTTAGTGAGCCTCTATAATATATCGGTTACTTTCCTAGGAATTTTATAAGTCTTCTCATTTTAGTCTCATAGCAATTCTCTGAAGCAGTATTTTTATGCACATTTTACATGTAGGTGAGGTAACAGCCCTAAGGAAGCAAAAAAAAAAAAAAAAAAGTTTGGACCCAGGTGTACAATGTTCTCTCTATTCCTTTTCGTGGGTGAGATTCAAGTAGGTGAACAGAAGGCTTGGGTCACAGAAAATACCCTATAGGTAAAAGGGAGAGGATTAGCAAGAAGGAAATACAGGATATGACTTTAAGAGTGAGTAAGTGAGTAATATTCCATTGTATACATGTGCCACATCTTCTTTATCCATTCATCCGATGATGGACACTTAGGTTGCTTCCATGTCTTGGCTATTGTGAATAGAGCTGCAATGAACATTTTGGTACATGACTCTTTTTGAATTATGGTTTTGGCATGGACATATATACACTACCAAATGTAAAACAGATAGCTAGTGGGAAGCAGCCACATAGCACAGGGAGATCAGCTCGGTGGTTTGTGACCACCTAGAGGGGTGGGATAGGGAGGGTGGGAGGGAGGGAGACGCAAGAGGGAAGAGATATGGGAACATATGTATAACTGATTCACTTTGTTATAAAGCAGAAACTAACACACGATTGTAAAGCAATTATACTCCAATAAAGACGTTAAAAAAAAAAAAAGAAAAGGGAAAGAAAAAGAAAAAAAAAAGAGTAAGTGAGCCAGTCGAGTTGGAGACTGAATAAAAGCAGGATCGCAGGACAACGCGCATGCCCTTCTCATTATCACAAGAATTAACTTCCCAAAGTGTGTATCTGTTCTTTCATTCACCACATATTTACTGAGTATCTTCTCTGAACCATGCACATACTAGCCATTTGGAAGCCTTATTTTTAAAAGTCAGACCAAATATCCTGTTCTTGTGGACTTGAAAATAGATAGTAAATAATAAACTTAGTACATAAATAAATTGCATAGTCTTTTAGAAGGTGGTATGGCTTAAGAAAAAAACAATTTTTTTTAAAGTACAGATTTAATCTTAACATTCTCCTCACTCTAGATACCTTATGATTCTTCTGGAAGCAATGGAATAATGTCTTATTCAAGGCTCTCTATGACTAACCCAAAATAATAAATACTTCTCTTTACCAACCACTACAACAACCCTGGAGACGAATCATACCAGGAAACTTGATATCATACCAGGAAACTTGCCAAAACATCATACAGAAATTTGTTCATATTGTTTCTTACTCCTGGGATGGTACTAATCCACCAAGACTTACTGAAATTTCAGTCACCCCTTAAAGCCCAATTCAAGTATCACTTCTTTTTCTTAGTCAGTCTGAGTTTTAATCTCTATCTTCTATTTGTATTTATATCTGTCTCCTCAAACAGATAGTAAGTTTCTCTGTAAGGGAATTGGGAAGATGACCAGGTTGGTGTAGATCAGATTTTGAAGGTCCTTAAAGGCCCCAGTTAAGTGTCTAGGTATTTCCCACCTGCATAGTCACTTGATACGACTAAAATGTATTCCTTTGTGGTTTATAAAACTGTATTTATATGAAGTATGAAAACATAAACTCAAATATTTATATTTGAATAAAATCCAAAAATAAGTATCGGAAAAAAGAAGAAATAAAATATGTATGTGAAGAAGACTTATATAACACACTAGAAACAAATGACATCATTCCTCAAAGGCTGAGAAAGAAGAAATAAGAAAGGTAGGAAATGTTCATAGAATTCTGATAAACAGAGTTCAAACTATTGACCCCCACACGGTGTCCTCCCTCAAGACCTGATTTAACCCTGATCTCTCTTATCAATGCCCTCTCTTCCCACTCCTTCTCATCTCTAATTACTTTTTCTGTTCTATTAAGTGTAAGAAGTCACAGTCTGAAATGGGTAGACTAGGAATTGATGGGCACACATTCGCATGGAAACTGTAGCCCAGAGTCCCAGAGGCCTGCTGCCCCCAACACTGCCAAACTGGGGCTTTCAGACCAGGGCTTGTTTCCATGTTTGAAAAACCACAACAATGAGAAAGTTTATTAGAAATATCTGTGCTTCCTAATTTGGATTTCAGTAACACCTAGTTGTCTTCTTTAAATTGTGTTTATATCCAACTTCATAAGGCAAGAAAAGTAGAATAGGGTTAAGGGCAGGAGGGAAAAGATTTCAAGGGCAGAGATAAACTAGAATATTTTAAGTAATCAAATTAGAGGACCTAGCTGATTTACATCACATACAATTCTAATTCTGACTTCTTTTGGTTATAACGTGTGCTAAATAACACAGCAATGAGAAATAGGACAACTGGGAGAAGTCTTCAGGAAGAAACTAGATTCCTTAGGTGGGGGCAGGGGCGGGAGTCAAAAGCCCAGAAGATGCTAATATTCAATGTATTTGAAATATATTTTAAAAAGTGTCAAGACGGCGGAAGGAATGAAGCAAGGAAGGAAAGAAGTGAGCAAAAGAAGAATGGAGAGACAGAGGGAGAGACAGTAAGAGGGAGAAAACAAGACTGAAAAAAAACAACCTTCTTGGCAGTGAAAATTATTTAAGCTTTTTGGGTCTTTTCAGCATTGACCATACAGTTTCACTTTAAAGGTTGATTAGAAAATACAATAAGAAGATATAAAGCATGAGAAACTAAAAAAGCATTAGATGAAGAACCCTGAAACTAAGCAGAAGCTTTTTATTAACAATAAAGTGGAAAAATTTTTATTGAAAAAGAAGTAAAAACATTGCAGTTGTATTTTTTGTCTCAAACCAAAGCTACGGGTCCAAATCCAAGCTGTCATGACGCCCCGTGAACCCAATACCATAAAAAACATTGATGGGTACAAGACCCTCTCATTAGCCCCATCCTTTATGCACAGAAAGAAAACACAACAACTAATTTGGATTTTCTGGATTATTTAAAGAAATTATTCCCTAACAACAACAAAAAAAATTTTTTTGTTTCTGAGATTGTGAAATTCTACTGTTGTGTCCAAATGAAAAATAATAATAATAACTATTTAAGGATTTATTCTTAAATAGTTGGGGGTACTAAGACCATTCTGTGGACCAAATGTTGAAAGACAAAAGGGAGATTTAAAGACATTACCATAAAGGGTACCAGAATATGCCACTGCAAAATATGCCTCTTTAGCATATAGATTATTTTGATCTAAAAGCCAACGAGGATCAGCAAATCCGGGAAAAGCTCTAAAAATGGGGCACAAGTTTTCCTTTTGTAAAGGAAATTTCCATTTGTAAAGGTGTATCCCTCTCCTGTACCAGGAAGAAGAGGACTCTTAACTCATCAGTGGAGAAATCTCTGACTTAAATCTGCCCTAAAAATGCTAAACAACCCTTGTTTACCATACTTTTCCTGGGCACATTCCATTAACTTGTGTCCCTCACTCAGAATTCCCAACCCTCAAAACCTTTCCCTTTCTGTAGCCTTGGATGGTGTATAAACCCAACTTCTAACCACCCTTTTGTGTTACTCATCACTGAGTACTCTCATGTGTACATGCGTGATGCACGTTAATAAAATTGTGTTCATGTTTTTTCTTGGTAATCTGTTTTTTTCGAGTTTAATGTATAGGGCTCCAGGCAACGAACCCAAGATGGGTAGAGGAAAAACAAAGCCAAAATGAGAAATTCCACAATTGTGTAGAATTATGTTTAATTCTAAAGTCTAAAAGAGTTCATACTATGGATTCTAAATTTAATCTGATCCTTAAAATTAAGCCCTGTCTAGTGGTAATTTAGAAACCTTCAGAGATATGAAATTCAGTTCCTGATTGAAAAAATGCTATGTCACCCTTAGCCTTATAGAGTTATAGCAAACCCTGTTACAATACTTATTTTATTCATAAGGCTAGAAATTCTTTGGATAGGGACCACTTATTATATCAAATAGGCAAACTAATTTTATTGTCATAATTACCCTCAACATATTAGTGCAGTTTAACTACAGAGGGTTGCCAGTTGGAGCAGAAGCAAAAATAAGTAATAACACACTAGAAAAATAAAAAGGCAGAGTTATTTCTACTTAAGCACCATGTCTGACAAGAAAATAAATTAAATTACAAACCATAAAAGAGGTAACATTTAACAAGTGGAATATTTAACTTCTACTTATGGAGGATATTTTTGTTTTTTATTGTATTTTCTCTCCAATTTCCTTTCACACAGCTTTTTCCTTTGTATAATTTTAGCACACCTCCTAGGAAAGTTCTTTGCAACATTAAAAAAAAATAGTATACAACGTATTCATTCTAAGTTTGCAAAACAGCCAAGTTTTCACCTTTCTCCACGGTCCCCTAGAACTCTAAATTTGGAGTAAACAGAAGTCATCATAGAACGCAGTTATTTTTGAAATTATTTTGGCTCTATTTGTTAAGCAACAGCCCCTAAATTCTCATTTCTTTGGTCTCCAAGTTTCAGTCAGGGATTTCCCTTTACAGTTTTGCCGTGTTGTTGACTCTGGAGCAAATTCGTGAGAATAGTTCAGCAAAAACTTCTTTCTTTTCCAAACTGTCAACTGTGTGTGAGTCCGGAGGGAGCATGGTATAGTAGAAAGAGCACAGATTTAGGAATAACACAGACTGAGGTTTACATTCCATATTACAAAGGCTTTCTGAGTCTCACTTCCTTCATTTTGAAGTTGGAAAAGTATTGCCTACCCTGCAGTTCTGTTGTAACGCTTAAATATAAACTACATAAAGTTTCTGACTCCTAGTATGTAAATAATAAATAATATCTGTTATTACGGTAAATCCTAAAACTTAAAAGTTCTATTCTGCTTACCTCCTTATCAAAACAAAACACACTCAAATGTGTTTTGACTTACATACATACTACATAAATATTCTGCTTGGATCGTATTATTAAAAATTGCAAAACGCATGTATTTATATGTTGGCCTAACAAATCTCAGTTTATTACATTTAGCAATAGTTTCTCATTGGGTTTTAGAGATGAAATAGTCAGCCTAACTACCCTGTAATTACAATAAATGACCTGCACAGTCTGAACATTTAAACAATTGGCTTCAAAACTAGGAAGTATTTACAGACCTTAAAACCATGTGCAGAACAACTTGATAAATAATGTCAGTCGGGGGTCCTGCTCATCACCAAATGGGAGTGAAAGCATTTTTACGTCCAATAGTTCAGAGTTCTGCAAATCCATAACTAGAAAGTTTAACTAGACTAGTAATGTCTGGATGACAGGACAGATTTAAAACTGTGGTAATCGTAGACACTTGTATATGCAAAGGACCATGAAATAAATAGAGGGCAAAAGGGAGGCTCTCTGTCAGTGGATCCTACCGTTAACCATACACAGCAATTCAGCAAAATGTTTTCCACGACACAACAGCTGTCTGTCAGAGATAAAGCTGGATACTAGTTCAAGGTGGTAAAAGCGTTTTGTTTAGTCATACTTCCTGTAGTAGGAAAGAGTGCAGAGTAAACTTAGCCCTCCTTGGACTGGTGAGGGGGTGACTGGGGCTTTAAAGGAAGAGTGGGGGAGTGGAGGGCATGGTGAGCAGAGGCCCAAGCACATTCAGGGAAGTGAAACATTACAAAAAAACGGGGTAAGAGGTCAAGGTCAAGGCTGCCTCGAGGCCAGCTGTGCCTTCCAGCTAGCCCTTATTGAAGTTAAGATTCTGTCCTCCCACAGAGAACAGGAGGCAGGGGCCCCATCCTTCCTGCTGATTACGTATTTCAAAGGAATGGCTTTCAAGTCCCTGAAAAAGACACCCTTGGTTGTAGGGGATACATATACATCCCAAAGGGACAGAGGAAGAATTTACAATAGTAAGTTTGTTTGTTTTTGTTAATAAGTGCTCTAAGACAGAGATGTGAAAACCATTCTTTGGTTTGCCTTTGGAAATACCACATTGCAGTTTCCAGTATTACAACTATGGTCACCTAGCACGTGCAACCTAGGTTTGCATCTTCCTTGAAATATGAATATTTTTCAAACTTCAGCAGCAGCACGAGTGTCTAAATTCTCTTAGGTGGAAGTCTTCCCAGTCTATTTTATGTAAAATCTTGTTATCCTCACCTGTGTGATATTTTCTCTTGTAGTTCTTGAATTTTAGTTCTAGGATCAAAGTCTTTTCAGGCCATTCATTTAATATTTTGACTAGATTTTTAGTGGGAAAAAAACTGACATCACTGTTAGAAAAGATTTGGTATTTAGTACCTAGTCATCATGAAACCGTGTACAAGCCCCTGTGTCCTTGTCTTTTGAAGTAAAATGCTGACTCAAGAGTAATGATTGGGAAATGTGAAGATGGAGAAACAGAGAATAGCTGTTGGGCTGGGGAACCAGTAACAATTTAGACTATAGATCTGCCACATCGCAGAATCACCGAACTCCCAGTTCCCTGAAAGACATAGATAAAGGCCTGACCTACATTCCTAAGTTGTTGGTACAGGAAGCTGACCCACCAGATGAGAACTGCTGACCACAGGCACATTGACCCTAGACTGGTTGGAACCAGAAGGTTGATGATGCTTGAAACTTCACCTTGACGGCAACCAATGCCAGAATGGTCCACGAGCTGATCACGCCCTGCTCCTTGAACACTATGAAACTCCTCACTACCCCCTCCAGGGCGGGTCATACAGTCTTGAGGACATTAGCCCGCTGTGGCCCCCTGTGCCTGGCAAAGCAATAAAAGCTTCTCTTTTCTACTTCACCCAAAACTCTGTCTCTGAGTTTCTATTTGGCACCGGTGAACAGAGCCGAGTTTCGGCCACAATCCTGACATATATTCTTCTCCCGTTTCCTTAAAGCACAACAGAGTAACACTAATTCTTTTCTCAGAAAATATAACGTAACATATATTACGTATTAACTTGAGACATATAACATGTTATGTTAATACATATAACATGTATTAACTTGAGACAACAGCCAACGGAAAATTAGGAAATAAGATATGCAAAAAGCACTCCAAAGATTAAATACTAAGGACAGTATTAAAACAGTTTTTTTAATGCCTTTTTCCAGGGTAGATGGCCTTTATTGGCAGGCGCTAAGAATGCAAAACAGTAACAAATCCAGAGGGGCATGGCTCTCCTCCCCCCAGGCAAGGTCCCTGTAACTAGGCCAGTGGGCAGGAGCACGTGACTTGGCCGTGGCCACTTTGGGCCCAGCACTCTCCAAAGAGCAAGCTCTCAGGCACGAGGGGGTCCTCACAATATGGGGGGAAAGAGCAACAACCTGGAAGGGGTATGGGATGTGTCCCACTCCAGGCCACTTGGCTCCTGTCCACTGCACACCTCAACCCTTCAGGAGGAAGCCTTCATAGCTTGGAGTAGGGGTGTTTGGGGACTGGGCTAAACCTATCCCTCTCCAAACCCAGGTAGGTGTCTGCCTCTTGCCTCAGTTTCCCTCCTCCCAGTGGTTAGCAAGCTTGGACAAATCTGGAAGAAACCATAGGAGAATGTCTTTTTGATCTGTGGGTAGATGCAGATTTCTTAAGTATGGCATAAGAAGTAATAACCATCAAGCAAAAAAATGATTAATAGACTTTATCAAAATTAAAATCTTTTCATCAAAAGATTCTATTAACAAAATGAACCAGCAAGCCACAGAATGCGTAAACATATTTATAAAAACCCAAACTGAAAAAAAAGTGATATCTAATCTATATAAAGAACTCCTACAACCCAATAATTAAGAAGACAAAAAATTCCATTTTTAAGTGGGCTAATAGATATTTCAAAAAGAATACTGTGTATGAATAGCTAAAAGGCACTTAGGAAGGACTCAAAATCATTAGTTATCAGAGAAATACAAATTAAAACCACAGTGAAATACCACCACGCACTGATGAGAATTGCTAAAATGGAAATCCTGACAACATCTTATACTATGTTGGGAGCAACCAGAACTTTTATACATGGCTGGTAGGAATGTAAAATGGTAGAATCAACTTGGAGAAAGACTTGGACATTTCTTATACAATTAAATATGCACTTACAACCTGACCCAGCAATTGCATCCCTACATGTTTACCCAAGAGAAATGAAAACACACGTGCACAATAACTGTTCATAGCAGCCTTATTCATGATAGCCAAACACTCTTAACAGCCCAATGCCCATCAACAACACATCGCATCAACAAATGTTAGTATATTCATTCAATGGAAAATTCCTCAACAATAAAAAGAAACAAACTACTGCTGCATTCAACAGCATAGACGACTCTCCCAGAGACGATGCTAAGCGAATACTAGACACAAAATGGACTAGGAGTCCATTGATTTGCAGTTCTGGAACAGGAAAAACGAATTCGTGGTAGAAACAACCACCAAAACAAACAAACATAACGTTGGTTGCCTCTGGTTGTGAGGAGGGGTGGTAACTCTCCGAGAAGAGGAGTGGGGGAATTTTCCAGAAATAGTACCATCCTATCTTGATAAGGTTATGGTTGCAGGAGTGTAAGCCTTTTTCAAAACTCATAAGATTGCATGCTTTAACCTTTGGGGAAATTCTTTTCCTGAAGAGAAGGAATTCTCTTGAAAAAATAAGTGGGAACTGACAATCAGTGTTACAGTGTACAATTTGTGTACACTACAATTTCTGTAGTGAACATAAAACACCCCCCATCATAAATTCCATGGAAAAGAAATTTTCCATGGAATGGAAAACCCATAGAATGGAAATACTTTAATTATGTACTTGGCTTAGTCTCAAGCATGGTTTATAGGCAGCAAGCTCTTGTACTAGCTTGTATTCTGTCAAATACGATTACGATAAGGCTGTTCGGAATCATGAAAGGAGCATCAGCAGAGGCCACTAAATCTGCTCCAGCAAAAATTGTTCTTCCTAAAAATCGAATCTCATTTCATGCTTTCAACTCGTGACTACTAAAAGTCATCAGTTAGAGCTCAGAAATGACTCACGAAATTGATTCTTCTTACTTCTGCATCTCTCTTCCATGGGGAGAGAAGAGGAGGTGCTGGGACAGGGCCTAGAATTCCATTACCCACTTTAGTTTGGTTGGCACTTGTTTGATACTAAATGTTCTCAATTTGTTCCTGATGAACAATGGTGCACAGTACAAAACCAAAGCATAATTGGCAGAGAAAGCTGAGAAGGCCCAAAGAAAGGGCCTAAGGCATTTACATCTTAGATACACTGGCTGAGCAATTCAAGAAAGGAAGGCATGAGGCCAGTATCCTGGTCCGAGCAGTCCTATCGTATTATCGTTTCATGGGAACTTGGCATTATATCATGAAAAAGCCAACATCTAAAGTTGGAACTTGTCTTGGTAGGTAATAATGTTCATATATCTTTAAAGATAGAGTTGCACTGACTGTCTCCTATGAATTGACTACTTTTGTTTTCTCATATTAAATAAGAGAGAAATCTGGGATTGCCCAAGGTCTTGCCATATTTTAGAGAAGGCAGAATAGCAGTAAGGAGCTCTTGAATGACACCAGCATGTGACTGGATAGTGCCTTAGGTCTGGTTCCCCAGAAGCACATGTTGAGACCAGGATTCACTTGCAAGTGATTCCTTAAGGAGGGACTCCTGGGGGAGATGGGTAAGGAGATGGGGGAAGCAGGTCAAAGTAAAAAGGGGAAGCCAAGCATTGAGGGGACCACAGGTATGAGTCCCACTGCTGGGTAGGCTTCAGTCTGATTCCATCAACAAACGGGAATGAAAGTGACACCTCAGAGGTGTTCCAACCCCAGGTAAGGAAGCCGGGCTTTCGTAAACTCTCCTACTCAACAGCCATCGTTTACCTGCAGTAAGGGCGAAGAGTAGGAAGCTTCCAGGCACTTCTGCTCACTGCGTCTGCTGGTAAATGAGCTCCAGAGGCCCCAGGAAAGTTCTCTGAAGAGGGACCCCGGCCACTGAAAGAAGATCTCAGGGCACGCTACCAACCCTCATAGAAGACAGAGAAGGGTATCCCAGAAATCTGGGTGGAAAAGCAACATGGCCCACTAAATCCAGGATATTTACAGCAAAGATTGGCCAGGAAAAGTGGTGAGTTGGGCGATAAATGCTCATCAATTGGCAACTTCCCTTTTATTCTTTTAATTTAATTTAATTTATATTTTTATGTAGCCGGTTCTTATTAGGCAACCATTTTATACACATCAGTGTATACATGTCAATCCCAATCACCCAATTCATCACACCACCACCACCACCCGCCGCCGCATTCCCCCCTTGGTGTCCATACGTTTGTTCTCTACATCTGTGTTTCAATTTCTGCCCTGCAAACCGGTTCATCTGTACCATTTTTCTAGGTTCAAAATATATGCGTTAATATACGATATTTGTTTTTCTCTTTCTGACTTACTTCACTCTGTCTGACAGTCTCTAGATCCATCCATGTCTCTACAAATGACCCAATTTCGTTCCTTTTTATGGCTGAGTAATATTACATTGTATATATGTACCACATCTTCTTTATCCATTTGTCTGTCCATGGGCGTTTAGGTTGCTTCCATGACCTGACTATTGTAAACAGTGCTGCAGTGAACATTGGGGTGCATGTGTCTTTTTGAATTATGGTTTTCTCAGGGTATATGCCCAGTAGTGGGATTGCTGGGTCATATGGTAGTTCTAATTTTAGTTTTTTGAGGGACCTCCATACTGTTCTCCATAGTGGCTGTATCAATTTACATTCCCACCAACAGTGCAAGAGGGTTCCCTTTTCTCCACACCCTCTCCAGCATTTGTTGTTTGTAGATTTTCTGATGAGGCCCATTCTAACTGGTGTGAGGTGATACCTCATTGTAGTTTTGATGTGCATTTCTCTAATGATTAATGATGTTGAGCAGTCTTTCATGTGTTTGTTGGCCATCTGTATGTCTTCTTTGGAGAACTGTCTATTTAGGTCTTCTGCCCATTTTTGGATTGGGTTGTTTGTTTCTTTAATATTGAGCTGTATGAGCTGTTTATATATTTTGGAGATTAATCCTTTGTCCATTGATTCAGTTGTAAATATTTTCTCCCATTTTGTGGGTTGTCTTTTTGTCTTGCTTATGGTTTCCTTTGCTGTTCAAAAGCTTTTAAGTTTCAATAGGTCCCATTTGTTTATTTTTGTTTTTATTTCCATTACCCCAGGAGGTGGATCAAAAAAGATCTTGCTGTGATTTACATCAAAGAGTGTTCTTCCTATGTTTTCCTCTTCGAGTTTTATAGTGTCCTGCCTTACATTTAGGTCTCTAATCCATTTTGAGTTTATTTTTGTGTATGGTGTTAGGGAGTGTTCTAATTTCATTCTTTAACATGTAGCTGTCCAGTCTTCCCAGCACCACTTACTGAAGAGACTGTCTTTTCTCTATTGTATATCCTTGCCTCCTTTGTCATAGATTAGTTGACCATAGGTGTGTGGGTTTATCTCTGGGCTTTCTATCTTGTTCCATTGATCTATGTTTCTGTTTTTGTGCCAGTACCATATTGTCTTGATTACTGTAGCATTGTAGTATAGTCTGAAGTCGGGGAGTCTGATTCCTCCAGCTCCGTTTTATTCCCTCAAGACTGCTTTGGCTATTCAGGGTCTTTTGTGTCTCCATACAAATCTTAAGAGTTTTTGTTCTAGTTCTGTAAAAAATGCCATTGGTAATTTGATAGGGATTGCACTGAATCTGTAGATTGCTTTGGGGAGTATAGTCATTTTCACAATATTGATTCTTCCAATCCAAGAACATGGTATATTTCTCCATCTGTTGGTATCTTTAATTTCTTTCATCAGTGTCTTATAGTTTTCTGCATACAGGTCTTTTGTCTTCTTAGGGAGGTTTATTCCTAGGTATTTTATTCTTTTTGCTGCACTGGTAAATGGGAGTGTTTCCTTAATTTCTCTTTCAGATTTTTCATCATTAGTGTATAGGAATGCAAGAGATTTCTGTGCAAAATTTTGTATCCTGCAACTTTACCAAATTCGTTGATTAGCTCTAGTAGTTTTCTGGTGGCATCTTTAGGATTTTCTATGTATAGTAACATGTCATCTGCAAATAGATAACATGTCATCTTTTCAAATTTGTATTCCTTTTATTTCTTTTTCTTCTCTGACTGCCATGGCTAAAACTTCCAAAACTATGTTGAATAATAGCAGTGACAGTGGACATCCTTGTCTTGTTCCTGATCCTAGAGGAAATGCTTTCAGTTTTTCACCATTGAGAATGATGTTTGCTGTGGTTTTGTCATATATGGCCTCTATTATGTTGAGGTAGGTTCCCTCTATGCCCACTTTCTGGGGAGTTTTTCTCATAAATGGGTGTTGAATTCTGTCAAAAGCTTTTTCTGCATCTATTGAGATGATCATATGGTTTTTATTCTTCAATTTGTTAATATGGTGTATCACGTTGATTCATTTGCATATATTGAAGAATCTTTGCATCCCTGGGATAAATCCCACTTGATCATGGTGTATGATCCTTTTAATGTGTGGTTGGATTCTGTTTGCTAGTATTTTGTTGAGGATTTTTGCATCTATATTCATCAGTGATATTGGTCTGTAATTTTTTTTGTAGTATGTTTGTCTGGTTTTGGTATCAGGGTGATGGTGGCCTCATAGAATGAGTTTGGGAGTGTTCCTTCCTCTGCAATTTTTTGGAAGAGTTTGAGAAGGATGGGTGTTAGCTCTTCTCTAAATGTTTGATAGAATTCAACTGTGAAGCCATCTGGTCCTGGACTTTAGTTTGTTGGAAGATTTTTAACCACAGTCTCAATTTCATTACTTGTGACTGGTCTGTTCATATTTTCTATTTGTTCCTGGTTCAGTCTTGGGAGGTTATACCTTTCTAAGAATTTGTCCACTTCTTCCAGGTTGTCCATTTTATTGGCATAGGGTTGCTTGTAGTAGTCTCTTAGGATGCTTTGTATTTCTGTGGTGTCTGTTGTAACTTCTCCCTTTTCCTTTCTAATTATATTGATTTGAGTCCTCTCCCTCTTTTTCTTGATGAGTCTGGCTAATGGTTTATCAATTTTGTTTATCTTCTCAAAGAACCATCTTTTAGTCTTATTGATCTTTGCTATTGTTTTCTTTGTTTCTATTTCATTTATTTCTGCTCTGATCTTTATGATTTCTTTCCTTCTGCCAACTTTGGGTTTTGCTTGTTCTTCTTTCTCTAGTTACTCTAGGTGTAAGGTTAGATTGTTTATTTGAGATTTTTCTTGTTTCTTGAGGTAGGCTTGTATAGCTATAAACTTCCCTCTTAGAACTGCTTTTGCCACATCCCATAGGTTTTGGATCGTCGTGTTTTCATTGTCATTTGTCTCTAGGCAGTTTTTGATTTCCTCTTTGATTTCTTCAGTGATCACTTGGTTATTTAGTAACTTATTGCTTAGCCTCCATGTGTTTGTGTTTTTTATGTTTTTTTCCCAGTAATTGATTTCTAATCTCATAGTGTTGTGGTCAGAAAAGTTGCTTGATATGATTTCAATTTTCTTAAATTTACTGAGGCTTGATTTGTGACCCAAGATGTGATCTATCCTGGAGAATGTTCCGTGTGCACTTGAGAAGAAAGTGTGATCTGCTGTTTTTGGATGGAATGTCCTATAAATATCAATTAAATCTATCTGGTCTATTGTGTCATTTAAGACTTCTGTTTCCTTATTAATTTTCTGTCTGGATGATCTGTCCATTGGTGTAAGTGAGGTGTTAAAGTCCCCCACTATTATTGTGTCACTGTCGATTTCCTCTTTTATAGCTGTTAGCAGTTGCCTTATGTATTGAGGTGCTCCTATGTTGGGTGCATATATATTTATAATTGTTATATCTTCTTCTTGGATTGATCCCTTGATCATTATGTAGTGTCCTCCTTTGTCTCTTGCAACATTCTTTATTTTAAAGTCTATTTTATCTGATGTGAGTATTGCTACTCCAGCTTTCTTTTGATTTCCATTTACATGGAATATCTTTTTCCATCCCCTCACTTTCAGTCTGTATGTGTCCCTAGGTCTGAAGTGGGTCTCTTGTAGACAGCATATATATGGGTCTTGTTTTTGTATCCATTCAGCAAGCCTGTGTCTTTGGTTGGAGCATTTAATCCATTCATGTTTAAGGTAATTATCAATATGTATGTTCCTATGACCATTTTCTTAATTGTTTTGGGTTTGTTTTTGTAGGTCCTTTTCTTCTCTTGTGTTTCCCACTTAGAGAAGTTCATTTAGCATTTGTTGTAGAGCTGGTTTGGTGGTGGTGAATTCTCTTAGTTTTTGCTTGTCTGTAAAGGTTTTTTTTTTTTTTTTTTTTGCGGTACATGGGCCTCTCACTGTTGTGGCCTCTCCCGTTGCGGAGCACAGTCTCCAGACGCGCAGGCTCAGTGGCCATGGCTCATGGGCCTAGCCACTCCGCAGCATGTGGGATCTTCCCGGACCGGGGCACGAACCCACGTCCCCTGCATCGGCAGGCGGACTCTCAACCACTGTGCCACCAGGGAAGCCCTGTCTGTAAAGCTTTTGATTTCTCCATCGAATCTGAATGAGATCCTTGCTGGGTAGAGTAATCTTGGTTGTAGGTTCTTCCCTTTCATCACTTTAAGTATATCATGCCACTCCCTTCTGTCTTGTAGAGTTTCTGCTGAGAAATCAGCTGTTAACCTTATGGGGGTTCCCTTGTATGTTTTTTGCCGTTTTTCCCTTGCTGCCTTCGATAATTTTTCTTTGTCTTTAATTTTTGCCAATTTGATCACTATGTGTCTCGGCGTGTTTCTCCTTGGGTTTATCCTGTATGGGACTCTCTGCACTTTCTGGACTTGGGTGGCTATTTCCTTTCCTATGTTAGGGAAGTTTTTGACTATAATCTCTTCAAATATTTTCTTGGGTCCTTTCTCTCTCTTCTCCTTCTGTGACCCCTATAATGCGAATGTTGTTGCGTTTAATGTTGTCCCAGAGGTCTCTTAAGCTGTCTTCATTTCTTTTCATTCTTTTTTTCTTTATTCTGTTCCACAGCAGTGAATTCCACCATTCTGTCTGCCAGGCCACTTATCTGTTCTTCTGTCTCAGTTATTCTACTGTTGATTCTTTCTAGTGTATTTTTCATTTTGATTAATGTATTGTTCATCTCTGTTTGTTTGTTCTTTAATTCTTCTAGGTCTTTGTTAAACATGTCTTGCATCTTCTTGATCTTTGCCTGCATGCTACTTCCGAGGTCCTGGATCATCTTGACTATCATTATTCTCAATTCTTTTTCTGGAAGTTTGCCCATCTCCACTTCATTTAGGTGTTTTTCTGTGGTTTTATCTTGTTCCTTCATCTGGTACATAGCCCTCTGCCTTTTCATCTTGTCTATCTTTCTGTGAATGTGGTTTTTTTTCCACAGGCTATAGCATTGTAGTTCTTCTTGCTTCTGCTGTCTGCCCTCTCTTCTCTTTTATTCTTAAGCAGTAGTTGCAGCACACACTCCACCAAAAAACAAAACAAACCAACAAAAAACATATATATATATATACATATTCTGAATATTTATGTGTATATTTAAGTACATATAGATCTACTTTTTTTCTTCTTAATGATTAGAAAGGATTCTACAACGTGTATTAATTAAACTTATTTTCCCATTCACCCACTGATGGACATTTCTATTTGTCATCTTTATTGCTTTCTTTAACACACTATGTTCAATAAATATCTTGTACATGTGTATTGGAAAATGTCTCCATGTATGTGCACAAGAAAAATTGCTTACAATGAGATTGCTGGATGAAAAGAAATGTACATTTTTAATAATAACTATAAATAGAGTATAATCTATAAAAACTTTGAATCACTATGTTGTATACTTGAGACTAATATAATATAATTCAACTATACCTCAATTAAAAAAAGTAAAATACACAGACTTAGAAAACAAATTTATGGTCACCCAAGCAGAAAGGGGGTGAGAAATTAGGAGTTTGGGATTAACATACACACACTACTATATATAAAATAGATAATCTACAAGGACCTACTGTATAGCACAGGGAACTCTCCTCAATATTCTGTAATAACCTAAATGGGAAAAGAATTTGAAAAAGAATAGATACTTGTATATGTATAACTGAATCAATTGGCTGTATACCTGAAACTAACACAACATTGTAAACCAATTATACCCTAAGATAAAATAAAAATTTTTAAAAATCTGAAAACTAATATCTGTCTATATATTTATATATATATGCATATATAAATATACAATATATACATATATTTGTATAACTAAATCACTTCACTGTCTATCTTGAAAATTGTAAATCAACTATACTTCAATTTTTAAAAAAAGGTTGAATTAAGGAAAACCAGAAACCAGAATACTTCTACAGTCTTGAGCAATAAAATAATGAAATCTTTTTGGTAAAGGTCAGAAATAAGAGTTACAGTGTCTGCATTATTTGGAGAATAATACAGGAATTTGATCACAAGCTTTTATATGTAAATACCAGTCTCTTTCAGGGCTTAAGTTATATAGGTGGTAAATGTCATTGAATACAATAGATGACTTAGTACTTTGTCTGGAAACTATTTTAATCAATATTAGTATGACGATTCAATATTACATATAACCAAACATGAAAGGTCTTAATGTCTTTAAAATGTTAATGCCTTCTACTTTAGAGGTACTAAAGTGAAGAAAAATACCTTATATAACCCAGCTTGTCTCATGAAAATCTGAACAACCAACCATAAAACACAAGGCTGCTTAATATAAATGAGGAAATAATATAAAGGGCTAGACTTAGTAAGGAGGCAATATGATGTCAGCTGCAAACAGATGCTCAACATTTTGTAACGAAGAAAAAAGACCAACAATGCCACATGTCTGCTTGTCTCAAACTGCCCATGTTTTAGAACTCTGGAGAGTACCCCCCTTCTTGTTAATCCACATAGATGCTGAGCTTTGATTGGAAACTCATTCTGAAATCTCTTGGGACTCTCAAGCACTGTAATTTTGACTTTTGCAGGATGGAAAATTCTAGCAACAGAATGACCATCAGCTAATGACTCACCCAGCACTGCTTTGTGCCTCTAGTCATGCGGTGAAAATAAAAACTGGAAGCTGACCTGGTGGTAGGTGGTAGCTATAGTCCCTGGTCCAGGTTTATCCTAGAGAAACAGGCCCCTGGATTAGATCCCCAAACTGGGCAGGAAAGCCACTGTGTGCCAGGATTCCTTAAAAAACTTACAATAAGATAACTGATTACTAGGAAAAAAAAAAGGTACTGTTCATTCTTATTCATTCATAATACATGAACATGACAAATCCAAAAAATTGGAATAATAAAAAAGATATTAATAATAAGCTTATCATCTTATCATTCTACTGGTAATCCTCCTTTGCATCCAGCTTTCAGCTAGGACTCTGTGTGTTCCTTCTCACTTCGATATATTAAGCTTTGAAAGGACTTAATTACTGTGGAGTTCAAGGTATTAAAACAAGACTAAAGACATAAATGTTCTCTCTCCAACTTTAAGATCTAACCTAGATGCTTTTCTTTAATTTGGTAACAAGAGAAGCTTTTTTTTTTCCCATTTAAATTACTGTGTGTGTTTCAACTCTTCCCCTCTATTTTCCTGTACATCGCTTCTCTAATTTCTTAATTCTACATAATTATTGGATTAAATTGCAAGAAAGTGCTTAATTTCTCTGTATCACAATTTCTTTTTGAAGCAAGGATAATCACAAAACTGTGGACTGCTGTACACCAACCACTGTAAATATTAATGAAGAAACAGGTAAATTCTTGAAAACAAATCCCAAAGTTCCTCACCCAAGATAAGATACCATTATTATTCTTATGAAAGTACACCAAAATGGCACTGGCTATATACCCTCTTATAACAGCTGTGATGCTTTTTGGTTGCAAATAATAAAAACAAAAATCAATCCAGGGAGTTTATTAATTTATGAACCTGAGAGCCCAGGAGGACAAACTTTAGGCATGACTTGATCAAGGTTCACACTCTATTCCCTTGTGATTGATTCTCTAGGCTCTGTACTTCCTGGTGTGCCGGCTTCATCCTGGAAGAATATGGCACTGCTGGGTATATTCTACCTCATTTACATCTCTTATTTTCTTGCAGTCATCAAAAAAGTTCCAAGTTTGATTCTAATCAATTCCTTCTTCGTGAGATGCTAACTAACTTCAGATCCAAACCCTGGAGTCTGGAGCCATGTGTGGATTTGTTTCTGTCTGGATGGCTCAGCCATCCAAGAAAGTATCACTGTGGCAAAGTAAACATAGGATTGCTCTGATTGCCTTGGAACAATCAGGGCTCACCCCTAGAGCTGGAGAGAGGATGACAAAACTCAAATCACATTGCAGCTACACAATAAAGGAAGGACAGGATGGATGCTGCGGTGGCCAACACAGCCTCCACTATAACTCGGTTATAGCCATCATTTCACGTAAGTCAGCTGAGTAAAAGGAGTATTTAAATACGGAAACTGCTGTAACTGTAGGGTACCCTACTAATACTAACAGATGAGAGATTAAACAATAACGTCACCCGCATTCTTGCTCTACTGTCCTATTAAGAAAAAGAATCAGTCAAATTTCGTTAACTGAAAGATAACCAACATATTTTCTAACATTCTTTGCATGCTATCTGTCAAATATTCAAATTTGGATCTCCTGTATCATAATAAACAGCTTGGATAAATTTCAACAAACTCTAAAATACTTGCTTTTTTGTAAGAAAACTCTCACTAATTTGCGAGAGGATTGTTGAGAGCTTTAGTCCCTCCATATGCTCCAACAGCCTTCCCAAAGCCACTGAAAGCAAACATAAAATGTCAGTAAAAGCAACGTACTTTCTAGGCAAACATAGATCCAAGATAAATTTCCTAGTCCCTGACTTCAAAAAGATTACTGCATGGACTCTTCTTACAAAAAAGTCTGGAATTGTGCAAAGCTGAGGGTCAGGGATTACACGAAATGCTTTCACATACATTATCACAAACATAAGTTTTAAAAAAAGAAGGCTGAGGAATTGGCCCAGATCAAGGGAAGATCACAGTCCCAGAGAATGATAAGGATGGACAAATAGGAGTAGCCATGGATACTTAGCTAGGAAATTTGGTGAGGGGTGGGGAGCCAGGAGGGAGTCACCCAAAGAGGATAAATGTCTTCTCAATTGGTTGGGAGTATTTGCAATTTTCTCATCTAGAAAGGAAAGAAAGGAGATCGAGGGACTCAGTCTCCTACAAGATACAGACTTTAGATAAATATTATTTCTAAAGATAAAGATTATTTCTTTCTCTAGGGAGACAAATTTTATCTACCATAGGAGTTCTTATTGTGCTTAGGTATTCACTTACTTTGAGCCTCCCAAAAAATCTCTAATTTGTATTATGAAAGAGTACCTAATAACTCAAATGTCTTTAGACTACACAAGCATTTAGATACAAATGAAGCACAGAAACGTTAATAGGGAAATTTGACTAAGTGTTTGCAGTCATTTGCTATGAGATTTCAGTGTAATTCTTCCCCAGATTTGATGAGGATTTCATATATGCTCTCCTCCTTCCTGTATCACACTGGTATCTGTTACTGCAAAGCCACATAAGGATGGTGGACAGCATCCTTGTGGAAAGTATCACAGGACATCCCAGAGCTTTTAAAACGGCAAGGTCCACACGGGCCAAAGTGCACTGCATTACACTCCGCCTCCCTTGAGCCAGATCTATATTGTGGAAAAGTTTGGTACAATATTTTTAAAGTATAAGCTCTGAACCCAAACAGTCTGGGGCTTAAATCCTAACTTTGCCGCTTGTTAGCTGTGTAAGAGTTGGCAAATTGCATCCTCTCCTGAGCCTCCACTGTCTCATCTATAAATTGCAAATGATACCAATTAAATGATACCTTACTATCAAAGTGTTTAGTGCAATGCCCAGCACTTAGCAAGTTCTGATAAACAGTTACCATTCCACTAAGAAACCAGGGAAAATGTCCCTTTGACTGTGTAGGGCTAGGTCGCAGGTCAGACAGCACACTTGCCTTTTCATTTTCTCTTTTCAACTAGCTTCTTAAGTCACCTGTGAGGTGATACGATGATATGATATATGGTGATATGATAATCTCTTGAGAAGTGTACAGCTCCCAGACATCCTCAGACATAACATGATTTCTGTTTAAGAGGCTGAACCAGCCCTCATAAATAAAATCCATAGTTTTAAATTATTGAAAACCACAGCTAGAAAAACTGAGGTTATTTTAAAATCTGTTTGTAACAGAGGGACACACTACAAGGAGTACTGATCACCATAGCACGTTAGGTTAGAGCCTGACCACCTGAGTTTGCATCTCAGTCCTGCTACTTATCTTCTGTGTGACCTTGAGCAGTTTACTTAAACATCTTTGAGCTGAGCCTCTATTGCCTCATCTACAAAATGGGGTTATAAAGCTCCCTACCTAGAGTCAGATGAGGTACTCAGCTGATGGTGCTTGGTGTACAGTAAGTGTTACATAAGTGTTAGTTCCTTATAATAGTTCTTGTTATCATCTAAATCCTATACCTCTAGGTTAAATAAGTGTCTACAGCAATACTACCTAAAAGGTCTAAGGAGACAGTGAACTGATTATATCTGGGGAAATACAAGAAATTTAGAAGAAATCCCCTATCAGTGCCTCCTCACGTCCCCTTAAAACACACACTCTTGCTCATGATTGTATCCCACCACTGGAGGAAAAAAAAAGTGTATCACCCGGCCTCAGTGAAGGGCTCCCTCCTGGCTTTTCACTTGCCATCAGTGGAGCACCAGAGAGGGCAGGGGTCCAACTCAACGACTGGTCCATCCCTGTGCACACCCTGAGCAAGGACAAGGTTTCATGTGGTATGAAGGTGGTCTGCTCTGTGCAACTGCAGCAGAGATGGGGAAAATTAATACCAAGTCAAAGTGTATGTTACATCGACAGAGGGGCTCCCCTTTACGAATGGAATAAAAATGTACAGTAGTCACTGAGTTGGCTTAAAAATGCCCTTTTTGCGTCACTAGTTGAATAGAAAGAGTCCCTTTAGGCTTTTCTTAATAGAAGAATATTCTAGTCAAAACTACATTGAGGTAACAAAGCGGTATTACTTAATATTATATTAAACAATACTAGTTACAGTTTACTAAAAATTGTAAAAAAAAAAAAAATGCATATACACTGCCAATTAGAGTAACAAACACCCTCTGAAGGATCAGGTTTTATTTGATGCCGATGCTGAGGATAACACGTAACTCTGGAACGCCTCATTCAAAACTCAGTTTTCCATGGCAGCTGTTTTAGTGAATGTCTTATTTGCGATGAGAATTGGTTTTGGAATACATGGCAAACGCCATGGTATAAGAGGTCAAACTAAGTTTCAATTTTCGTTTTGGAAAAGAGTCAAGGGAAGATCAGGAAGAATATCTTAATAATATTCTATTTTTGTGGTCACAGTTAAGTTTATTTTCAAAAACTCCATGGAAACCCTTCTTGGAAAAGTCCAGTCAACAAATTCAACTTATTTAAAAAATGTATTCAGTAATTGGAAGATTTTTTTTAAATCTATGTGAGACATATGTATGTTATAAGACCAAACTGAGGTTAAAGGGGTGTATATGTTTATATTTAACTTAGAGTTGAAGCTGACCCATAAAATTCATAAAATAACATTTTGGCAGTTTGATTCAAATTGAGCTAATGAAAAATTGGGAAAAACAGATTTTTGTTGGTCCCAGGTCACTATGAAGTAGCCAAATGTCTGTTTTAAATAGTCCCCACTGAATCAAAATTAATTTTTCTTGGACTTAGACAAAATATACTACCTTTCCACACTCTGCATACTTCCATGGCAGTTGGAAATGCTAAAATGCAGCCAATAATGTCTTCGTCCTTTTCTTCCTTTTGCTTCCTTTCACACCATTCTGGTCATGAAATCTAAGAGTCTCTGAAGAAAAATTTCACAGATTTTGTTTTTCTTACCTCAGGCTCTCTCTACCTTCACTGGAATTTCTTGGGTTTTGTTTTATTTTTCTTTCCAACTCATGTTAAGCTTATACAATGAGCCTCCAGTGTCCGGTCCAAACTATCCACCATTTCAAAACCCACCTGTTTCCAATTTCCATGGAGGCCAGATCCCACCTTATGTAGGGGTCTCCACCAGTCAAAGGGGGAACTATGTAGAGTCAGAAATTGAAGCCAGGAAGTAGAATGCCCCTGAAGTGCTTCATGCTCTTGTCCTGTAATTCTCTTAAGTCATACTTTAAAAAGCACCAGCTCAGCTAATGTAGATTAGAAACTCTAGCTAATGTATGTTGGCTAATTCCATTACTACATTAATGAGTTCCAAGCCATAGCCTTCATTCCCATATAGGTCTTTTATCTTTGCTGTCTTTGGTAACAATTAAAAACTACAAACCCCAAAAGTGAGAGAATAAAGGTATTAGTAGAACCATTGTTTCTAATAGAAAAAAAAAATGGTAACTTCGTTTTCTAACAAAGAATATTTATATTATACCATATAATTATTATAGTATATATACTACATATACTATATTACATGTAAAATATATGTTATATAGTTATGGTATATGTTATATTGTCATTAAATGGATATTTACATAAATTTTCATTCAATAATTTATAAACTATTAAAATAAAAATATTTTCACTAAGGTTACACTTATGTAAATATATATATGAAAGTAACCTGGAGGGAAACAACCAAATAATAGTAGGTTACTTCCTGGGATTGCAGGTGATTTTCCCCTTCATTTTTATGTATCCTTCTGTGTTATTTTACTATAAATGAGCAAATAAAGAAATAAGAAGAAGCACAACTGACTTTATGTATTTGTAGATCAGATATAAACAAACAGTCAATAATCTCATTTAAGATTAAGGACTCATAAATCACAAAAGTTTTCGGTAAGTAGAAGGCATTTTGCTGACTTGTTTCAGATAACCAGCTGGTGGTCAGGCCTGACATTTACGTTCTTGTATTTATTTATACATTCCCTGATCCGTGTAATCTTACCCTCCTACTTCAGGATTTCTAAAACCTGGGTAGGGTTTCCTGATAATTTCCAACCACAAAACAACTCTTGATTATTGACAGGCTAGCAATTAGAACATGCAAATGGAGAAGAAAGGCTTGAACCCTTCCTAGTTATTCGTTCTCTTTTGACCCTGGGATTTGCTCCTTTCCCTCACTCTGGTTTTGGGACAGTGGTAGGTTGTCTGGTCATGGAAGGTGCAGGCACAACCCAAGTCTGCAGCTGTACAAGGCCTCATGGTTTCATGTGTCGCACCGAGAACAAATGATGCCATAATTGTGAATCTGTTAGTAGTTTACAACTATAATTCACTCTGCCAATAACTGCTACACAGTCGTTACAGAAACACCCATATCATGTGTGCTGATTTCTGACTTGCAAGATTGCAGATGAGGGAGCACTGAGAAAGATTTAATAAGACAGAGTAGTCTTACAAAATTCCAAGAAAAATATTTTAAGCTCTCATGAAGCAACTGTAGTACCATATAAATATTTTTATTATTTTCGCATCATTTTATTTCCTGATTTCTCTATCTCTGGATTTGTGAATATCTAAATATAACCTTCTTCTTAGAAATGAAAAATAATGGGAAATCACCTGATTTAGCTCAGAGGCAAGAAAAAATATATAGCATTACAGGGCACACTTTATGTTTATTCTTAACATGGATTTAAATATAAAAATTGAATACCAAAGTGGAGACTCACAACTGCAAATTCACATTCTGTGTCCCCGCTCTTTCCTTCCCGCCACTGAAGCCACAGAATGCCCCCAGGAGACCAGATGCTGCATTCACCAGCTCTTTCTCAGAGCTTAGAATGTGCCACAAATCTCAATGTGTACTGACAAGGGTTTCCTAATTTTTTAATGTCTGTATCTCATTTACGTTATTTTCCCTTAACCAAACATCTTACTTCAAGGCTTGCTCTCTTGTGTTTCTCCCCTCTGCAGGTTTGCATAGGTTTTGCAGCCTATTCCTATGTTGTTGACTTGGTAATAAGCAGTTTCTGGGCAACAGTACCCACAGGATGCTTCTTTCAGCTTTCTGCTTGCCCTCTTTGCTGTTCTTTCCTTAACGCATAGTGGCCTATGTCAACTGCCAGAGAAAAGGTCATTTTAACCTGCCTTTCAGTGTTCTGTGACCTAAAATTCCTTCCCAGCGTGGTAAGCATTATCAAACCCAAGAAATTTCATCTGGTCCTTCAAAATACCGAAATACTACAAATTAAGGCTAAGATTGGTGGGCCAAGTAGGGCATAGTGCTGGAGAAGCTGCAGCTTCGGTCTGGTACTGATCAAAATAACTCTTTTCCATCTGTTCTTCAATCATTTCTTACAGCATCTTGGTCACTGAGGTGGATCGTATGAGAGAGGAAGACTGGGTCTGGGAAAATTTAACAGAACGCCTGGAAGACTGCATCGGAAGGTCAGTGGTGTTGTTTTATAAGTGAGTAAAATATCATTGTGATTTAAATTAATGACTGTCAGTTCTAAGAATCTCCTAGGTTTCTGACATCCCAAACCACAGAATTCCTCTGAGCCAATGAATGTAAAAACACTTCCTCCACTTTGGATTTCTCCCTAAAAATATTTTCATTCGTTACTTCATTCCCAAGCCATCAAATTTTAATCATTTCTTTCAAAGGAGATGCAAACTGTTCTGTCTTATTATAATAGTCTGCTCACGCTGCCACAACAAAATACCCTAGACGGGGTGGCTTAAACAATGGAAATTTATTCCCTCACAATTCTGGAGGCTGGGAAGTCCAAGATCAGGGTGCCAGCATGGCCAGTTTCTAGTGAAAACTCTCCTTGGCTTACAGACAGCTGCCTTCTCTCTGTGTCCTCACGTGGCAGGGAGAGAGAGGAAACTCTCTGTGTCTCCTCTTAAAAAGGCACTAATTCCAGAATGAGGACCCCATCTTCATGATATCATTCCACCTTAATTACCTCCCAAAGGCCTTATCTCCAAATCCCATCACACCGGAGGTTAGGGTTTCAACATATGAATTTTGGGGGACAAAGCAATTCAGTCCATAGAACCCATCAAAACTCCTGATTTTAGTTTTGCCATTTTTATCTTCTCCACTATAAAAGGTGTTATACTAACATATTTTACGTATCTCAAACAAATAAAATGCAAATCTAACCTAAAGTTTTCTGCACATTAATAAATGTCAACTCTCTGGCCCATTTTTTGTAGTAAGCATCTGGCCCTTTATTTTCAATAAAGACAATATGATCATATTTTCTGCAACTGCCTTTTTCTGAGTGCATCAGTCAAGGTCTGGTCTGGAGAGAGAAATCTCACCAGTTATTTAAAGGGAAAATAGTTTCATATACAGAATTGCTAACTAGATATAAAGTCGTTAACTAGTTAACAAAAGGGTAAAAAGGGAATTGGAAGGTAACCACTGGGGCAGTAACTGCAGGAAACAGCTTATACCCTTAGGGCTGGGGAAACAAGGAGAAAGGTTAAGATTATTGAAATGTAGAGACTTATAGGAGAAGCCCCTGGAAGTGACAAACTCCTTAGGGAGAGGAGCTGGCTGCCAACTGATGGTGGTGCCCCTGAGCTTGGACAAGGGCTCCTTGGAAGTTGGAGAAGCACCCCAAGTTCTGCAGAGGCCACCTGCTCCCAGTGGGGCAATCAATAAGATGAGATGTGATGGAGCTGGTTCTGCAAGTTCTGGAAAAGCTGCAAATGGGATTCACCTGCTGCTATGAGGAAGAACTGGTGCCTGTAGGCACCAGTGGTTAGGATGACACAGGAAAGGCAAGGGGACAAGAAGTAGAGGGTTGACTCCACACGGAAATTAGAAGGTAGTTGAGTTCTCTCCTGCACACAAAATAAATGAAAAGTCAAGACCACAAAGTTCTAGAACACCAGCCAAAGTTGACATGGTTTTGGCCCAGACTTCCACATGGAGAGTTACCAATCCACCATCATGGTCAATACAAATTTTCTTTTTAAAAAACCACTAGAAAAGATTCTCATTAAATATCGCATTTTGAGTGAGGCAGCTTCAGACTGAATATTTCCAATGGCTCAGATTTTTATGTGCTGTAAACAGAAGTCACTTAAAAGGCAGGATTATCAGAGAAATAAAAGTAGAAATAACAAAGTACCATCTTCAAGTGTGAAATTATTAAAGTTTAAAAAGCAGTACTCAGTCTCGTAGGGTTTGGCATTAATGGGACTCATATATTGCTGGTGGAATCTAGAAAATAATTATATACATATATTTAAAGAAGCTCAAAAATGTTCAAACCCTTTGATCTTCAATTCAGTCGGTGTAGGTATACATTCTAAGGCAACAATAGTAACTATATATATTGATCTATGGGTAAAGAAATTTCTTGATGTGCTTATTATTATAAAACCTGGTAACTATATAAGTGTTCAATGATAAAGATGTGATCAAGTATATGGTGTTACAACTATATGATAAGTTGTCTCCCACAATTAAAATATATTTGTTACAGCCTATATTATTATACACTAATGCTAATGTATAGTATTAAACTTAAAAGTAGGATAAACTGCATACACATAGCATGATCTCATTAGTAAATCAAAATATACTCTTAAGAGTTTCTACTCTTAAAGTAGAAACTAGAAGAATAGGCATCAAAATTCAAAAAAAACTAGTATTGTTTTCTGAATTCTTGGTGATTTCAATTTCCTTGTTATTTATGTTTTTTGTTTTTTAACAATAAGCTTTTACTATTTTTATATCCTATTTTGTGTTATTACAAATAACATTTGAAGTGACATTTTTATACTATTCAAGAATGGCTGTTTTGATTGATAGTTAGAGCTTGTATAAAAGACTTGGCTTACTATTTTTCATCCTGTAACAAAGGAAAATGATGAGATAGTCACATAAACATGGTAACATTAATAGAAAGGAGGATTTTCAAGCATTAAAAAAAAGAGAGGGACCAGTAGCTTACATTCAATTGATATACCATTACATTCGTTGTGTTAGTATCGTAAGTGACAATATTTTCATTATTAAATTTCAAATATATTATGATGGGGCTTCCCTGGTGGCACATTGGTTAAGCATCCGCCTGCCAATGCAGGGGACATGGGTTTGAGCCCTGGTCCGGGAAGATCCCACATGCTGCGGAGTAAATAAGCCTGTGAGGAGCAAATAAGCCCGTGTGCCACAACTACTGAAGCCCGCGCGCCTAGAGCCCGTGCTCTGCCACAAGAGAAGCCACCGCAATGAGAAGGCTGCGCACCACGACGAAGAGCAGCCCCCGCTCACCGCAACCAGAGAAAAGCCCACGCGCAGCAACAAAGACTCAACACAGCAAAAAATAAAATTAATAAAATTAAAACAAAACTAATATATTATGATGAATGTTTTACCTATCAGAAAGGTGTTGTAAGACCTTTCTGCCACGCCTGGCATGTATTTTATTACATACGTACAACATATTTTTCTTGTCTTACTCTCAGCTGAGCCTCCACAGTGGAGAACAAAGAATTTCAAGGGCCCATACAGTCTAAAGAGAAAGGGGGAGGGGGTGGGGAGGGAGGGGTTGGGAGTTCGGGGTTAGCAGATACAAACTATTGTCTATAGGCTGGATAAACAACAAAGTCCTACTGTAGAGCACAGGGAACTGTATTCATTATTCTGTGACAAATCGTAACGGAAAAGAATATGGAAAAGAATGTATATATGTGTGAATCACTTTATTGTACAGCAGAAATTAACACAACATTGTAAATCAACTATACTTCGATAAAAAATAATAATAATAAAAGCGATACAACTGACATATAAAAATAAATAAAGACAAGTTCCAGCATCTGTGCAAAACTTACTAATAAGATGCTAAGAAAGAAGTCCCATGACCCTTAACTTCTTAATTTGTTTTCTCAAATGTATATAAAAGGAGGCTTGAACATTGAGAGATAGCAGACCATGGATTTCTTCAGGAGTTTCCAGCATGAGAGCACCTCATGGATGACTTCCTTCCCACCCAAGCCCCCAGCCCCCATGCTAAGTGAGAAGGATGAATTAGGGATGATCCTTTGGCCTCAGGAAATTGAGGAATGCAGGTCTGGTACCTGACTCGTGTCTGGGGAGTCTAGAGGCACGAGGCTTACTAGAGCAAACTATGGCAACGAGCCCAGAGGTGCTTGGAGCCAGGTCTCCACTTCCAGAGCTGCAGGTCCTGTTTCATAGACCAGGTAGGGGCTGGATGAAAGTCTCTGAGCTTGTGTCACCCTAAAAAGGAGACACCCGAGAGCACTGTCTAGAATTAAGTGACCCAAGAGATGCAGTCAGTGTGGGGTGGCTGCCAGAAGCCAGGGACTGAAGCCAGCATCCTAGGGAACCATCTGGGATACATATGACCCACCTCAGGAAGCTGATGGGGCTTCCCTATGGGGGAACTTCAAAGAACCCACAAGACTGCTAATAAGAGAAATGATCAGCACTTGGAACCTGCCACACCAGAGGGTCCATGGCAAGATTACAACTGCACCAGGCAAGTAAGACTTCGTGCGCCCTTTGATGTTCTCACACGTGACATCTGAAGAGTCAGAGGTCCCGTGGTGAGTGGAGCGGAAAGACGTAAAGGAAAAGATGGGGAAACGGTGCAAAAAAAATTCAGTATCCTCCTTCCTACCACAGGTTTTTCTGCAGCAGGACTCAACTGGAGGAGAGAAAATTTAAATATGATGACATACTGATGGTTTGGGTTGGATTGTACTTTCTACCTGCTAAAAAAAAAAAAATGTTACTATTCATTAATTCCTAAGAGTGGCTGGAGAAGCTGTGGAATCTTCATCCAGGGATAGAAGGGAACGATTTGACAGATTAAGTCAAAAGGAGCATTTAGGAAGAGAGAACAAAGTTGCTTCATGTTCATACCTAATCAAACCCTGCCGATGTCATAAACTGGCTACCTAAGCGCTGCCAACAACAAAACATTTCAAATTACGGAAATGACAGAAAAGAGGGAAAAGAAGCTGGTACTACAAAATGTTAGAGTTTTCTCAAAGAAACCACTTTTTTGGACAAAAACAGCAGGAAATGTTATCAAGGGAGCCCTGTATTTTGAGAAAAGGTTGTACTCTGCTTTCAGAAATATTTGTTTACAATACTGCAATTTTTTTTGATTTATCCTATAGAAATGTGATGGAAAATGAGGCTCAGCCATAAAAAAGCTAAGTTTCAGAGACAAATTACAACCTATTCACACAAAATGAATGACGTATACATCTGATTTAAATGGTCTAGGGAAATTTTATGTTGGATGACTGAAGAGACCCACCAGTGTTTCTTATTTTCATCTGTGGTTTGAAGAGTACCTAGATTATTTAATTGCAGGAAAATTTATTAAGCCAGGAGTACGGAATATAAAGGAACTGAAGGTTTTCTCCAGTTCTTCAGAGAAGACTGAGGGGGTCTTGTAACTCCTGAATGTTGAGAAGGAGGGAGGCTGGGACTCCAAGAACCCCAACTTTGGAAAAAGTCAGCAAACCAGGACTCTCAAAAGCAGCGAGGGAGCCTGTGTCTCTGAAGGAATTCAAGCCTGGGGTCTCTGTCCCTTTAAATGGAAGGAGAATGGGGGAGAGGGGTGGGGGAGGGGTGAAATAGGTGATGGGAATTCAAAGGTACAAAGGGCCCGTTTTAAAATAAGTAAGTCGTAAGGATGTAACATACAGCACAGGGGATATAGTCAGTGTTTTATAATAACTTTGCCTGCTGTGTAATCTATAAAAATATCAAATCTCTACGCTGTACACCTGAAACTAATAGAACATCAACTATACTTGAATGAATGAATGAGGGAATAAATAAATAATAAATAAATAAATGGAAGAAGAAAAGGTCTGTATTTGACTGTGAGACGTGAAGTGGACCCATGAGATGAATGACCCCTAACCAGCGTGGTGGTAATAGTCACAGTGGTGGTGGTTGGCATGTTAGTCATCAACACTGTTGAGACATGCGCTAGAGACCATGTAAACCTCATCTCAGTCCTCACCCCAGTCCTACGAGATAGGTATTATTGCCTCTATTTGGCACGTTAGGAAACCAAGTCTTAGGCAAAGTAACTGAATTAAATTTTCCAACAGTAAGGGATGGATCTTGCATTTAAGCCTGTTTTTTTCTCGCACCGGAATCCAAACTCTTTATCCATCCTCTGTACTGGTCATTACTGCATTTGTTTAACTCATTCAACAAGCATGTATTTATTATGTATCTAGAACTTCTTTGTTTGTTTCTGTCGTAGTGAGGGAGCAAAAGGAGAATACTTGGGGGAAATGAAAGTTAAGTTTTGTCCGTTCTGCACGAGAAAGATTCACAAGAAGAACTGGGAAGGAACATGCTGCTCTCCGCTGACACCACCCTCCTCATGGCTTGGGTTTTGCTCTCTCTTCTGCCTCCATATCCCTAGTGTGCCCTTATCTGCCAGGTGATCGATCTTTCCACAACACTTCCCATCCTTTTATTCAGCTGCAGTTTGCTTATGGTTCATGCATGGGATTCAATAAATATATACCAAGATTACCATTAGAAGGTATTCCCCTAGGAAATGAATGTTTAAGCAGCTATGGATGTGCTGGTGTTGTTATGCACAGAACTGATACGTTCTGGGGACTTTGATCAACTAACTTAGGGAGGACCGGCTAAGCGGTGAGTGTCAGGGTAGGAATGGAAGAAGGATGAAGGGCAGGCACTAGCATTGTTTGAAAGTCTGCTGTATTCAAAGCAAAGTGATAAGTGCCTTATACTTTATATAATCGAGCCATAACTCCATGCTCTATATCTGAATATCGTCTTTAACACCAGAGTCAAAGAGGCTCATAGGACAACTTGCTTAAGTTCACACAGCTAGTAAGTCTGGGAACCTGGGTACAAAGGCAAATCTGTCTGATCCTTCTCTCCACTACATGAAAAATAGCATGTGTTTCAAAGGACTTGTGCTCAAGTTTATAGCAGGAAGGCCAAGAAAGAGTCGTGGAGAAGATATAAAGCTAAGCGTTGTTCTTAAGTTAAAAAATAATAGTAAAATCTGGGGAGTTTTAGGAAGAGCCAACAGAAGACTAGGAATCTGTCTCCAACCAAACAAGAGGCCAAGACCACATCCCAGGAGCAATGACACATTATACTCTTAGTATGATCAATATCACCATCATTATCATGACTATTAGAGCTTCCGATAATGATAAATGGCTGAGTCTCAGGGGTAACTTCTTTCTTTCCTGTTCTGAGATAAAGGGACCCCATAGTTAATAGCTTGGTAGTAATGTTCCTTCTCTCTACTATGATGCTTTTAGTTTTACTGCATCCTAGAAAGGTAGCATCCCAGGGCACAGGATGGAGGAAGGGTGTGGGTATTGATTCAGATGATCCTAAGTGCTAACAAGCATGAAGCATAAGCCAAGGCAAAGAGGAAACATTTAAACTTTAAAGCAAAGCCAGATCCCAGCCAACTGCTAAGAATTCAGACAAAAGACACGAGCTAGAGAGAGCACACCAGAGAGAGAATGTTTAAAATAGAGTGAAGGAGACAGATTTACAGTACAATGACCTGACCCTGCAGAACAGTGATTTTCCACAAGCTGATAGGTGCATCTGGGAGCGTTTGCCCAGAACAGCCACATTTGCTTCTCCTCCCCCAGCTGGGATGGGAAGAATGCAGAGACCCCTGACCCAAGCAGAGGCTCAGGAGCTCTCCAGTGGGTCACCTCAAAGACATCGTCACTATTCACCAGGTAAATCAGTTGTCACGTGTATCACAAATAATTTTCTATCACTGAAAACAAATGACTAACTTTGTGGATGATTTCGTTTAAAACAAACAAACAAACAAAACCCCCCAAACCTTTTTACTGACATAATAACCTGCACAAAGAAGTGTGCACAGATCAAAAGGCTGTACATAGTGATTAAAATACTGCCTACTCAGTCAAAATGGAAGAGGGGGGCAAAGAGTCAGTAATCAAGGCAATTATCATTTTAATGCAAGAAATATCCAAACGTAAAAAAAAGGCCGTACAGCATGGCGGTTTTCCAAAATCAACACACCCATGTAACCGACATTCAAATCAAGAAATGGAACGTTTCCAAGTCCGCTGCCTCCTCTTGGATGATGACCTTGATTTCTCACCCTGAGATTCATTCTGCTTGTCTCTGAACTTTAATAAATGGAGCCATCTAAAATGTAGTAGGTTGTCTGGCTCTTTTTTTATTCAATATTGTACCTCACAGGGTTATCAAAGTGTGGAGTACAGCAGTCATTTGTTCTTCCTTATTTGATATTCCGTGTATCATTATACCATAATTTATTTGTCCGTTACTGTATTAATAGACATCTATTTTGTTTTGCTTTCTGAAAATAGTTTTGATATAAAGAATGGTGTGGTGAACGTTTATGTACATATCTTTTGGTGTATTCCTTAGGAATTGCTGAGTCCTAAGACTTACTATCTTTGGATTTAATAAATATTCCTAAAGAGTTCCCCCAAGGGGTTTGGTACCAACTGCTACTCCACACAGCGGTGTTTGAATGATCCAGAGGTTCCACATTGCCACCAACTCTTGATAATGCTAATCATTTCTATTTTAGCCTTTCTTCTTACTGTTACCAGATAAAGTATAGGACTTCCACTTACATTTGAAATATTTGGGACATACTTATATCAAAAATATTATTCACTTTATCTGAAATTCACCTATATCTGGGAATTCTATATTTTATTTGCTAAACTCGGCAACTCTATCCTGGTGCGTGTGTAGTGCTATCTCAGTGTGGTTTTCATCTGCATTTCCCTGGTGGTTGATAGGTTGATCATTTTTTCATAAGTATTTTGGCTGTTTGGATAACCCATTCAAGTCTTTTGCCCACTTTCTGTTAAGGGTTCAGCTTTTTCTTATTGATTTCTAGGAGTTCTTTCAATATCCTCTCTTTGTATTCTTTGTCAGATAAATAAGTTTCAGATCTTTTCTACCAGTCTGCAGTGTATCCAATCTCATAAAGGTGTCCTTAATTTTAATATAGTTCCAATTTCTCAATATTTTTCTTTACACACAGTGGATTTTATGTCTCGTCTAAGAAATCTTTTCCTCTTCCAAGGATATGACGAAATTGTTTTATATTTTCTTCCAGAAGCTTTATTGTGTTGGCCTTTTATATTTAGATCAACAATCCATCTGAAATTAGTTTTGTGTTTGATAGGTAGTCATTATTTTCTCCCAAATAGATAAATTATTTAGTTTAAGACACAAATTTTAATACAGTAAATTTATTAATAATATTACTCACAATCATTTGCGTTCAGATATGCTTTTTAGGGTGAGAGAGAAAGGGGTAAAGTTCCTGCTATTTGTAGGATAGTGCAAATAACTCTAGGTTTGCACAATGGAGTGTTTTGTACATGTCTATTTGATTAATTATGTGTTGGGACAAATGGCGTTTAAATGGTACGTGATTCTTCATTGTTGCATGCTAAGGGAACTTCAAACAAAAGTACTAGGGAAAATTTTCTCATATTCTCTTTAAAATTAATCAGATACTGGCTGTTTACAAAGACTTTTATGTCCAAAGCATCTTCATTTTATTAAGTCCTGAAAATTTTCAATGTCTAGAGATAACTCTCCATTCTAGAAGTTACACACAGAAGTCGTTTCACGTTAGACAGTTTAGGATAAAGTTAAAAATGGCGTATTAAGCTCCTCTTATTCCAAAGACAAAACTAAAGCGACAGTAAAGTACCAAACGGGGCATTAATCCACAAGGCTAAAGAAAAATGAAAGAAGAAATAATAGAGGATGAGATTTGAAAAAATATTTATGAAATTAAAAGTAGACAGAGATTGGTCACTGATATGGGAAAAATGAGGAAGTTATGACATAAGAACTAATGAATTTGCCCCGCAGACAAGCTAAAGATGAGTACTCATGGCAGCAGGTATTAGGGCAGGGGTGTGGCATGGACCTGAAGGCGGGAAAAAATATATATCGATTAAACAAAGGACAATCAGAGAAAAGAAAGGGCCCTTGGGAATTAAAAATATAATGAAATACAAGTTTACTAGAGGAATAGAGGTACAGTTAGGGAAATTTTATGAAAGGCATAAACAGACAAACAGAAGGAAAATAGGAGGGAAAAAATAAAAGTAGAGTATCGGTCTGAGAGGTACCGTGTCTACCTAAAAGGAGCTCCAGAAACAGAAGGCAGCTAAGACAGCAGGGGAAAATAATAAAATGATTAATATCAGAACATTCCCATCACGTGTCTCCAGATTGAAACCCATCAGTCACAACACATCCACTCCAAGACTTTTCACTGGGAGAGTTTAAAACACCACAGATGAAAAGAGGATTCTCAGAAAGTACAGATTGAGAAACTACTCAAATAGAATAGAAGAAGTATTTGAATATCTTTGCATTGAGATATGCAAAGAGGATTCTAATAGTTTGAGGAAAGAGGATTCTAATAGTTTGAGGAAAGTACAGATTGAGAAACTACTCAAATAGAACAGAAGAAGTATTTGAATATCCACTGATTGTTTGACCATTAACACTGGATGCTGGAAGACAGTAAAGCAGAATATTCATCATTCCAGGGGATAATGATTTTCGACTACAATTGTACACTCAGCTAAACTATAAATCAATGTGAGGATACAATAAAGATAATTTTAGATAAAGAAAGCTTAAAAAATTAGAAACACTTAGACAATATATTTCAGCAAAATAAACGAGTAAATCAAGAACGAGGAAAACGTGAGATTAAAACAAAATGAGATTCAGAACAGGAAAATGTTTGAACTTTTTGCAAATTTATTGATAGGTGTTTGATATACCCGGTGAAACATCTGGGAAAATATCAGAGATTGTTCTGTTGAACAACTAAGCACCAGGAAAAGTGAGGCAATTTAAGTCCAAGACACACAAAGTGTTGTATGAAAACGAAAAATTAACGTCAAGGGTTATATAACGGATCTAAATCCCTAATATCATGAAGAAGTCAGTGTCTGTCTGTCTGTCTGTCTCTTTCTCCCTTAACAGTAGTAGTACAATATGTATGAATAAAGAAGAGAATGTTTTAAAAATAGCTAAAAGATTTGATAACACATTCCTCTGAGGAACGGGCTTGAGTGCAGAGAATACTGGGGCAAGGAACCGTTTATAATCAGTACTTTCTCGATTTTTTAACTTGTGCACGTGTCACTTTGACTAAAACAGATGACGTGAACGTAAAAAAGAAAATCCTAGCAATTATCTAAACTTATAAGGCATTTCTTGCAAAAAATTTAAACCTAAACGTAATCTTACCTTTTACCTTCTCCTTAGATTCCATTGCACCACGCTAGATCTTATTCACCTGGATTAAACAGAATGTTTTTCTAGATTTTAAATGTAATATTTGGGGGGGGGGTCTTGTCTATGCTCCTATATTATTGATAAAATAATATCTACATTTAACAGTTCCTCAAAATGCATTTAGAATTGACTAGAAGTATAAGGGAAGATAGAAGAGTTTGTGAAGATATTCCCGATCTCATCCCCATCTCCGCCCCATCGTCTTGTTTTAAATGCACAGTGGCATGTGTGAATGCAAATGACTGTATCTATTTTAGGAGGGATATACTGAAAAGTAATAGTATCTGAAATGTTCAAGGGGATGGGGGCTTTATTTATCATGAAATAGTTAAATCTTTTTTACCTCAATGCCTCAAAAAAGGAAAAATAAATGGTTTCTTGAGATCAAAACATGAAACAAAGGCAGAAAAAAAGCTTCTACCCTTTGCCTTGAATAAGGTGGCAAAAACACTTTCTCCAAGGTTTCCTCAGTTATTTTAAAGAGATTGTTAATTGTTCTTCAAAGTATATTTGAAAAAAAAAATTTTTCTTAAAAAATGTTTTGATCTTGGAAAAACATAAAGGCAATATAAATCAAACAGTTGCTATTCAATGTCAAGTAGCAGTGGCCTGGGGAGCTATTTTCACTTATCATTGGCTCCCACTTACAGTGGTTGACTTGGCTTGGTTTCTAGAATTCCTTGGATTTATGTGGTGGCGCCACAAATCTCTTTCCATTAATTGAGCCCTACCCTTGAACTCTGGAGCAAGATGTCGCCCGTGGCCCATTCAGTTAGCTACAACTCAGTAGGGCTGAGGCCGGTAAAAACTCTACCAGGAGAGAAAACGTTAAGATATGATCAAATTTATAACAGATCTCCAAAAGTACGGCAATACCTGGTTCTACCCGAAGACAGGGACTCCGCAAATAGAAGTTAGAACACAGAGCTACCCATTTACTGCAGGGCGTTCTCTGCCTGACATATCTCAACCTTCGACCTGGCCTCCCTTTGACCTGAAATGCCCATTGCATTCTTAGTTTTAGGGATGCCGGATGTGTGGATGTCTGAACAAAAGCTAGCATCTCTTTCTTATTACAGAGGAATCTGATCATCTCAACCTCCCCTGGACTTATCTTTTGAGTCTCTCTCTTCTTTCCCCTGACCAAACCCCGCTGTCCCATCTGCCCTCCACAGACACATCATCCGAAGTGTCTGGGAACCCACATTGGCTCCAAACATTGTCTGTAGAAGCATAAAAAGTAGCTTTTACCCATTTTTATACATGCACATAACTACTTTGTGTATGAGGATTCATAAAATATTGATTCAGTTAAAATGGTTTTTGGATTCATAGTAAAAAAAAAATGGTCAGATTTGGGTTTTTTTAGGCAGTTGAGTCTGAAGTGTTTTGCATACCTCAAAAAGATTCTGAAACTTACATTACTGCTATGTTCAGACTGTCTCACCCTAACAATAATACATCCGTTTCAATACAATGAGGGAAAGTTTGAATGTAACATCTGAAGTATGCGATCAAGGGAAAAAGGCTGATTTATTATTTGCAATGGTTGTTTTAGTCTCAGGTAGAATTTTATTTGATCTGTGTTTTAGTCTGTCTCACTTAGTTGAAAGTCTACAAATATCATATTAGTCTGATTATGAACCCACACTAACCTGAGCAACCCAGTTTGACTTTCCTCCAAAACACCATGAGAGAAAAAAACTTAACTGCTCATTACGTTTACACACGTGTTTGTTTGTTTCTTACACGAAGGGACACAAGAATTCAAGGAGGAAGTGAGGCCACCTTCCCACGCTTGCTTAGATCATAGTGAAAGAGGGAGTAACCTGAACAGTGAGTGGATGTTGCCCCCCTACAAAGAAAAGCCTAAGAAAGAAACGCAACTGAGTTATTTATACAAGTAGAGTTAACGGCCAGAGGCAATGTCATGGAAAACCATCAAAACTGTTTAATTGACATGATGGTGTGAAAAAGACAGCGTAGGTGGCAGTGTTGAGCATGGTCGTACATTAGTGATAAGGAATAAATAAAGAGGTAATTAATTTAAGGTACTAAGTGTTTAAGGGAGTTTATACCTGAGCGGAATAAAAATAGCAACAGTAACAGTAACAGCAAAAGAGAAACAAGGATCTCTTTTTGTATAGTTAAATGATGATACCAGAGAATATGCCAAAAAGAAATGAAACTGTAGAAAATACGAATGACATCAGAATCAGGTACAGGGTTAGGGTTAAACTTGCTCACCAGAGTCCAACGTCAACAAAGCTAACATGTATTTTGTAATGCTAAAAAGAGATAAATTTAAGTCAAACAAAAATAAATAATATTTATACAGCGTGCATGATATTCCACAAATATGGAGACTTTCCCCCCCCCAGGGGTTTATACAGGTTAAAATGTAAACATCTTTAAAGATATTTAAACAAGTCATTCAACTTTCAGAGTGACTGTTTCAACATGCTTGTTGCTCCTCTGCTTAAAAATCCTTCAATATCGCCCATTGCTCACAGGAAAAAGATTATCTTCTAGAAGCCCCTATGACCAAGGTCTAGACACATATCTCCCTTCTTAGTCCCCGTACCCAAACCATAATTTCTTATACATCTTTAAATGTTTCATCCTAACTCACACTCTAGTGCTTTTGTACTTCTTTTCTCTCTGAGCTCACTTGTTCACCTGATGTTCACATATTTACCATAAGAATCAGAGGAAAGATTACCTTCTCTTCAAAAACTTCTCTGATACTGCAGGCAGAATTTAGGAGCCTCTCCTGTGTGGGCTCACAGTCCTATTATAATGATTGGTTTACGTGTTTGTGATCTGCATGGAAAATAAAGAAGTTGAAGAAGTCCTAAATAAATGGAGAGACATATCTCATTCATGGGTTGGAGTCTCAATATTGTTAAGATGTCAGTTGTCCCCAAATTGCTATATAGATTTAAGGCAATCCCAATCAAAACCCAGATAGAAAATTTTGTAGAAATTAGCAAGGTGTTTCTAAAATTCTTATGAAAATGCAAAAGACAGCATAGCCAAAGCAACTTTGAAAAAAGCAGAACAAAGTTGAGAGTAAACACTATTGGGTTTCAAGACACATTAACTTACTACAATTAAAAAATTATACTTATGGAAGTAAACAGAGATAAATAGATCAATAGTACATAATAGAGAGTCCAGAAATAGACCCACACATGTATAGACAACTGAGCTTTGACAAAGGTACAAAGGCATTTCAGTAGACAAAGAACAGCTTTTTCAAAAATGGTGCTGGAATAATTAGATGTCCATATGCACAAACAAAAAACAAAAACAAAAGCTAACAGAAAACCCTACTTTGCTCAATATCTTGTACCATATGCAAAGAATTAACTCAAGCGGATTTTAGGCCTAAATGTAAAAGTTAAAACTATACTACTTCAAGAAGAACACATTGGAGAAAATCTTTGTGACTTTGAGTTAGTGAAATTGTGCTTAGATATGACACTAAAAGTACAATCCATAAAAAGAACAAATCGATTTTTTAAAAGTCATCAAAATGATACATTTTTGCTCTTCAAAAGTAACTGGTAAGAGGATAAAAAGATAAGCCACAGGCTAGAATAAAACTTTTGCAAAACATATATCTGAGAAAGGATTTATATCAAAATATACAAAGGACTCTCAAAACTCAATAATAAGAAAGCAAGTAACCAAATTAAAAGTAAAATTTGGACAAAAAATTTGAACAGACACTTCACCAAATATATGGATGGTATGGGGAGAAAAATCTTTTCCTTCATGCTCTTAGGCACTGCATCTATGGCATGAGTATCACACTAACAAAAGACAGATTAACAAGAGGAAAAGGCATATAAATTTTACTGATGGTTTTAATTTTATCTGCATGGAGAATTCACAGGAAAGGAGTGAAAATCCAGAGGCGGTTAAACTCAGAGCTTATATATCATTTAACAAAGGGTGATACCTTGTAGAGAGGTGAATAGATAAAAGAAGGTTTGGGCTCCTGGAGTTGGAAAAGCTGACTAGGAAACTCTGGTAGATAAGGATTGTTTAGTAAGGTGTGTTATGAGATAAGAGTTGTTCTCCACTTCCTGGTACAGGACAGAGGAACGCCTTCACATATGGAAATTTATGTCACTTTTACAAAGGGAAATTTATGTCCTGCTTTTTAGGCAGAACAAGAGAGGGCAGAGAGTTCTTCCTGTGTCTGCTACTTTTCAATTACCTTCAGCTCAAAATAATCCTTATGCCAAAGTGGCAGAGTTTGGGGTGGCATATTCTAATGCACTTCAATGGCAAGTAAGTATAGTATAACACGTTCAATATCATTATAATTAGGGAAATCCAAATTAAAACCACAATGAGATGCCACCACAAACCTATTAGATTGGCTAAAATTAAGAAAAAAAAAAAAAACTAAACATACCATACTAAGTGTTGGAAAGGGTGCCATACATTGCTAATGCGTATTTAAAGTAAAGCCACTCCAAAAAAAGTTTAGCAGTTTATTAAAAAGTTAAGCTATGCCTACAATAGGAAAAGAGAAATAATTTTCCTCTACCCTTCTGAGTTCTTAGCTGAGACTTCTGTATTAAAAGACAAATTAAGAGGAAAACAAATAGAAGTTTACTAACATGTACACCTCAGGAATACATGGGAGATACTAAGGAAAAATGAGTAACTCCCCAAGGTGGCTTAGAACTCCAGCTTGAATATCATCTTTAGCTAAAAACAAAAGAAAAAGGAGTGTGTTGCGGGGCAGGGGCAGTTATGGGGAGGTACCTGGAGAAGCATGATAAACAAGAAAGTTTGTTATGTAGATTTGTCAGTGCCTTCTCCAGTGATAAAACTCTCTTGGAAAGTTCCTTTATAAACGTAAATTTCTCTCACGAAAAAGTAACTTCTACTCTGTTTTCAGAGCTTCTCTTCTGTCTGCTCTTTCTCAAAACAATCAGCTCAAAATAATCCTAATCCTTTTAGGGTGGCATATTCATTCTGCTACTCTTCACCCTTCAGTCACAATTCAGTCACTTCACTCCTAGGTATTTACCCAGGAGAAGAGATCATCTATGTCTATCCAAAACTGGTCACATACTGTTCATTGCAGCTTTATCTGTAATAGCCCCAAACTGGAAACCAGTCAAATGTCCATTAATAGGTGAGTGCATTCGCAAACTGTAGTATATACTAAAAAGAATGCTACTCGGCAATGAAAGGGAAGACCTATTGTAACCTGTGACAACATGCATGAGTCTCGAGACAACTACCCTGAGTGAAAAGCCAGACCTAAAAACGTACCTACAGAATAATTCCATTTATATAGCACTCTAGAAAATGAAACTAATTTATAGTGACGGAAAGTAGAACAGTGTGTGCCTGCAGAGGGGGGAGCAGGAGTGGTGGAGAGAAGGAATTACAAAGCAGGGGGAGAAAACATTCGTGGATGATGAATAGGTTCACTGTCTGGATTGTGGTTGAAGGGGATCAGAAGGAACCTCTCCAAAATGTGTCACTTTGGCACGTGGATTATCTTGAGCTGAAGATAATCAAGGCTTAAAGACTCACGAGAAGCTTTTAACCTCCTCCTTAACTGCCTAAAAGAATTTGGATAGAGGGTCTAGTCTAGGAAGAGGGTGATCACCAGGGATAACTACAAAGAATGTGAGCAGGTGTGGTGGCCTGGGGGGAGCTCAGGACAGCCTGTTTGTTCAGATTCCTCTCTGTTCCCCTTGTCTCCAGATGGCATGACCAACATTTGTTTACCAAACATTTGCTCCTCCCATCTTCCGGTAAATTGTCTTCTTCCCTCTTTGAAGTCCCAGACCCTTACCCCCTCTGCTTAACTCAGGATGGTGTATAAGCCTCAAATGCCTGACTACCCGTGGGTCTCCTATCCTCATGGGGCTCCCGTACATACATAATTAAATTTGTTTTTCTCCTGTTAATCTGTCTTATGCCAAGACATGTTGTCTTTAATTATTCGAACAACCAAAAGAACCCAGAAGGGTAGAGGAAAACCTTTTCCTCCCCTTTGTGGTCACGGTTTCACAGGTGTGTACATATGTCAAAATATCAAATTTTACATTTTAAATATTGCAGTGTATTGTATGTCAATTATATCTCAATAAAGCTGTTTAAAAAAATAATTAGCACCTAAGGAAAGCTCTCCAGATGATGGAAAAAGGGGGAAGGGAATTATAATGAAATAATACTATTTCTCTATTTCTGTGGGTGGTATCAAGGCAAATATGAATTAAAAATAAGAAGATTAATTCTCCCTCCCTCTCCCTTTGGCTCCAGAAGTTTTTCCTCTGTCCTTTTCAAAAGTTCGTAAATCTTTATAATGACTAAATAAGTCTCTGCCAGCCTCACAACTAGGGAGTGTTTCCTCAACTTTCTGTGAGCCATCTTTTTGAGATGCAAACATTTAGGGAGATAGCAGCCCTATCTGCTCAGTCCTGTGGGCAAGAGTCTAATTTCCCTGCAGCCTCCTGGACTTAGTAGAAGTTTGTTTCTCCTCTGGGTAAGGTCAACACAGGGGTTCTCCCCAATTATCATGATAAAGTTAGGGTGAATCAGGTGTGACAAAAGGTGCTATCAAGTCCTCTTCCTTGAGGACTAGTGATGTTTATTGTGAGAACATACATATAATGGGTTATATCTGCTTGGCGTTATAGAGAGGTGAGGTTTCTTTCCGCCTTGGCAATCTCCTAAGCCAATTGCCTGTGATGTGTATCACATTCTGGTTTAAGATTTATTCACTAATAGAACTGATTTATTTTCCACTACCTTTGTCAAGAGGTTTTCTGGGTTAAAGATTTTGTTTTTAATTATATTTCAACAGTTGATACACTGACTCTTTTGAGTTTGAATTTTTAACTTTAATGTTTAATTAGAATTCAAGCAAACTTAGTCATTTATCTGGGGCTTTGTGTTCCAGGGTTAAAATTATAAAGCAAAAATAGAATTGTATTCTTTTCTCATAGAACATAATTGCCAAAGAAGAATCAGGTCTGTTTTAAAAAGGGTGGTGATAGTCTTGAAGATGTGTAAACACATCCCCTTTATCAGTTAATTGCATCCCTTTAGAATCACGAGATTCATAGAACATTGTTATCTGATTTCAGCAGTTTTCTCTAGTGTTTATTCTTGATATATAAATATTTTATAAAAGAAAATACCATAGAGAAGTTGAGTTTATTTTAGCTCGTTTAATCTTTCTACTTCATCTTCTCTAAAATAAATCAAGTTCTGTATAGAATGACGTCTTTTGAACAATTGTTATTAGAGTGATTACTGTTAAAAAGTTATACTTAATGGATTTGCTTGATCTCACACAATTGCTATATGTGTCTGACATATTTGACTTAAATTCCAATTGAATTTTGCCCTAAAGTGAAGACTGGGAGGTAACTAAACTCAGGTAGCTGAAGTTCAAAACTAATTTTTACAACAAACACAACCTCTAGTAAATACTTTTGAAATTATTTTTAAAGCAATTGTAAAAATAAAGTGGAAGGCTATTCTTTGTTTACATGTATTCAGAAATAATCTCTCACCAATGACAATAATCATGTACTCCGTTTTCTAGTGGTGACTTGTACCAAGTTCCTAGCTGATTAAATCCCTCAATAAGACTGGAGCAAAGATGAAGAACAGTCCAACTGATTTAGATTGAACAGCAAGCAGTTCTTCATAGGTAAGTATCAGAGCTGAAATCTGCATCAAAACAACGAGACGAGAAGAACATTCAGTCAAACAGTAGTTGATTATTTCCTCAAGTTTGATGGCATATTAAGTTGCTTTAAAATCTAAGAGTCTGAATATTACTATTAAAGAAACATGAGACGTAAGAGTTAAAGCATAGAAAAACAGAAACATTATTTCCTATTGTGACTGATTTCACCATAGTTTTATTTATTTAACCATGAGCTTCCGACAACTGTCCTAATTCTCTATGTTGCATTTTAATTAAATTAGAATAAAAGTATTTTTTAAATCCATGCAAGTATAATTGGATGAAATTTAGAAAAAATATCAGTTAAACCTTTCTCTTCTCTTTGGCAACATACGGTTAGAGTTCATTCAATCCAATTCCATAAGCATACAGTTAGTTCTTACCTGCAACAAACAAGAGTTGATTAATAGTAAAAACTAGCTACATACTTAATAGTTCATGTTCTCCAATGAACCTTGGTCAGAATTAATAATCTCGTTTTCATTACATTTTATATTATTTAACTTCCATAAAAACTGACCTGTCAGAGTTTGCATATCCTCCTGACCACACTCTACTGTTGAAGCAGGAGATATTCAAATAATGAACAAAATTTCTATTCAAAAAGTACATTTACATCTCTTCTCAGAGTGAAATAAAAATATTGCTATTAATGGCTCCTTTCAAAAGTGTGGTCATTCAACATTCAACGAGACACGGAGGAAACTTAAATGCATATTACTAAGTGAAATTAGCCATTCAGAAAAGGCTATGTGCTGTATGATTCTAATTATATGACATTCGGGAAAATGCCAAACTATGGAGGCAGTAGAAAGATCACTGGTTGCCAGAGGTTTGTGGTTGAACGGGTGGAACACAGGGGATTTTTAGGGCAGGGAAAGTATTCTGTATGATACTATAATGGTGGATACATGTCATTAGACATTTGTCAAAATCCATAGAAAGTACAACAGGAAGAGTGAACCCTAATGTAAACTATGGACTTGGGGTGATAATGTTGTGTCAATGTGGGTTCATGGATTATAACAAACGTACCATCTTGTGGGAGATGTTGATAATGGGGGAGACGGGGTGGCAAGGGCATACAGGAACTCTCCTCACTTTCTGCTCAACTTGACTGTAAAACTAAAACTGCTCTAAAATGATTGTCTATGAATTTATAAAAGACCCAATAATGTCAATCAATTTTCCCTACCTTCCCTCACCACCGTCAAGGACAATTGTGTGTTCACTCAACTTGTACTGGTTATGTAATCTTGGGTAAGTTGTTTAGCTTCCAGGAGTCTTCATTTCCTCACCTATAAAATGGAGATAGGAATAATTATGACCTCAAGGGTAGAATCAAATAAGCATAGACTGAAAGCATTTTTAACAGCACCAGCAAGTGTTGGCAGTGGCGGCTTTTGTTACTGTGTCCATTCAGCCATCCATCTACAGATAGGCTGTAAAGGTCTCTGGAATGATGTTCACAAATGGCAACAATGGGTGTTGAGTTTATTATTGTTTTCTTTTACTTGCTTTTCTGAATTGCTAAAACTTTTATGAGCAGTTCAATTTTTTATAAAAACACCTTTTTATTTTAAAAGACATGAAACCTGTGAATTGGAGTGGAGTTGACTATAAGGAAAGTGTAAGAGGAAGGAAACAAGAAAGCTGGTGAGAAAGAGAAAGAGAAGGACGAATGGAGGAAGGAAAGTGGAGGCTGCATGATGGATAGGATAAAAAATAGAAGTGATGAAAGGAAGAAAAAGACCCATGGTCTACGTGAATGGACCTGCACTGGAATACAGAAGAATAAATTAGAAAGTTGGAGGTGAGAATTTAATGTAGCTATTCAAGCACCTATTTTTTGTATTGAATCAAAAGTATATATATAAGACCTGGACACTACAGGACAGCTAATACAAATACAAAAGTAACTGGAGCTTCCCTGGTGGCGCAGTGGTTAAGAATCCACCTGCCAGTGCAGGGGGCATTGGTTTGAGCCCTCTTGCGGGAAGATCCCACATGCCGCAGAGCAACTAAGCCCGTGCACCACAACTACCGAGCCTGCGCTCTAGAGCCCGTGCTCCACAACAAGAGACTGAGCCCGTGTGCCTAGAGCCCGTGCTCCACAACAAGAGAAGCCACCACAATGAGAAGCCGGCACACCGCAACGAAGAGTAGCCCTGCTCGCCGCAACTAGAGAAAGCCCATGCGCAGTAACGAACACCCAATGCAGCCAAAAATAAAATTAATAAAAATTAAAAAAAAAACACTAATAACCGCAAGAGAGAATATGGTAATCCATAGAGGAGTTAGAGGTTAAAAGATGTGACAGTTTAGAAGAAGGAGCACGACAGTGAAGTTGTAATGTTATCCCATTAACCTACTCCCTGACTTTAGAACCTGGTCATCATCTCATCCACATGCATAGATGTGACTTCACTATGTCTCTTGTCATCTTCATAACACTGTTGGCATGAATAAAGCTTACTGTGGAAACAGAAATGTAGTAAAACGTACTAGGAAACAGGACACTTTTTAGTCTTCTGTTCATCTCCAATTCACTGCTAAGAATTTTGTGCCTGTCTTAAACCAAGACTGGTTTGAATAGACAGATATATGCGTTGTAGATCTTGCTTTAGATTTCTTTTTTAGTCAAGCTTAGTATTATAGTTTCCATATTTTAGTATGTATTTAAATAGTAATGTAGTTGTTATTTTTATGCACAAAACCATGTTCAGTGTGCTTCATGGGCTCTTTAAAATATTCTCAGTAATTTTCTGTGTGTGTGACTTTTGCTCTGTAGGCTAATTGCAGAACATACCACTTACTTAAGGTGTGAATCATTGAATTTACAGATGGAGGGGAACCAGTCAATGAGGAATTCCCATGGTTACCTAAACCCATGGGTATAGGTTACAGCAGCAAGCATCACTCAAAGATCAACCAGGGGGCTTCCCTGGTGGTGCAGTGGTTGAGAGTCCGCCTGTCGATGCAGGGCACGCGGGTTCGTGCCCCGGTCCGGGAAGATCCCACATGCCGCGGAGCTGCTAGGCCCGTGAGCCATGGCCGCTGAGCCGGCGCGTCCGGAGCCTGTGCTCCGCAGCGGGAGAGGCCACAACAGTGAGAGGCCCGCGTACCGCAAAAAAAAAAGATCAACCAGAAAATCTAAACAAAATTTCTAAATCAGCCTTGGAACAAAATAGGTTAGATCTGAGAGTAGACTTTTGTGTGAAGCAGGTTCTGAGCTGACCTATATAGCAATGATCACATCACTCTGATATTACTGATACTCTAATTGTTAATAGCAGTCAGTTGGAAATATTTTGTTGAGTAGCTGTTTTCTGAGGTAATGAAAGTCCTCTGATTCAGGTCTCATATTTTGTAAATAAAGAGTAGACTGTGTTTCCATTCCGACAGTAGAAAAGCTCAGTAGTGTATGAACCTTCTCTTTAAAAGCACTCAGCTTTATTCCACACTATTTCAATTCATCTACAGTTACTTTTTTGTCCTGATGTCTTAGAAAATGCAAAGGGAGATGTTATGAGGCCAGTAGGTGGAAAGAGCTCAAAGGTATCACAAGAAGAGAAATCTTGTCAAGAAAACCATAACTAGGAAGTCAAGGTGGTCATTCATGTCAGTGATAACTAGCCCTAGTTTCTGAAGCTGAGGAGAAGCAGAAACTAACACAACATTGTAAAGCAACTATACCCCGATAAAAAAAAATCTTCATGGTGATGAAAGGTTTGATTAAAAAATAATACAGTGATGGGCTCCAGCAATTATAATTAACACTACTATATGTAAAACAGATAACTAATAAGGACAGGGAACTCTACTCAATACTTTGTAAAGACCTATATGAGAAAAGAATCTATTGATAAAAAAGAGTGGATATATGTATATGTATAACTGATTCACTTTGCTGTACACCTGAAACAAACACAAGACTGTAAATCAACTATACTCCAATAAAAATTATTAAATAAGAAGCACATTTGGAGGATAGAAAAAAAATAATTCTTCACCCAGAGGAGAAAGAGAAGAACCAGCCATCTTGGTCAGACAAACATCTGGCACACATTAGGGGTGGACTAATGTAACCCAAACCTGGGGACAGAGCAGAAAGCAATAACTTATCATAACTTATAGTAAAAGGAAGACAACTGAAAAGGAAGGACGAATGATTGGGCAGTACAGTTGCACAGCTGAGCAAAATAGAAACGGTTGCTGAAGGAGTGTGTAAAATCCCCTCCTCATGTCTTTTGCACAATCATACTTTCTCTCACTTCAGTTTGTTTCAGATGTGGTTCTCTCTAAAGGAACCAAGAGGAAGCTTCCAGAGCCACGATTCTTTTATGACGTTTATTACACCAGCTAATACAGTTTAATGAGCGTTCAATGCATGCTTGAGATGAACACAAAGAAAACTACTTAAGTCTCTCCAATATTTATTCAGTGCTTGTTTGCTTTTTACTTTGCTTTTATCATAATATTTGACATAAAACAACTTCCTTTACCTTTCTGAGTTCAAAGATTTTGAGGTACTTCAAACTATGACTCTTCTGGAAATAATGTCCAAAATTCTAAATAAAAAGAATAACAGAGTAATTAATGTACTTCATCGCAGAACAAAACCAGTGCAACTCCAAACAAGAAAATCGTGTACCGTGCATGACAAATCTAAAGGTCATGTGTCAACTTCAAGAACCTGTGATAACCTCTTATTATTATTTAAAGAAAACATGGTGGGTCCTTCACATAACATTAAATCCATGACATTTTTCTTTCTCTGCTGTTTCACGGTGATTTGAATACGTTTCTTTTCTCTTTAACAAGGCCATCTATATTTACAGGTGTCATGATTTAGATTAAAATTATTTACTACTTTTGCCTTCTTTTCTTTAAGTAATTATGCTGAGTTAGTAAGTCAGTTTGGTGATTTTTAGTTCACTCTTTTTATGCTAGAATGTTTAATGTACTTTAAAAGTGTTCTGGGAAAAAAAACACACCAGTAGCTAGCTGATATTCACCTTTACAGTGTAATTCACCCTATAAAATGAAAAAACCATAAGGTGATTCAAACCTCAACAGGATAAAATCCCAACGCATCTAGGCTGCTCTCATAATGTGTTAGGCTCAAAAGACAAAACTGAGATAAAAGGATTCAGGTCTTTATTCTCTTAGTAATTCCAGTGTTCTGTGTAATTGTTCAATCTGAATAGAAAATTACATTTATTTCCTCAGTAATAAAAAATAAGAAGTTAGAGTTCTATCAGGTAACACAGATATTGTCTAAGTGGTATAATAATAATAAGTTATTATATTATTAACTGACTTAGAAACTAGATGTAATTTTGTAAGGACTGAATCACATACATCTCATGATTCAGCCTCCATTTTTACTCTGCCTACACAATGGTGCCTCAAAGTTATTTGTATGCTAATTTCTCGAAAGTAAATGTAGTCTGGTAATTAACTTTTGGGGATTTTGCATAGTGGTTTCACATCTATCCTTTAATACAAGTTTACTATCAAAGAATTTTTTTTTTTTGACCATGCTGCACAGCATGTGGGATCCTGGTTCCCAGACCAGGGATCTAACCTGTGCCCCTTGCAGTGGAAGCACAGAGTCCCAACCACTGGACCAACCAGGAAGTACCTATCAAAGGATTTTTGCCATCATTGCCTGTACAGATTTTTCAATAAAGAAGAAAACATGGTATCTATGGATATCTATTGTACTAACATTGGTCATATTTTACAGCTTTTGCTTGATTATTATTTTTATTTTCTTCTGGATTTTTTTTCTTGTTGATAATAATAGTAATAGACATTATAGTAAATATGAGCTACTCAGAACAAGTTTTTTATTGTTATTAAGTCATTTCTTATAAAGTCAAATATTCATTTTTTAAGAGGAATGGAGGTAGTCCTGTCTAAACAGTCTTTCAAAATATCCTCTCTCCCAGTTTTTTTTTTTTTTTTGCGGTACGCGGGCCTCTCACTGTTGTGGCCTCTCCCGTTGCGGAGCACAGGCTTCGGACGCGCAGGCTCAGCGGCCATGGCTCACGGGCCCAGCCGCTCCGCGGCACGTGGGATCTTCCCGGACCGGGGCACAAACCCGTGTCCCCTGCATCGGCAGGCGGACTCTCAACCACTGCGCCACCAGGGAAGCCCTCTCCCAGTTTTTAATGTGAGCCTTTGCCATTATCTACACAATCATTTACTTTGTAGGTTAGCCCCTGCAAGTTAAAAATCCCAGCCCTGGTAAGTGCTGATCACTCAGCAAATTCTCTGCTCTTGAATGACAAAATCAGTTTAATATTACTCTAAGCTAACTATAATTTTTAAGGTAAATCTAATTCAAAAATCAAGGTCTTGTGACAAATTGCAAAGTCAGGATAACACTTCTCTGAACTGTCTGCTTTTTTATATAATAAAATTAGGTACAAATATGAGAGTCCAATAGAAGTAAGACTCTGTCCCACCCAGGCCTCTTATTATCTCTCTTGCTGTGAACATAATACTTAATCTCTTTCCTCCTGGTTCCCCATGTACAAAATGAAGATAAAGTAGGGCCTACCTCATAGAGAGGCATAAGCATAAAAGAGATAATATGTAAAGCCTATAACATGGGTCCTGAAACACATCAATCACAAAACACTATCATGTTATTTTATTATATTAAATATATATGTCTTGTAAATAGTATCTATTATACATTATAAAAAGATGTATTAATATATATTATAAATATTAAATTAAGTGTATGTAATATATTTATAGGAATAGTATATATTAAATATTTATTACATTAAATATTAACATTTATTATAAAATGTTATTTTTAGTTTTATCTTAATCATTGCTGTTTGTCTCCTCTGTGTAGTACCATATGTCGCATCTTAGTTACATATTTGAGAATTGTATTGGCAATCCTGTAAAATATTTTAAGATTTATTAATAATGTTATCTGAGTTCTATGTTTATTTTAAAACTTCAGTCACAAGATAATGTCAAAGGGAATGTAAAATAGTTTCTGATTGAAAATATTCTTCTATTATGATCCTTTTTAAAGAACTTTTTGACTTCAACTACAACTTAGTGAGCAAACTCCCTATGAAGAATGTGAAATAAAGGGGAAAATAAAACTATAAGACTGATATAGATAACAATTATTTATCAATTTCTTCTTCCATAATTTACATCCACATTCGGCTACTATTATAGCACTATATCTGCTGCTTTATAATGATAAACTGGTTTTGAGTGTATATATATGTGATAATCCTACATTTATAATACATATGGAGAGAAATTCAGAATTATTATTCCATCTTACCTTCCTGATTTCCAACGTCTCTAATATATTTGGTACAATTATAAAACTGTAACTCAAGCTGTCATCGTATAGTGATAAGAGGTGCATTTAAAACTCTCCCCGAACAGGAAGACTGAAGTGGAATACATGAGGAAATCCTCCTTTTTAAGCATATTTATATAACTCCAAACAAATAGAGTGGACCTCTCTTCTATCTTTTTCCTTAAATAAACAATCGGCCTGGGAAAGGCACACGTCTTATGGATGGTAGATCCAGCACCTTCACTGTGTGGAGCTCTGAAGGCAGCAGGAAATGAAAACAAACGAGAAGTAAGCACTGACGTATGGCAGTAAAATGATGTAGCCGGATTCAAAACTGCATGAAGGACAGAGATCGAAAGAAGATAGGGACGGAGAAGCATTGCACTGAGAACATTATTTTACGTTTTCACCAAACTACCCAGAAAAGACTCAACACTCCAAAGAACACACATTGCTGAAAAGAGATGCACTTTAAAGAAAAAACATCAAATACATGTACTCCTGAAGGTTGGATAACATGTGACTTTTGTAACTATAATCTCTTCAAAAATAGATAAATTGACTAATTAAAATCATTTTTTCCAACTCTTAATGTGGATGTTATAGACAATATAGCATTTATAAGTTTATTTTCTCCATCATGTCAGAGGAGAGCACATGTTTCTGATGTTTTATGTTAAATCTAGCTCTCAATCTATGTTCAATTCCTTTGATGTAGATCTAAAAGCAGGAGTGGGTGACATTCAAAATATTTAAGAACTGGTCTGGCATTAAGAAATCAGAACAGGCACCAGCCGCAAGCCTACAGTATAACTTGACAGATTGTGTGAAATGGATGAAGCATAACCAATGCTTCTTTCATTTTCAAATACAAAGGAAAACCAAATTGCTATAAGCTGATCAAGATTGACAAGTTTTTGCATGAGAAATTTGACACCCAAAGTATCCCTGGATGGTGACATTATAACAACAGATTTCACAGAGTTAGTAAAATTCAAATATTGAGTAAAAAGAAATAGTTTTTTTAAAAAAGTACAATACAGAGAAAGAGGTAAGATAATAATGTATCTGAAAAATAGTTGACACTTTCATTTAACTGCAAGCATCACAGGAATCATACCATCTGATGGAACTACTCATTACTACACACAACACACATATCATGAGAATTTCGTGTTCAGATCTGGGAAATGGTCTAATTCAAAATAATGGCCAGAGAAAAAATGGCGAGGACTGTAAAGAGACTTGAAACCTCATGATGAACAAGCTATAAACATCTGTGATGAAAACAAGAATATTTGGGCAAAATATCATGGTTGCTTCCAAGTATTTGAAAGAACAACAGGAGGAAGGGGGGAGCTGAGTGGGTCTCTGTCATCCCGGGGGATAGAATGAGAACAATAGACCTTTCTCTAGCTAGGAAATATTTTGCTGTTCAACGTAACAAACAACTTCATAACTGCGCTCTTCAACAAAAACGCAGACGCCTGGGGTAGGGAGTGAGTTTTTCATCGTTGAAAGTGTGAGAGGAAGCCTGGGCGATAGTAATGAGGGTTGCAGCCCAAGGCATGCCAATATTGGATGAGGAATCTTACAAGATGATCGCATTAGGATGGTGATGGTTTATCACTGATTACTGCAGCACTGAGACTGGTTAAATCCTGAAAGTAGAGAAATGAGCTGGTTTGATGCCACAGCTGGGTGACTAGCTGTGAGGTGCACCTCTCCTAATGAAGGCTTCTTACAATATTCAGGGCCGCTTCTGAGAACCAGCGGGGCCAGCTAATTCTTTTCTCTACCTACCTGTTTAGTCAGTAGCTACGCCCATGAAACCATTTCTGAGCATCTTGCAGAGCCTGTTTGAGTTACTGCTAAACAAGAAACAAAGACTTCATAATAAAGCAGACAACACAAGAGGTTCGTCACAATTAGTCCTGATTCAGAAATAGGTTCTTACGTAGTAACCTACTTATACATTCCTCAGGAATCATCTTGGTAGATCGTAGAAGAAAAGACAGCATATTATTTTAGGAGTTTTTTATTTTAAAGTTTTGAGGCAGCTTAACTCTCAAGTTCTCTCAAGTCAATTTTCGGTGGTAAATAAATGTTTGTTGCAGAAAACTTAGAAAACATTAAAGCATAAAGAAAATAAAAGTCACTTCAAGCCAAAAAACATGTCATCCATCAACTGCTCTCACAGCACTTCGCCCAATTTGCTATTATAGGAATTTTCATTTTACCTACAACAGTTGTAAATGATCTGTTTCCTCAACTAGATTCTAACCTTTTTAAGGACAGGAAGTCTCTCTTCTTGGTATCTCCGGATGTTGCCTTCTCAGATTTGCTGAATGAGTAGCACAGTTGTAAATGTAACTCCACTTTTCAAAACAAGTCAGGCAAAAAACATATTAAGTGTTACATGTTGTATTCTGTTTCTGCCCACCCCCTGCCTCCAGAAAGATACGTTGAGGTTCTGATTCTCAGTACTTCCAAATGTGACCTTATTTAGAAATAGGGTCATTGCAGATGAAATTAGTTATGTTTGGATGAGGGCCTACTGAACTAGGGGTGAGCTCCTAACCCAACATGACTGATGTCCTTTTAAGAAGATGGCCACGTGAAGACAGAGACACACAGGAATAATGCCATGTGACCCCGAAGGCAGAGAGATTGGACTCATGCATCTGTCAACCAAGGAACACCAACAGTTGGCAGCAATTCACCAGAAGCTAGAAAGAGGCGAGGGAAGCTTCACCTCCAGGTTTCAGTGTGAGCATGGCCCTGCTGACCACCTGATTTCAGATTTCTAAACTGCAGAACTGTGAGACCATACATTTTGGCTGTTTTGTTTTTTAAAATTTATTTATTTTTGCTACTTCTTTTTTACAATTTTTTATCTTATATTGGAGTATAGTTGATTAACAATGTTGTGTTAGTTTCAGGTGTACAGCAAAGTGATTCAGTTGTACATATACATGTATCTATTCCTTTTTCAAATTCATTTCCCATTTAGGTTATTACATAATATTGAGCAGAGTTCTCTGTCCTATACAGTAGGTCCTTGTTGGTTATCTGTTTTAAATACAGCAGTGTGTACATGTCAATCCCAAACTCCCAATCTATCCCTCCCCTGGTGGTCCAGTGGTTAAGACTCCTTGCTTTCACTGCTGGGGCCTGGGTTCAGTCCCTGGTAGGGGAACTAAGATCCCACAAGCCTAGCAAAGAAATACAATAAGCTGTTTTTTATTAAACTCTCTTCCTTATAGCTTAGTTCCTTGGTCCAGCTGTTGCTGTATTTTATTGGTTTATTGGCATCAGAATAAGGGAAGAAATCAATTAGATGTGCGTTTTGGTTTTTTTGTTTTTTCCTTTATTTCTATGGTTGGTTGAGCTTGAGAAACATAGCTGTTACTAATTGGGAGCTGCACAATGTTAGAGGGAGCTCCCGTCTCTGAGTTAGACAATACTTTCATTCTTTTAATCTCTGTAAGATAGTACTTTCATGATGTTGAAAGAAAGTGGTCTATGGGTTTCACGTGCTCAATCGTTTCTTACTACACATTTATAAATGCAATGCTCTGTGAATATTTATGTTTTATCCACAATGCTTCCAGCCTTCTGTTTGAAGGTGAAAAATTCAAGTGTCTGAAGAGTCCTATACCCCAAACTGGCATTTCTTGCTCAGGTTAGAGAATAGATAATTTGGAGGGCTTTGGTGGAACATCCCACAGTGAAACTACTTTGAAGAACTTCCAGACTCTCCACTCCAGAAAAATAGATATTCTGAACTTTTACTACTTTCTTAGGAGGCAGAGGGACAAATGTGTAATTGATAAAAAGAAAATTACAGTCTCCTTAGGGCTTAATCCAATCTGCTCTTGTATGGAGCAAAGTCCTAGGTGAAACCTTAAAAAGAGGGACAAATTTCTCCCTAAATATATGAGGAAGAGTTAGAATGACCTAGCATGGTCCCTGAACAAAAGAAATTTAATCACAGGAATCTACAAATATACATATCCTTCTTTAATGTGTAAATGCAGATATCTTATAATAAAAGATGGTAAATGCTTTAGGGAAACATACTAAGAGCTGAGCACATAAATGCATCAATATTCCCATTAGAAGGAAAAATATCATATGAATGGTGGACAGAAGACTGGAGCTTTCCCTTTCCATACACCCAATTCCAAAGAATGATTAATTTGTGACCTTATATTTAAGTGCCTAACCGATTAATGATGATTTTGTATCTCTACAGACACACTACAAAATAAGCAGGATTTAATTTGATTCATGCTACAAATGATGCCACAACGTTTCTAACTTAGAAAAACAAAAGACAAAACTGTTGGGCTGTTGCAGAAATTACTGATTTTTAATTTTTAAATATTTCCAAAGTCATGAGCTAATGTCTGCTTTATTTTATGTTGATATTGTAGATTTAAGTTATATTATTTCCAAGGCACTTGCAAACAACTGGCCTTGGAGCATATGGTAGTTTTTGAAGTTACAAAAAAAAACACAAAAAATGGGAAATTTTCCTCTTTGCTTTCCATTCACTCAAGATACTCTCTTAATGAGTATGATATTTTGTAAGATGTTTTCAATATTTCTAATGTTAGACTGCAGTAATTTACTTTCATATCTATCAAAAGGCTTGATAAAAAGTGAATAAATGTGGGCTTCCCTGGTGGCACAGTGGTTGAGAATCTGTCTGCCAATGCAGGGGACACGCGTTCGAGCCCCGGTCTGGGAGGATCCCACATGCCGCGGAACAACTAGGCCCGTGAGCCACAACTACTGAGCCTGCGCGTCTGGAGCCTGTGCTCCGCAACAAGAGAGGCCGCGATAGTGAGAGGCCCGCACACCGCGATGACGAGTGGCCCCCGCTTGCCACAACTAGAGAAAGCCCCCGCACAGAAACGAAGACCCAACACAGCCATAAATAAATAAATTAATTAATAAACTCCTACCCCCAACATCTTAAAAAAAAGAAAAAAGAGGGCCCCAACAAATGCGAGGATATTGTTTCATACAGCAGGAATTCTGGAATAATGTCTAGTCTTTTATACCAAAGAGGCTTCTTGCAAATGAGATCGGGCCATGGGGACATTCATCCCTTAACTTACACAAAGGGAAATTTACCCACTGGCCACGGCCAAAGTAATTTTTTAAGAGAGTGATTAATGAAAAAAAATATGCAAAAAACCCTGACCAGTATTCCTCAAGACTCCCAAGGTCATCAAAAACAAGGAAAGTCTGAGAAACTTAACACCCAAGAGGAGGCTAAAGAGACACTGACAACCAAATGTAATGGAGTATCTTGGAAAGGATCCTGGAAACAAAACAAAAAAAAAGGACATCAGGCTAAAAACTAAGACAATCTACATAACATACAGGCTTTATTAATAATAATAGGTAATATTGGTACATTAACTGTAACAAATGTACCCTACTAATGTAAGACGTTAATAATAGGGGAAACTGGGTGCAAGGTATAGGGAAACTCTCTGTATTGTCACAATCTTTCTTTAAATCTAAAACTGTTTTCAAAAATGAAATTTGTTTTAAAAACAACTGTTTAATATATATATGCATATATGACACTCTAGCAAACGATGCACCTGAAATCTTTACTCATATGAAGTTTTACTCACATGAAGAATCTTACTCATATGAAATCTTACTCATAGGAAGAAATCTTACTCATATGAATTCATATAACACACACACATCAATGTGTATATGACAATAAAATTTCTTTTCTTTTCCATGCAAAGACCCTAATAAAATGAAGAAATACATTTCCTGAACTGCATTATTGAAGACAGTTTGTGATGACCTTGAAGGGTAGCAGAATACGCTACCCCAAAATATATCCCTTTGGCATAAGGATTGTTTTGATCTGAAGGCAACAGAAGAAGAAAAGCTCTCTCCTCTCCCATTATTTGCCCAAGAGCAGTACACAAATTTTTAAAGGTGCCTCCTCTCCCCTTTCTACAAGGAAGAACAGGAAATGATCATCGGAGACAACCCTAGACCCATATCAGCCCAGAGGCAGTACCAGAGGAATCTATATAACAAACTTTGCTAAAACTAGCTCTTATCTACCATCATCTTCCCATATATTTGCCTTCCCAGAATTTGCTGCCCTAAGAAGCTCAAAGTCTTTTTCTTCTGGTTTGCCATTTCTCTATAATATTATCGTTCTTTTGTTAAGATGCTACATAAACCCAAGTTCTAACCACCCCTTTGAGTTACTCATCACTGGGTGCGTCCGTGTATATGTGCAATAAAAATGTTCACAAACTTCTGCTGGCTTTTTTCTTGTCAATTAGTCTTTTGTCAGTCTAATTGACAGAGCCCTAGCCAGTGAACCTAAAATGGGTAGAGGGAAAAGATATTTTTTCTTCCCCTACAACCTTAACTCCCACTGATATACCTAGAGTACCAGTTCTTAAGAAATTTCTTCCCAGACCTGGACACTTCTTGCATCTCTAGCTAGGAAAGATAAGCCCGTGAGGCAGAGGAGCCCTTGTGCAGCTGTTTCTGTGATTATAAAACAAACAGCTATTCTACTGTCAATGAGCTATATGTTGAAGAGAAATTACAAGTGACTCACTTGCTAACAAAAAGTCTTGGGTTTTAAAAAGCAGCTTCCCTCATGGTCTAGGGAACAAGGAGACGTTCTTTAACCCAAGCGTCCTACAGCCCTGGTGTGTGCATATACGTAGGTGTTCAATTCATATGTTTAGAATTTAAATGAAGAGAAAAAAATGTGTTTTTTCCCAAACTTGGCTGCAAACAGATAATTCTACCGTATCATTCACCCTAAAAGGTTGATGTGAGTTTTATTTTTCCTATATAAAGATTGAAAAAAAGCCACAATAATAAGACAAGGCCTCTCATGATTAGCATACGCACTGCAGAATAGCAGATGTTACAGCGTATCCTAAGGACAAAAGAAGCTGCACAAATTGAATACGCCAGCTATAACCACCCTGGAACTCAGTTTTGCCAAATGTTTGAAGCACAGGAAATGACTTGAGCCACTCTGTATTTCTTTTTTTTTAAAGCATGACTAAAGTTTGAGTCTTTCAGATTGGAGGCAAACAGCCCGTTAAAGCTATGCCCATTATCTGCAAATTTCTCCATGAGATTGCTGTGCACATTAACCCAAAGAGTTATCACTTCAATTACCTAAAGTAATAGGTTGATGATAAGACCCCTATCTTATCATCAACTTATGACTGAGTTATTTGCAGTCGTCCAGACTGTATGGTCTAAATCAGAGGGGCTGAATAAGGAATTAGAGGAAATATCAAAAATTTAAAAAAATGTCAGTGTGATATTGTTTCACATTTTTTATTCTCTGGATTATAAGCCTTGTACTCCTGCTTTCATCCTACAAATATTTATGAGTGTTTTCATCCAATTCTCATTCGTAATTACAGACACCCCAAACATACTAAGGGGGCATGGAAAATTTTTTTTAAAAAATTCAAGTAATCTATAATCATTTAGTGGATTAATTTTGTCAGAAATTGTAGAATTTTGTAATTCTGTAGAAATTTGCCTAAAGGAAAAATCAGGAATATTTTTGAACAGATATTGTACCTATATGTGCATATATTTATTTCTGAACAAACAACCATTAAATCATTTGACAGTTTATTCTGGCATAGGACTGAAGGTCATATGTTTAGCCTCAGTGTGTGACAGATGACTTTCTTTTACAATCTCTGACAACACCATTAAAGGATTCCAGCTGTGTTGGTCACAAATTTATCATCAGTGACAGAAAAACAAGTCAAAGTACAAGCAGATTGGGCCAATAACATCATGATTTGCATATGCATGGCAAGTCTTTTAAATCCTGCTCCCTTGTTTCTATTTGTCATGTGCCCAGGTTACATTGCCACTATAATCCTAAATCATATCAAGGATATAACAGAAAGGGAGTGGCTTTCAAGTGGTTGTATATATGAAATACACTTCGTGTAAACGGCTCCTGGAATTATCAAAATAAAGAAACTAAAGATGGATGACTCTTTTGTTCTGGCCAAACTTCATCCTCTCAGAACCCAGCTTAGAAATCATTTCCTCTGGAAAACAAATAAACTATCCTCCACTTACCCACCTCCTCAGATAATCCGTTTCTATTGTGCTGCATAGGAACTCTGTACTTTCTGTTCAGTTTTTCTGTAAACCTGAAACTGCTCTAAAAATTAAATCTGCTTGGGACTTCCCTGGTGGTGCAGTGGTTGGGAATCTGCCTGCCAGTGCAGGGGACACGGGTTCGAGCCCTGGTCCGGGAGGATCTCACATGCCGCGGAGTAGCTAGGCCCATCCGCCACAACTACTGAGCCTGCGCTCTAGAGCCCGCGAGCCACAACTACTGAGGCCCGCGTGCCTAGAGCCCGTGCTCCGCAACAAGAGAAGCCACCGCAGTAAGACCCACACCACAATGAAGATTAGACCCTGCTCTTCAGAGCTGGAGAAAGCCCGCGCGCAGAAGCAAGGACCCAATGCAGCCAAAACAAGTAATTAATTAATTAAAAAAAATTAAATCTATTCACTTTAAAAATGTATTGCAAAATAAAATGTTTAGAGGGTCAAGATTTTGTTTCATGTGACCGAGCCATATCAAATTTTTTCTCAAACGTTACAACTGCCATTAGCGTATTTAAAAACTCTAATGTCAGCATATTAAGATTAATTTGGCCAAGCTGTAGTTTGAATGTCTCAGATTCTTTACATTTCTGACACGCTGCCAGTAATCATTACTTGGCAAAGCAAGTCTCTCCTTAGGGAATCTTCCCTACTTCTTCTTCTTCTTTTTTTTTTTTATACAACAGGTTCTTATTAGTCATCTATTTTATACATATTAATGTATATATGTCAACCCCAATCTCCCAATTCATCCCACCACCACTCCCTGCCACACTTTCCCCCCTTGGGGTCCATACGTTTGTTCTCTATATCTCTCTATTTCTGCCTTGCAAACTGGTCCGTCTGTACCATTTTTCTAGAAGGAATCGTCCCTACTTCTAAACATACTTTTCTATCTGTCAGCAGCCTGCTAATGTTTAAAGTATATTAGGTAGAGTTCCCTGTGCTATACAGTGCAGGCTAACACAATATTATAAAGCAACCACACTCCAATAAAAGTTAATAAAAAAATAAAAATACAAAGTATATGTGCACACAAGGGAAGAGTTTCATGTTTAGTTATAGTAGTATTTATTTGAGGGTTCTATGTGAAGTTTTTATAACTTGTATAATAAACTTATTACACTAATAGATTATATTCAAATAGTATATTTTTGACTCAAATCTATAGTGCCGAGATTATTTCCTCGATCAAGATAAATCTTTAAAAGACTGCCCCAATATATACTTTCAGCTATTGTGTACTCAATACTATTAAACTCAAAAATACTGAAATAATTAAATTAATAATTTATCTAGAATCTCTTATCCTTCCAAAAATATTTTAAATTACACAGGTTCCAGACCAGGTGTGAGAAGCTAAGAAGATAACAGAGAACATTCCTACCATTAAGGAATTTACACTTTCTTGAGTGAAAGGGACCAATGAACAGACAATTATAATACAGTACAATTATTTCTACAGTAATGGATAAGTTTAAGATTTTTAGTGAGTAAAAATTGTTCACATACCTATTGCTCTTATGCCAGTCTGAAAGATATTGCAGAGTTAAAATAGACAGGATAAGAAAAATGATTAGGAAAGGAAAGAAAAGGTGGAGAAATAGTAAGGATATGATGATGGTCTCTGACTTGGGGAAGTGGGGAGATGAAGACATGGTGCATGGGAGCAGGACCTGATTCTGGGGCCTGTTGGAGGTGAGAAGGGGAGAGTGATCAATGCAGATGGAATTGCAGATGCAAGAACTGGGCTTTAGATTTGAGAATGGTTTGCATTTAGATAAAACTGACGCCAGGAAACGAATGTGCATAACCAGCGAGTCTGTGTAACGTGTGAAAACAAGAGAAGGCGTTAGCATTTAGAAGTTGACATCAACAGGTTAACAGAAGAAGACCTTGCAAAGAATCCTGAAAAGACTCAAAAATTAGAGAGAAAAAAGCATAGAGTGCAAGGTCAGGAAACTCAAGGCAAGAAAATGTTTCAAGAGGTAAGTGATAAAGAGGGTTAAGTGGGGAAGAGAAGTAAATGTGATGAAGACTGAAATGTGCTCGGGCCTTGCGGTGTGGGTACTATTATCATCTTAACGGAAATTTAAGATGGTTCTGTTTCATCTGCCCACTCTCAGTGCCCAGCTCACTAAGCACCATCCATTCACTGATTCAGAAAATATTTATTAAGGGCCTATTATGTCCCAAGAAATGCAGTTCTTTCAAAAGAAAAGGTGAGCTTTTTCAGGTTTGGAATATATCAAAGAAAAAACACACCCAACTCTTTGCCCTTGTGGTGTACCCATTCCAGAGGTAGGGAAGACAGACAATAAAACATATATATATTTTTTAATGGATTGAAAAATGAACAGAAAGTGATGGATTTAAGATAATGAATACATACCAATATGAAAATACGTTAACTAAATATGACAGCAAGAGATTTTTTTCTAATTCAACAGAAAAGAAACTGGAAAATTTTCACATAGCATTGATGCTAGCAGAGAAAGAAGAACTGAAAATAAGGGGGAAAGGAAGCAGATAAATGGTGAATTAGCATTGCCATGAAGAGGGAAAGGACTAGATTTCAAAGTACAGATGGAGAGATTAGACTTACACCAAAGTGACTTTGCTAGCATGATTTGGATACAAGGAGAAAGGAAGTAAAGTCACAGGTAGGTTGATAATAAGAGAGGAAATTCCATTTTATACTTTCAGGGAAAGTAAAAGGTTTCCTCCTGACAGTGAAAGGAAAAGAATAGCGATAAAGGGGTTAGAAGAGAATTCGAATGCTTGAATTATATAATTACCATCGGGCATGAGAGAGAGGACAGCATTGTTAGAGTTTATGATTTGCCCTCATAGCACCCTAGCTGCCTGAATTTGAAAATAGAGAAGCTGGATAGTTGTGTCGTTATAGGTCCAGTAGACGGACAATGGCACAAAGGTTACTGGCAAGAAGGTAATGCACTAGTGGGTTGTGGGTTCTAGAAAAGACGAGGAACGGGGAAAAGCAAGACAGGCCGGATAGGCAAGAAGGAGAATGCCCAAAGATCTAGAGGTGCAAGTTTGAAAGCCTCGTGAAGTCCAGCTTATCGATTCTTTCTTTCATGGATCATGCCTTTGGTGTTGGATGTACAAAGTCACTGCCAAACCCAAGGTCAACCTAGATGTGCACCTATGTCATCTTCCAGGAATTTTATATGTTTGCATTTTATATTTAGGTCTGTGGTCCATTTTGAGTTCATTTTTGTGAAGGGGTACTGTGAAGGTCTGTGACCGTTCATTATTTTTGCATGTGGATGTTTGGCTGTTCCAGCACTATTTGGTGAAAAGACTATCTTTGCGCCATTATATTGCCTTTGTTCCTTTGTCAAAGACTGGCTAAATATAAAGATCTTCCTCGACCTATGATGTTGTTACATCCTGATAAACCCATCATAAGTGGAAAATATCATAAGTCAATAATGCATTTAATACACCTAACCTACACCTTAGCGGGACATTGTTCCCTCCTCTCTGACCCCATTTTGGCCAAGAAGACCCAGTCTGAACCTGCTGTATAAAAAAATAAATAAAATAAAATTTTAAAATTAAAAAAAAAAAGACCCAGTCTGGATATTGCTGGCAACTTGCAAAGAATTTTTTCTTCTCCCAGTTTTGATCTACTTTGCATTGCTGACAAATGCCACCTAGGAAAGACTACAGCACTTTGTGGTTCTCTTCTGTGGCCTGGATGCCAGGGGTTTTTGAGGATCCAGAAGTCACCCTGAGGAGGGGGAAGTGGTCATGACAACCTCTAGTGGTTTGGGGAGAAGGATGAATTGACTCCCTTTTTCCCAAGAGATGTCACATAACACCCAGCATATAGAGGGGGAGCTGTTCCCAGGTACTACAAAGGAACATGCACCCTGATGTCCAGAATTTGGTTTGCTGGAGTCACTTGTGGTAAGACTACAGGGGCCAAGCTGAAACCATAATTGGTACAGAGACAGTGTGTGGTATGAATCACACAGGGTCTGGAGGAGACTGTACCAAACTAGAGAGACAGTGCCTTTTCTGAAGGTGCATCCCCAGATGTCTTGATGACTACGGTTATAAGAGATGAGTGTGTACATATCACACTGGGGCATTTCCTGGAGTTGAGGTCATTGTCAGAGCAAATAAGGGTTTGTTTACTCCTGTAGCCTATGAACTGTTCACCTCAAGGCTATTACTGCACAGACAAGAAAAAGAAAATAGAAGAAAGGGAAATCCTATAGTCTTTTATCATCCAGCCAGAGTTTTGTCGACTCAGATAGAAATGATCTTTACTGCTTACCAATGTTGCCGGCCCCTAAGGAGGGCTACCCTTCCCAAGGCATGGAGAGACAGAAGGTCAAGTCAATATAAGCGTGAGAAATCTTCCAGTTTCTGGAAAAAAAAAAAGAAGTAGATCCAAACTTTTACTGAACCATTTTTTAAAAAGTTCTACTGACATCTGACAAACTATAGACTGCACATAATTAAAGTTTACAATTGGATCTGTATGATGTACATATAAACCCATGAAACCATTGTTAACCATTCTAATGAACACTTCCATCACCCCTATATTCACCCTGTGCCCTTTAGTAATCTCTCCCTGCCCTCACTGACCCTCAGGGAAACCACTGATTTACTTTCTTTGACAGTAAATTAGTTTGTATTTTCTAGAATTTCACATGACTAGAATCAGGTTTACTTTAAAATAAAAGTCCTGGTTTCCTTCATGCTTCATAATTATTTTAAGATTCATAAACACTATTTTTGTGAATAGTTCCTTATCTTTATTGCTGAGTAGTATTCCACTGTATGGATACACCAGTACTTGTTTATCTATTCAGCTGTTAATGGACACTGGGGCTGTTTCCATTTTGGGGTTATTACAAATAAAGCCGCATTTTTTTTTTTTTTTTCCGGTACGCGGGCCTCTCACTGTTGTGGCCTCTCCCGTTGCGGAGCACAGGCTCCGGACGCTCAGGCTCAGGGGCCATGGCTCACGGGCCCAGCCGCTCCGCGGCATGTGGGATCTTCCCGGACCGGGGCACGAACCCGTGTCCCCTGCATCGGCAGGCAGACTCTCAACCACTGCGCCACCAGGGAAGCCCTAAAGCTGCAAATTTTAAACGTACAATTTGATGTTCTGATACATGCTTAAACCCTTGACACAAAAGGTGTCCTCTGGCCTTTTTAATCCATCCTTAGTGACTAATAAAATTATTGGTACAAGGACATATCCTAGCTTTTGGAGGATATTCACATGGAGTGGATAGTCACACATCCATACGAATAGCCAGGAATGTGCTATGAAGGCTTAGTCCTCACTGTATCTCACGGCCATTCTTGCTTCACTGGTGTCCACCACGTTACGGGGTTATTTTACTTACAATTCCAAACACCCTGTCACTTAATGCATAACCTCTTCAGAGTGCATTTCTAAAATATAATTTCATAATCTTTGTAACTATCACACAAAATAAAAATATTTAAACTATGATCAGAAATGGATACGGTGAAGGAGCTGACAATTCATAGAATAAAAAAAAGTGACCAGTAAACATATGAAAACTATCCAACCACACTAGCAATAAAGATATACAAACTCAAATACAGCCACCGATTTAAATTTTTTGCCCACATTTGGCAAGCCAAGGAGAGAGGCCTCAGAAGAAACCAAACCTGCCAATGCCTTGATCTTAGACTTCCAGCTTCCAGAGCTGAGTGAAATAAATATCTGATGTTTAAGCCACAGAGTCTATGCTATTTTGTTATGGCAGCTGGAGCAGACTAGTACGCTATGAAAGGTTAGAAACATCTCACCTGTATTCTGGAGCCGAAAGTTTACCCTCATCAGCATTGTTTTTCCATTTTTACCTGTCTTTTATCTCTAAATCCAGAAATAAATATGAACATCAAGGAAGAACCTAATAACAAGGATTCATTGGTCGAAGTATGCATGGCAGGTCCTGTAATGGGTGCTTCACAGAATGCCAGTTTACTCTGCACCTAACAGTCCAGGGCGCTTTGGGCCATAGACATTGAGTAACCAGCCCAAGATCATACCATCAGCACAAAGGTGGGGACGGCATTTGAACGCACATCTGTTGAAGAGCTGAGTTTGCTGGAAGGAGCAGAGGCTTGGGTTTGAACCCAGGTGTGTTGCTAAATCTCAAAGTCTGACCTTGGGAGAGATTACTTGTCTTCCATGAGCCTCAATTTCTTCATCTGTAAAACGAGGGGAGTAATATTTACTTTGCAGGATTGGAAAAGGGATTCAGTGAGATAACATGCAGAAGAACGAGAACATAGTAGATATCCCAAAGTGGTCAGCTCCTCTGCTGTAGCTTGCAGAGGCAAAGCCGAGACAAGAATCCTTGACCCTGGTGTTAGCAGAAACTACCGTATTTCAACAGGGCTTTTTGGTTTCAATACGGAAAAAGTCTATTTCTGTGTTGCTTTATATGTGATTGTTTAAAAATTAAACAAGCTTTTATCTATCAGGTGACTGATCTGTCACAGGTAGATCAGTCACCTGATAGACTGGGGCCCTCACAAGCTGGGGCCTGTGACTAGGTACATTTTGGGATGTCTGTGCTCACCCCTGGGCACAGGACAAAGGAAAATCAAGTGGAGACTGGCCTGTCTTAACAAGTCAGGGCTGAGCTACAAGCACTAGTGTGTGTGTGTGAAAATATAATGTGATCAAGGAATTCTGATTTGAATTTTAACTTGAATTTAAGTCTGTTTTTAACTTGTGTTTCTTAAAGAAATCACTATTCAATCACGGTGAAAAGTACTGCTCCGCTACAATTATCTCAAAAAATAAAGAGTTTAAGAAAAAGAAGAAGAAGGAGTACCACTCAGGAGTCAGCCACACTTGGAGTCAAAGCCAGCTCCTTCTATTTTCTAGATAAGTGACCTTGGCCAAATCCCCTAACCTCCCCAAACCTGTTCTCCTCATCTGTAAAATGACCACAATAATAACCACCTCACAGTTTGGTAGTGAATAACAAATTCAATTACATATGTAGTATTTATTTAATTCGGTATAGTCTTTGCAACAACTTTATGAAATAGGTACTATCATCATCCTCATTTTCCTGATGAGGAAGCTGAGATTCAGAGAAGTTATGTCACTTGCCCAAGGTCACACAGCCAGTAGGCGGTAAAGCTGGATTCCAGAGGCTGTGCTTTTAGCCTTTATGGGATGACAGTCCCTGAGTAAATATCAAACACCTGCAATTGCATCAAAGGAAAAATAATCGCTTTTTTTTTTAACATCTTTATTGGAGTATAATTGCTTTACAATGGTGTGTTAGTTTCTGCTGTATAACAAAGTGAATCAGTTATACATAAACATATATCCCCATATCTCCTCCCCCTTGCGTCTCCCTCTCACCCTCCCTATCCCGCCCCTCTAGGGGTGGGATAAAAATAATCCCTTTTAATTCGACTGTTAATTAATTTTTGTTTTTATTTTAAGAGAACTTTGTACAACAAACTAAATAAAACATAACCTATAAACAGGAATACTTTCACAAAATTATATGAATGATGGTTTGTTTCAGATTTAACCTAGTTTTAGCTAAGAATTATGTTTTTAATTACACAAATTACATTGACGATAGAATTATAGAGTTAATGTAAATGAAATTAAATAATGTTATGAGCACAGAAGATGAGAAATGTTTATCAAAAAACCACAGAGGAATGGGGAATTTGTTTACTGGGTAAAGAGTGCTTCTTTTGGTTTTCAAATATACTATACATAATATCCTTTAGATATTTTAAAATCAAAATATACATTTAATATAAAATATCAAAACATTCTTCTTCCAAACCGCCATACCCACGTATTTTTTCCAGTCTTACTTTTAAGTTATATAAAAAGGTAATCACAGTATATGGGAATTTTCACCATTTTCCATCTTCTCTCAAACACATATATTTATCTGTTCTTTTCTTTATTCAACATGTATTAAGCACAGACCCTGCCGTGGGTGCTCAGGACACAGCTTGAAGGCACTCAGGGACAGGAAGGTAATTACAATAATGTGAGTGAGAAGTGTTTCCACTGTAGAGTTCTCCAGCTCAGTGGGAAGACAGGTGAAGAAAGCAGGAGGGGACTATACTCAGGTGAGCAGATACTGTATGGCAGAGGCCTGAGCCTGGATAGTGGGATAGGTTTTAACTGATGTGGCTTCCCAGGCTGTAAAGAGGGGTTACAAGAAAGATATGGGGAGTGGCATGCCCCCTATGCCATGCCCTGGGGTTGAGATAGTTTAAGGGTTTTAAACATCAGAATGTCTAAACACGATCGGATCAGTGTTTTAGAACTTTTATTGGGAGGAGTGTGGAAATCGAATTGGATCTAAGAAATCTGGGGGCAAGGAAATCATTCAGGAGTCTAACTGCTGCTGCTGTCACAGGCAAAATTATAAGGGTCTGAACAAAGGCAGTGGCCATGGAAACCAACGGGAGGGAAAGGGGTTGGGGGTAGATCCCAGTCCTTCCTTTGTGCTAATAAACCTGTTTCTCACATTTTTCTCCATCTCATGTGTATTATTTGTTAAGGACCCAGCAGTAATTAGTTGAACTAATATTGTTATTATTTTGCGCCAGACGTAATTTCATTGTTGCAAGAAATCTGAGGCACAGAGCAGAAGCGACTTGCCCAAGATCCCACAGCTGGGCAGGAGCAGAGAGACAAGACCCGAACCAGCTTTGTGTGAATCCACAGCCAATGCTCTTCCAGTTCACCCACCCACCCCCGTACTGCTTCCTGTTTCCGGTTTTGCTCTCAGTGACTGGCAGCCTTTTAAGCTGAATCCGTCCCCTTCCTTTCTTAAAAGAATAACTTATTGGCTTACTAATCTTTCCAACTACTGTCCAATCTACTGCTTTCCATATCATGTTGGTCTGGAGCCTCTGCAATATTCATTTTCTCATCAGACATTTTTTTCCTTAAATTTCAGCCATTTGGTTTCTGTGCCATCTAAATTTACTGACGTTGACTACTGTCTGGAAAAATTCAAAGTATTTCTTCATCCTTCCTTCCCTGCACTTATCAGAGTACTTTGTGTTAGTAACAACTCCTTTATTCTTGAAGCTCCTTTCCCCATATGTGCTGCAACACTTTGCTTTCCCAACATGTCCCTGGGTCACTCCAGAGGCTCCTTCTCTGGCTCTTAAGGTGCTCTTTCTTGATAAAGAAAAACAGTTCCTTTTCTCCTTCTATGTTCTGTGCGTGCCCCTAGAGGTGTTGGGTTTTCTTTGGTTTCCTATGTTTGTTTGAATCCTCTGCTGTTCTCTTTCAACGTGAAGACTTGTTTCAGTGATTTACTGACAACATACGTTTCACACAACCTCCCCAAACATTCCTGCCCTGTCAGTCACCTCGTCTGCCGGTGACGAAGAAGTACACAAAGGATTCATTCTGCTGTGTAAGCTTTCTGCCTGACCCCCACCTCCCCAGGTGCTTAAATTTCTTTGATCATGAAAATAAATGCCAAGCAGGTATTAAGCTTACAGAATTAGAATTGAAGCCTGCAGGTGAGAGAGAGAGAAAGACAGACAGACAGACTAGGTCAGCTGCATATTCCCGGCTGAATGCATCTCAGTTCACAGCTCAAGCTCAAGTTCCTGGAGGACCAGGAACCTCTGTCCCATACTTAACTCAGAGCCTCCAGAGCTAGTATGACTCAACCAGCAAGCATACCATTGAACCAGCACGCCACCAGGCTGACAGCGAGTCTGGGAGTCCCGTGCAGTCAGTGATGACAATTCTTGCTGGGCACTCTCAGGATGACCCAGGATTGATACTGATCTGAAACGTAAGTGCCAATAAGACTCCTATTTCCAAGATTCAAGAGTTCCAGCCTTGAAATGATAGGATCCAGGGGTTTCTGTTCCGAGCACAGTGCACCTTTCATCTCCAATATCTATACAGGTTTGTCCAAAACACAATTAAGAAAGAAAAACAAAAAACCCACAACGGTGTTCGTGACCTCTGCTCCCTCCATCCCCACCCCAATGTCCAGGAGATGGGAATTCAGACAAAAACTTAGACAAAAAAGCAACATCCCTAAAATTGTGCTTTACTGTTTGCTGGGTTTGTTTGTGGTTTTTTTTCCCGGTTTTATTTTTCTTTGGGGTGGGGGGTGGGGGAGGAGAGGGGAGGACCTGGGCGCAGAGGAGGAATCCAGGCTCTCAAGCCTCTCCTCCACCCTTCTTTTGTGGGGTGGTCTTCAGCGCACTGAAGGGAACACTTCTTGGGGAGCACCCTTTCTGCTTGGTGCCTCCCACCGCCAGTCAGGCAGCCACAGGCAGAGGGGAGGCTCTGATCTGGGCTTGGCTGCGAGTCAGGAACACAAAGATCGCGGAGCCGGAGCGCTCAGGGCCAGGTGACACAATCGTGGGTGCCCGGCGCTGCTTGACAGCTTCATCCCCGCCCACTGGCAGGAGAACGCGGACGGGCAGCACGCGAGCGCGCAGGGTCCTTAAAAGCCGCAGCCGCGCGGAGACGCCGAGCTCGCCCACCGCGCGCAGGCGGCGACATGCACGTGAACGGCAAAGTGGCGCTGGTGACCGGCGCAGCCCAGGGCATCGGCCGAGCCTCCGCCGAGGCGCTGCTGCTCAAGGGCGCCAAGGTAAGCGAGGCAGGGCGCACGGCGCGAACCTCGTCGGCCCGGGGCCCCGGGGCATGGGGGCAGCGACCGAGGCTGAGCCCCCGGTGCCCGCCGTGCAGTCTCCAGAGCTGCCCAGGCTGGCGCGCTCGTGCGGACCTCGAACGCTCCGGGAGAGATCCCGAACTGTAAACTGCCCCATCTCAGATCCAAAAGAGGAGCGTCCAGGTCTCTTTATTGTTGGTCTATTTCAAGAGCCGCGCAGGATCTCGATTCCTCTCCTCTTGTCTGTAGGTAGCGCTTGTCGATTGGAATCGTGAAGCAGGTTTAAAGTGTAAAGCTGCCCTGGATGAGCAGTTTGAACCTCAGAAGACTCTCTTCATCCAGTGCGATGTGGCCGATCAGGAACAACTAAGAGGTAAGGGCGGGGAATCCATCCATCCACGCGGAGCGTACCTTGAGTAAGCAGCAACATGAAGGCAACCCCCGGCCAGAGATCCAGCCTGGGGCGGGCGGCCGGCTATCTCCTGGAGAGCAGCTACCTCTGAGCTGCAAGAGATAGCTGGGACTGTTACGTTTCCTCTGACGTCTCAGTAGCCCTAAAAGCTAAGGAGCAAGAAAAGCCAAGCATGCTTGAGAAATCCTTTTATTTTTAGTCATCTGGCCGCACAGAATGTAATCAAGATTCCTTGGTGTATTCCAAGACGGTGCTGCTACAGTAATTATTAAATGATTGAACTTGCAGATGGAACTGGGAAAGACAAAGTAGGCTAGGCAAGTATGGCAAACAACTTCTCCCAGAAAGCTGGAAGACAGAGTCCAATGACAATCAAATGTGGCAGTGTTTCTCTTTGGAACGTACTAGAATGAAAGGTCAAGGGTTGTCATCACAGACGTACTGGATACTTTTAACCACATGCTCTCTCTGGTGTTTCCCCTATGAAATGATATTTTAAAAACAATAATAGCTGTACTGTAGTCTTAGAATTGCAGAAGAAAAGTTTCTACCAGACTTTCCTCAATGCTTTCCTGTTTCCGTCTACTCACTTAAAATAGACCAATCTAGTTGTGAAATATCAGGGACCGAATTGGTGTAGACAATTAACAGATTTGGTCATATAGAAACCCAATAGATCTATATGAAAAACATACATATTTTTCTGGGGGAAAATGGGAAAATAAAATATTTGTATTTCACAAAGTGTTTTTGAAAGACTAAGTAAATTATTAGGCACGTCTTTAGTCAAGGGACCAAAAATATCTTCATAAAAGTCACTCTGGTACTTCTGTTCTTAACGTGGATGTGTGTTTTTTCGAAAATGTTGGGCTGTTCTGTGAGAGAGTGAAAATGGAGCTATATGTTAGAAGGAAACCAACTGCTGTTCAGGGAAACTGTTTTAAAGGAAATTATATAATTAAAATCCGAAAATGTTATAAAGACCTATAACATGGATTACAAGCATGAGTAGAAGAGACCTGTGAACATAGTGCTAGTTGCTAGAGGATAAAGTTTTGCTGATTGCACAGGATAGTTTTCATCAGGGAATAAAGTCATGTCCAACATGAATTAAAGTCCAACAGCCGTGCTGATGGAATAGGGAACAGATTCCCTATAGATCAGCTGAAAGCTATTTCTGTCTGAATTTATGTAGTTTCACACGTGACATTTAACCTTAATTGTTTTGCTTCCCAGTATTTAAAATTAGTACCTTGACTGTAAACACATTCCTTAAGGATAAGTGATTGTGAAGGAGGAAACCAGACACATAATGAGTGACCGGCAGAAGGCATGTTGGTCGTGAGAAATCCACATGTTGTCTGGACATCAGCGTTTATTTGCAGTTTAGGAAAACATGGCATTGGCTCTTCCAGTGTCAGGATTTAATGCTCCCTACAACTTTTAAAACTGCTTAGACATGTGGCCAAAGAGACTTCATTGAAATCATAAAAATACAGAGGTGAAAAAGTTCTTGGAGATGACTTGCAGATGAAAAATGCAACCTGAAGAGTTTAGGCAAATTACAAAGAGTACCACAGCATATAAATGTCAGCAAGAGTTACTAACAGACTGTAAGTTGCTTGAGCCCAAAATTCAGTGGTGTGTTATAAAGAAGAATACACCGATGTATAATTTGGTGTGTTATACATCAGTAAGGGCAGAGTATAAGGAATACAGCGGACACCGAAAGAGGAAAGAAAAGTAAAGAAGCAAGCAGACGTCCATATTTGACAACCTAATTTCCTGAAAGGTGGATGTGGAGTTCTGAAGAGTAGAATATATTTAAGATGAAATGCAAAATTTAACAATAATAATATTCCTTAGATCTTTTCTACTGGAGGACCCTTTCTGGAATCAATTTGAGATCTTAAGAAGCATTTTAAAGATTCTTTGAAAAAATGAACAGTTTTTATATATTTTGTTGTTTTCCATTCCAGTACAGTAAAAGGTACTGTAAAGGGTACATATTAGAAAGTCTTGGCAATATTTTTGGCAGCTAACTTGCATAGTAATTTATCCATTTGGCAAATTAGTCCATGCCGTCTTCAATATGTCTGGTGGTTGTTAATAATTCTTTAATTTTATTTCAATCAGTATAAAGTTTGTGCGGATCTATTTTTTTCAAGGAACTCATATGTTGGACCCAAGACCCGAGAACACATTTCTATCATTTGGAAGAATAACCACAATTGTTATCTATAGTTTTGAGTAATAGAACTAGAACCAGTGGTAAAAGGCCCAGGGAAACAATAGAACTATGTAAAAGGCTACTTTGAGAAATAATGTTTCTCAATACCAAGGGGTAAAGCCTAATTTTAACTGGTCAAGGAGGGTTGGCAAGGACTGGAAATGTGGTTGGACAACGTAATGAGGGACCTTCAAACCTCAGAATCTATGCAGACTTGACCTTAGTTGAACACAGTTGTTATACAAACTTGCAATACAAAGCTGTCAAAATAGAAAAAGAAAAGGCAAGCATCGAAGTTACAATAATCAAATAAAATCATCTGAATGAAAAATAGACTTACTAGGATATCCAGATGCACTGAAATGATCATAATGGATCTGGATACGTAACTGTTTAATATGACACTTTATGAAGAAAATATGGCTATTTTTAAAGGGATGCTTGTCATAGTCTAAGCCACAGAGCTTCAGTAACTTCTTAGGGACAGAGATGCTGGCTGCCCAGACTGACTTCTAAGAGCTCTTAGCATAGGATGCTCAGTTCTCTAAAATTTACACCACTGATACTGCTTACAGAACTTTAATGTGCATACAAATCACCTGTGGATCTTACTACGGTTAAGATTCCGATTCCATAGGTCTGTGGTGGCCACAGATTCTGCACTTCTAGCAGGTTCCCAGGTAATACTGATTGATGCTGCTGGCTCACAAACCACACTTGAGAAGCAAGGCAGGAAGTCACCGTCTACGAGTATAACTTTCACGAGAAGCGTGGATGAATTAAAACCTCACTTCAGGGCACAGACTGTCATAAATGTGTCTGTGCAAAATAAGAACGTATCTATGATGTCTTTTTTCTTTTTTTCTTATTAGATACTTTTAGGAAAGTTGTAGACCACTTTGGAAAACTGGACATTTTGGTGAATAATGCTGGAGTGAATAATGAGAAAAACTGGGAAAAAACTCTGCAAATTAATTTGGTAAGCCGTCTTAGCCATGTTCATGGTCTACAATTACTTAACAAAATGTTTTAAAAGGAAAAAAGGGTTTTTTTCATGGAAACAATACAATGACCTACAATGTAGAAAAAGGGAAGTTATAAAAAGCTGGGGAAAAAAGCATTTCCTTTTACAAATAGGAAGACATTTGAGGTTTTCAATTATGAAAATAAATCTGTCTTAAAATATTAAAAGGAGATATCAGAAAAAAACATCGTTTACTGTATAACTTAGGAGTTGGCAAACTACGGCCCTCAGGCCAAATGAGCCTGCCACCTGTTTTTGTGACCTGCAAGCTAAAAATGGGCTTTACATGTTTTAACAGTTGAAAAAATAAGAAAAAGAAGAAAAAAAAGAAATATATGAATATACAAAATTCAAATTTCAGTGTCTATAAAGTTTCATTGGAACACAGCCAAGGTCGTTTATTTACATGTTATCTCTGGCTACTTTCATGCTACCGTGGTAGAATCGAATAATTGTGACAGAGGCCCTATGATGTGCAATGCCTGAAATGTTTACCATCTGACCCTTTATAGAAAAAAAGTTTCTAACCCCTGGCTTAATTTATGTACTTAAAAAATAAATCTTAATTCCAGGACTATAACAGACAACAAGGCTAAAGTGACCGTTGGACTCTGTAATTATTAAGATTTTTATCCTGAATGCTGGTGTGTGTGTGTGTGCATGAGTGTGTGTAATTCCCACAATGTTTGATGATTATTTAGCTCTTCCTTGAATTGTAAACATGTAGAATAAGGAAATAAAATTTGTCTTATTCATTGTATCATAAGCTTGCTGATTATCTTATTTTATAAACAGACTTGACATAAGATATTGGGGTTTAGTAACAAACTTTAGCTGAAGCCAAATGTCAGAGCTGGGCGGGGCCTGGGGTCACCCTGTTTTTGGTAAGGTCTTTCTTACTAGTCTCGCAAAGCAGGCACATGTAAAGTACAGAGGGGCAGCTGTGTGTGTATAAATGCACAGGGAGTGGTCCCTACTTCACCACATCCAACTCCTTAAAAACAGGAACCATGTGATGTTTTTCTTTGTTCTTCTCTCAGTAATCAACACAGTATCTTGAAGATAGTGCTTAGTCAATAAATGTTTGACTTGAATTGACATTCTCATGAGTAATGACTTAACTGTAATAACTTGATAGGAGTAATGAGAATTACCCTAACTCACAAGAAAGCTGAATCTGTGAGTACCACTTTGATAAGGTACAAGCTTGACAGATGCCTAAAGTCCTTTGACCCAGAACAAAAGGTACTATTTTAAAGTACAAACACTCTCCTTCCAGTTCTTTCTAAAATTTGTCTCAAGTGTTCCTGGATATCATTATAGTTCAAAATAACTTTAAAACCTATTTGTCAAGTGTCCCTCAAAATCTTTCTGGTGTTGTGTGTGTGTATACGTGTGTGTGTGTGTGTGTGTGTGTGTGTGTGTTTAGAGACATGACAACTGCTGTTCCTGAGTTTATAATTTTCTTCTACTTTAGACTAATAATGTAGTGAAATAAAATGAAACATTTTCATACTGTGAACCATACTTACATCTCTTGGCTAAATCTTACTTTGTCATGGTATATCCATGTCTAAGATACCATTGAATTTGCTTAGTTAATACCTAATTTAATTTTATATTTGTGTCTCTCTGTTATAAATGATAAGAGCTTATAATTTTCTTTTTTTTTTTTTTTTTAAAGAAGATGTTGGGAGTAGGAGTTTATTAATTAATTAATTTTTGCTGTGTTGGGTCTTCGTCTCTGCGCGAGGGCCCTCTCCAGTTGTGGCAAGCGGGGGCCACTCTTCATCGCGGTGTGCGGGCCTCTCACCGCTGCGGCCTCTCTCGCTGCGGAGCACAGGCTCCAGACACGCAGGCTCAGTAGTTGTGGCCCACGGGCCCAGCTGCTCCACGGCACGTGGGATCCCCCCAGACCAGGGCTCGAACCCGTGTCCCCTGCATTGGCAGGCAGACGCTCAACCGCTGCGCCACCAGGGAAGCCCTAATTTTCTTTTCTTAAAATATTTCTATTTGGTTTGGCTGTCAGCTATTCCTTTGCTTACTTCTATCTCCTTGATCTGTCCGTTTCTGAATAGCATGTAGTCATATCTCAAATGACAAATGTCAACTTGCCTACCTCTTTCAGTCATTCTGTCAGTGTGAATTCTACATAAATGGCTGGTGATTATAATTTACTGATCTTTGATTTTTTTAAGTTGTAGCCCCACTTGCAAACTGTGATTTTTGATTTGTTTTATATTTCCAGAAATAATATTGGTACCTTATGTTTTCTTTTGATTCACATTTACCTAGGCGTATCTTTCTCTATTTCTTTATTTTGAAAATGAAAGTAACCTTTTATGTGAATTTTGTGTCTTGCTAACAGTATAATGTGAGATCTTAGTTTTCAAATCACATCTAGAAACAAATGCTTTTTATATTTGTGAATTTAGGTCACTCATATTTATTTTTACTCTTCTATTAGGACTTATTCCTTCCACTTTAGTTCATACTTTATGTTCGCTAAATTTTCTTTCTGTTTATGTTCTTTTTCCATTCTTGTCTTAAATTCCATTGGATCACTTTAATTTTCTTCAGCTGGTAAGAAAACCATACGTTTTATACGCAATCTTTGGTGGTTATCCCTGACTTATTATGAACCATACTTCATTACATCCTTTGGTTGCCAGATTTAAAATAATTTTTTTTGGAATATGCAACCAATTGGAAACTGCAGGAATTTTTAAAAACATGTTTTTATAAACTTATGCCCCTCTCCAAAACCACATAAAGTGACAAGACTTCTTTTTTAATCAAGCTATGCTAATGAAAAAGCACAAATCACACAGCAGCTCTCTCCCTAGAACATCACTACTATTTGTAGTTTCATCAGTAAAACTACAGATATTTTATAGATAGAGGTCCCTAGGGTATAAAGTTCCTATATTCAGTGCATTCATAATGGGCACCTACTGTGCCTTTCTTCTGAGAAATCAGCTGTCAGAAAACATGTGCAGTGATTAGAGTTAATATAATGAAACATGAAAATAGTGAAGAGATTGTCTCAGAGGTAATAGGATTCGAATTATCTATCTTCATCCAGCAGACAGGGCATGTTTGCTTTAATATAATAAATATACAGGTGAATAAACACCTGCTCCAATGTGGAAAGTTCCTGCATTATCTGCAAATAGAAAATTCTGCAAGATGGGAATTTTATTCGCCCTGTTTGGTTACAACTCACTCTCCTGGAGCTGGCCTTTATTTTTCTTTGAACTCTGCTGACAAAGGCCACTCCTTAGCTTAACTCCGGGGACTGATGACATTTATTTAATATTACATAAAAAGAACAAGCTATAACCTTTGTTACCCATATATAACTTAAAAACAAATTACTTCCCCTCCTACTTACAACACCCATTGCAAAAGTAGATTAGAGTCTGACCAATCATTATCCTTATAACTTGATTATCTCTGTTAGTATAATGCAAATATTTGTGTGTGGTTTGTATAATAATTTTTTTCAACTCTGCTCTGGATGTAATTTACCTCCTTGTACAATTCCCTGTGTGGTCTTTTGCATATTTTTCCATGTTCTTGTCCATGTCAGAGAGTAACGGCTTAAAGGACCTCACCATGTATCTTTCCCTCTTCTGAAATTTTATACAACATAGTTTATACCATCCTTATAAGGCATGTCAGTTTTTAAATTTTATTAGAATTATTTCTATACATGTATAACTTATGCTACTCTACTGTAAGTTCTCTGAAGGCAGAAAATTGTTGTTTTGCATACATAGATGTTCAATTAAAGTGTATTAGAAAAATAAACTGCTATTCTATGATATTTTGCATACGTGGATATTCATTTTTGTGTTTCAGTACAATGTTTGGATGGTTTCCTAACACATCAGTGTTGCAAACAGTGTACGACAAACAGTATATATGTCCTTCCACTTTTACTCCTTAGCAAATTTGCCCTTTCTTTATTCTTCAGCCAGCAGCTCCCACCGCTCTTCCCACACAAGAGATACAGTAAACCTCTTCCCAGTCTTTTGTTTCCACTAGGCTCCTCTGTGTGTCAGCCACAGCTGCCTTATTTATAGCTGCTCAGGCTCACAGGGAATGTTCAGGAAAGAATGAGTCTTTGTATAACTCTCAAAGGTTGGTCTGGCCATTGGGCAGAGGTAGACTTAACTCTGAATATTGATAAGGCCATTTGGTAATGTATTTATTTTACTTTTTGAAGCTTTAATAAACCTAAATAATTCATTCCCACTCAGATGGGACTTCCAACCTAATTTGGACATATGACTAACTTATATTGACGCCTTTAGTATATTCAAATAAAAATTAAACAAAATAGATGGCTATTGTTGGGGATTTTAAAAAAGATTTGTTTCAGACCTGAATTTAAAATTCATGAACTTTTATTTCATGTCTCTGATCTTGAATTTCCCAGTTTGTGAAAGGATGAAGGTAATCCTCTTACCTCTAAGGTTGGTTAAGCGTCAATAAACCATAATTTGTATGAAGCATCCAGTACGGTGCTACTACATAGCAGTCACTCAAAAAATTGCATTTCTCGTCCAGAGACTAAAAACCTACATTTTCTTCATTCACACTATCTCATTGCTAAACGAGGTGGGTCCCTCTGCTCTATACTGTCTCTAATGAAGAGTTGAGGAAATGGACAGAAACAGTGTTGTCAAGTGTACTCCTTTTTCTTGGCTCCCAGGGGTGTTGACTACACCTTAAATTAGTAACTACTTTCTGTTACTGCTACTCTGCCATATCTAAAGATCCCATTGAAATGTTATAGTTAGGGAAAGCTTGCTAAATTTTCTAAGTAGCTTCTGCGAGGGGGAAGACAATCATATCTACCCCCTAAATACGCAGAAATTTTAAAAGATTGAACATGGAAGAATAAAAGATGAGAAAAGGTTTCAGGAAAAAAATGATCATCTATATTAGTATCCCTTGAGAACTGGCTGGAGAAAAAAACAAGAAACCTGAAAGGCAGAGTTTCATGATTTAGATGACAGAATCTTTTAAAAAACTGCTTTAATTACAGTGTAGCACAAGAACCATAAATAAACTGAAAGCAACTGCAGACTGGAGGGAAATTAAATAAAGGAAATGACAGATTAGGAAAATTCCGTAGTGGATACACACACACACGCACACACATACACACAAATGTTATAGAAGCATATATACATATATGTGTGTATAATAGGAAGACATTATGCCTAATAAGAGGAGTTAAACAAGTTCATTTATCCTTTTATCTGTATTACTAGAGAATTATTTCCAGGATAGAGGAATTTATGAGAGTGGTTTTAAGTTATAGAATGCTTTAACTTGTTAAAAAAAAAAAAGTATGTTAACATTTGGAATACTATACAATTTCAGTATTACATATAAAAATTGTCTCTTCGTAACTAAAAATGTTGAGTAAGCATGTGTTAATTATATCACTTTGTCAATAACTGAATTTTCATTTATCCTCACTAAGTAAAAGTAGACTTTGGATTTTCCTCTTTTTTTGTTTGAGAGTCAAATACAAAATTTTAATACCTTTACAAAATGGACTAAAATAATGCTATAGGTTCCAGTTTTTTTTTGTATCTGTAGCGAGAACATATCTGTAATTTTTGTTTTCTTTTTTTCCCTGGATATTACAATGGCCCAATCTATACAATGTATAAACATTGCCAAAAGGCCACAAATATATTTAGGAAACATTTTTATTCTGTGTTTTTCTAACAATTCCATTAATATATGATCTGGGATATGGAAGAGGTTGTCAAAGTAAAGGAAAAGAGGTGAAAATTTCTTATATGTACAGCTAAAACCTTAGGCTTTGTCTTGCAGGTTTATCCTAAGAAGCCTTTTATTTGAAAAGTTACTCAGTTCTTAACCTGATAATGGATGGCAAGATAATCCTTCGCCTTCTCCATCAAAAACCAGGAAATAAATCTGGCTTTTAAAAAAAATTAAAAACATTCCCAAATTTTCTATCTGGCTGCATCTTGTAGATGTTGAAAACACAAAAGCAGGTGTCAGCAAAGCTGTAAATACCTGAGAATAAAAGCGTAGCGCCAATACACATAAACAGAAATTCTGTTCAGACATGCTGGAGACTTGGGCAGAAACACACAGAATCTAACTGACTTCAGTAATTTCAGCCATCTACATTCTTTTCCTTCTTATATAAGCCATTAATGTTTTGTTTTCCCTTTTTAAAGGGAATCATGTGCAGGTTTTACTCATTCTCCCTAAGCCTACTTAATATCAAACTGATGCATGGCTTAAGTGAATAGAATCTTCAGCTTACTTTTTTTTGTGCTAGAACTACTGTTAGGTAGAGAGGCAACTCTGGATCCTTGTCAAAAAAACTCCAAAAGGACGTTTTAAACTAAGAAGAAGGTAACCACCAATATATACCCTCAGGTTCAGACTCGTTATCTCATTATCTGTCGTATCATTTTCTTTGCAGTGCTATAAAGAATGAGAGACATAGGAATTAAGATGTCAAAAGCAAATTTTCACCTTTCAAAAGTCTGAGTTGGAAGGGAGAGGAGTTCTTAAATCTAAAAGGGAATGCAAGGTTTCAAATACGTTTCATGTCACAAGTTGATTTTGACAGTGGTTAATTCTTAAATGTTAGGATAAAACCGAAAAGGTGCCTATACCTGGATGTGAGTAGCAAAGCAGAGTAAGCTTTCGAAAGGACAGCTGCAGGAGTGATGAACAAAATTAAGTGATTTCATTACTGAAGACCATATGTCCAAGGAACAGAAATCCCTTTTGCTCAAACTGGGTACAACGGCTATGTGATCTAATACGACACAGAGTTCAGGATGGCTTGACGCTGCAGCTCCCGGATCTCATTCCCGTCTGCCAGCCATCATGGTGGTTTCCTCTTAAAGATGCTATCAATATAACTTCATTGCAGCCATCGCCCCCATATGAAGCAATGAGAAAGGAGTAACGCAATCATTTCTTCCTGGTTTTCTTAAGAGCGATGACAATTTTCTCCGCAGAGTCCTCTTCCATCACCCTCCCCAGCCCAGACTCCACCTCCAGTGGACTGCTTCTCAGGTCTCGCCAGAAATGGTCACATTTGGCTCCTAAACCAGTCACGGGCAAGGGGAATGGGATTTCTGTGATTGAAATAGATTAATCACTGTCTGCACTAAAACAGGGGAGATCACCTTCCTCTGTATTACATGCAGAAGAAGTAGACACGAATGCAAAATAGAAGAAGGAAATCAAAACTGTGTAGGAAATCAAGGGTATCCACTATTACATATTCCAAGATCCAAGAGAGTGAAACAGAGCAGATGGATGTAGAATAGTTGGACAAGAGAACCATGGGCTAAGAAGGGTGAATACATTTTGTATCCAGTATTTAGAAAAGAAAAAGAATGTACAGAATTCTTGAAGATGCTGAGGATTAGTGAGAGTAACAAGACACTTGGAATATAACCTTTATCATAAAATCTCAGATCAGGCAACTAAGTGAAGTTTTGCAGAGATGTGATGAGCTCTACAAGTTTAGGCAAATAAAAGAGAATCCAGTCAGTGCGTTTGAAAAAAACACAGCCACTTCAAAACCTTTCATTGATAACATGTGCAGGAGTCTCCCTCGGTGTCTGGGATAGCAATAAAAACTGTGGTGTGTGACCATATGATAAAGTATAATAGCTCTTTATCAGAGCTATACTCTTTAACAGAGTATAATAGCTCTGTTGCTTTTCCCATTTCTGCCCCTGGACTAGGTTTCTGTCATCAGTGGAACCTACCTGGGTTTGGATTACATGAGCAAGCAAAATGGAGGTGAAGGTGGCGTCATTATTAATATGTCCTCTTTAGCAGGTAAGGACAATTATCATGTTAATAATGATTTCTTACTGGTAATTGGGACCACAAAAGTAACTCTTCAAAGTGTATTTATTATCAACTCAGGTTTGAAATTGAAACTTGGTTTCCTTTTTTTTTTTTTACTGGTTCTATGGAATTTTCTGTTATATGATATCAGAAGTTCAAACTCTAAGTTTATTCCTATTATCTTAAATTGTGACTTTATCTTTCTGCAGTACTATTTAAAAAAAATGTATAGATATTTTCCTAGAGTTGCTACTTGTCAAAGGTTACTGTGAGATTCCTAAGCAGTAAAACATGTAAAAGCACCTTTGATAGACTAAAAAGGACTAAAACGAAGTTAAGGTATCTCTAGTCCTGTGTGATTTTAGTAAGCGTGCCTAATTTTAAAATATGGCGTATATAGTTAGTTGGGATATACTGTAGGGGAAGCCAGACTTGATCTCTACTTTCTCAGCCTCTCTGGCCCAGCCTGAGAATGAAATTGACATAAGATGGATCAACAAGGGCAAAGCGTACAGGTTTTCACACGTCCATGAGAGTCCCCACAGGAAAATGAAGACCCAAAGAAATGGCAAGGCCTCGCTGTTTATAAACTAGGTTGAACAAAGCAAGGCAACTGTGGGAAAGTAACTAAAATATATGGGGAGACTAAAGAAAGATAAAGTTATTTTAACAACGTCTGTACAGATGTCTCTTGGCCTTGACTCCTATCTCCAGCGATAGATAAGGTTTCTTTTCTCCTGGTACGGGGACAGCATCTTTTACATGGGATTCTGTGTCCTGCTTTCAGGAAGAAAAGGGAGATTAAAGTGCTCCTTTGCATCTGCTGTTTTACAAGTGCCTTTAGCTCAAATTCACCCTTACGCCCATGTGACATACTTTGGGGTGGCATATTCCACCTCCCTTCAGTGCTAAACTGCAATAATAAATAGACCCAAAGGTGTAATGGTTTAAACATAGCGTAAGCTTATTCCTCACTCATATATCAGCCCAGGGCAAGGGAACCTCTTCTGTACGCAGTCTTTTGGGAAACCAGGCTGGCAGAAGCTCTTCAGCGTGGAGCTTCCAGGGTTACGCTGGCACTGGGGGACTCCTTTCTCTCCTACAGAAAGAGCAAGAGAACCCCGAGGAGGTGTGGTTCCTCTTCTATATCCCAGCCCTGCAATGGCAAACCTCACTCTGTTCACATTCCTATAGGCTTTGACCTCATGGCTCACCTGACAACAGGGAGTCTGGGAAACGTAGTCTAGCTGTGTGTCTAAAGGTGGATGTCAGAGGAGAGCTGATCATCCTTGCCACAAAGGGCAATCCAAAATGTGTTTTATTCAGGGCAGTGTGATTTACGATCAGCTGATGTCGTCTTACTCCGTATTAGCTATAAACCTTTGGCAGGAACTTTTGGAGCAGAAAGACTTTACTCTGAAAATTCTAGGAAAAAATCATTAATGGGTCTTGAATAGTTAAAGTGAAATCATGAAATTTTAGAACACTGACCAATATTGACAGCAAGTCTAAACTATTCGTGTCCAAAAAACAGTGAGACTTTCTTCAGTCATTGGGTTGGTTTCAGTTATTGTGGTAATTGCAGAATCGGTGTTCCTTGCCCCCCACCCCCCATCCTGTCCTCCACCTCCTGGCTGCAGTAGCACTGGGGGAGTCAGGTGACCACACTAGTGTCTGAGGCTCAGCGTTTTTCTCATTCCTCTAGGAATCATTGTCAGATGGTCTTTAAACCACTGTGAACTTAGCACGAGTGGAAACTTAGACATCTCCCTCTTCAGAAGTTCTCAAAAATAAACCCGCATCTCATTTTGAGTTGCTTCAAGACAAAAATGCCATCCCTAGAGTTATTATAGCCCTGGTTCTACAATGGTTCAGGGTAATCTGGTTATTTTTCCTAACATGTCATCTACTTATAAATTGTAACATTTCAAGTCCAAGAGTACAATAAAAGATGAAAGCATGGGCAATACTTAAAAGAGATATTCAGCCCCAGAGAGGGCTGAAGTTTGGATTCTCAGAGGCTGGAACCCAAAAGGCAAATTGTCACGGCTAAATCTACACTATTTTGAAATGAAATCGTACGAAAAATATATAAATGATTGGAGAATTAAGAAGAAATGTTTAATAGTTTAATACAAATATAAATGTACAAAAGAACCTAGGGTGGTGATTAAGACATAATTCCATGAATTCTCTCTTAAAGTTAAGGGGGCTAGTGACACTGGAGAACCATGAACATCAGAGACTCTTGACCTTGTATCATTGGAGGCACTGGTTTCAACCTCAGGAAAGAGAGAAGGCCTCGGGGTTGAATCAATATAGGACTCTCTGGGACAGCCTCTGTACCGGAAGAGGCTTACTTGCCCCAAAGAGCATGAATAGAGAAATGCAGGGTAGTACTGCCTTTTATCCAATAAAAATATTTAAATATATAGTAACAATTAACTTTCACTGAGCGCTCACTGTTTGCATGATACTCTTTTAAACACTGCGTATGTGTTCTCTCATTTAATACTCTCAACAGCACAGTGAAGTAGATTCTATAACCTTCATCTTGCAGATAAGGGAACCTAGCCTGGGGAGTGTAGGTTTCTTGCACAAGCTTACATGCAGGGAAGCGGGGGAGCTGCAGTTCTCATGCTAGCAGCCTGATACGCGATCCCCTACTCTTAACCACTTGATTTTCTCTCTCTTCTATCTATGAGTCTGTCAGTCTCTGTCTCTTTCTGTGTCTATCTTAGCCTAATTATAAAGAAAGAGAAACTGAATTCCTGTAACTTGATTAAGCCAATGCGATGTGCTAGTATCTTCAGGCCTCCTGGGCACTACTTGAATCTCAGGACTATTTATTAAACCTTCAGCGAAAGCTTAAGCTATTGCCCCATTTGACACACACAGAGTAAAGCCCTGGAACCATTTGGGGAGCTTACCAACATCACAAGTCAAAACATGCCAGAGAGAAGAGTAATTTAGGGATTACAATTAGATGTCCACTTGGCTTTCTTGGCTAAGAGCTTGCTTTGTCACAGTACCCATCCTGGGTGTGAATTTTCCTCTTAGCCTATCTCAGAGCCAGTACTGGGAACCCTGTGTGGATCCTTCTCTAATCGTGCAGATAAAACAATGAATGGATATAAACTCAATGAGGAGACCACTTTGGCTTTGAATTACCTTTCTGACACTCTTACAGTCTAGTGAATAGCAGAACAGTCTAAAGTGGAGTAGTACTGACACATATACACTACCAAATGCAAAATGCACGGCTAGTGGGAAGCAGCCGCATAGCACAGGGAGATCAGCTCGGTGCTTTGTGACCACCTAGAGGGGTGGGATAGGGAGGGTGGGAGGGAGACGCAGGAGGGAGGGGATATGGGGATATATGTATACTTATAGCTGATTCACTTTGTTATACAGCAGAAACTAACACACCATTGTAAAGCAATTACACTCCAATAAAGTTACTTTTTAAAAAAACAAAGAAACAAACAAACAAAAAAAGCAAAGTGGTTCTCCCTCTGATATTTCTCCCAACAGGCAGGGTAACTCTGTTGATCATGGTTCAATAGTTCGTCTCTGTCCATTATACTTGATTGGGTACCTTCATAATGCCCGTCCTCCATACTTGTGGCATCTACACCATTTCCTTGTTGCCTCTGGCCAATCCAGACAGCCCCTGCTACCCCTCCTCTGACCCTGGGCTTTGTCACTGAGGTGTCCTCATCTCAGAAAGAGAATTAAAATGTATTGTCTTGAATTTTATCCACTCACCAAGAGCTTCTGTTCTTCCCATAATGAGATCAGTTTGATAAAAATACAGGATTTTGTAATAGTAGCAGAAGATAAATGTAGACGTCTCACATCCTCATACCTTCCTCAGAAATAATATCAACAATTTTGTTCCCCTGAAGTTGGAGCATGTCGGCAGAGGTCAGATGACCAAAAACATCTTTGAGGGGTTACTGGAGTCAAAGTAATTCTTTTTTTTTTTTTTTGAGTCCTCAGTTTATATGAGGTATAATTGACAAATTTGTAGGAAGAGAGTTCTCATGCTTGCTTCTTCTGTGTTTTCCAAATATTCCTTCCTTACAGACTTTCCCTCTTTCCCCCCTACTGCTCACTCTGTTGAAGGAATGGTGGGTAATATTCAACCCAACCAGAGTCCATCCCATGATCTCTTGCACAGATCCAGTGGAATCATTTAGTGTCATAGTAAAACCTCAAGTTGACACACTGGTTTCGGCAGAGAAGTTAATGAGTAACGACCGCTGACGCAGACCGAGTATCAGATGCAATTAATAAGTTTAACAAACAGAGGAGTAGTTACAGGGGAGAGTGATTCCTCGGTGTATTGAGGGAAGGGTGTGCTTGTCCCTGGAAGCCCTGGAAGTTGTTCCAACCTCTGTTAACCACATAGATTCTTCTGTACAAGTTTTTGTCTATAAATATAATATATAAACCTGCACTCATTTTACCACATCCATCCTTAACTGTCAAACAAGAAAAAGTTGAACAAGAGAGAAGAGTGAAGTCTGGTTTAAAGCAGATAAACAGCTCTGCTCCCATGAGGCATCCCATAGGAGTCGAGTATGCTGCTTCTATACTTAGTGGGAAAGGAAGAGTAGTCATCACAGAAAGAGTCTGCCCACCAACCCTGCTCCCACCTGCTCCGCTACTGAGGTCTTGGTGTTTGCTATGCCTCAAAAATAAGTCACTCAGTAGCATTTGGTGAGTGACACCACGAAGGTTGTATCTGCTCTGAATTGAAAACATTAGAGTCTCAAGAAAATACCTGAAAATCTTAGAACTTGTTTAGCATGTCTTAAACCCAGCCCAGTGACATACTCACTTGAGCTCTAAGTTGTATCGACAACTATGTAATTACTTTGTGTTACGGTAGAAGAGCTCAAGTTACCACTTTAAATAACACATTCAAGTTAACCAAACGTGTTAAACGTGGACAGAAGGGAAATGGGGCTATGAAAGTAACTGGCAAAGTTTCTACCCCAAGAGCTATACGTCAGTGTTTCGTCAACATGGCAGTACCAGTTAGCGTGGCATAGATGAAACAGAAGCACGATGAGAGGTACAAGGCTTTAGAACTCACATGGCCTGAAGAGCAGCTGGACTGGAATGTCACAGCAGGCCAGAAATTTCAGGTAATCACGTGGTACAACCCTCTGCAACTATTTTTGCTTTAAAGAAGAGGGAGTAACATTTAGCAAGTGCCAAGTTCCAGGCACTGTGATAAACTATTGGCTCTGTGATATCACATTGAACTTTTACAAATCCCTACAGTAGAAGTCTGTTTAATTATCTCCAATTTATAGTGGAACCACTCTTCTCAAACAAGCTGCGTACATGGGAAAGGTGGTGACGATTAGCAGTAGCAATAAAAGCAATGGTATGTTGCTCTATTTTAGTGTATATCGTACAATGGCTGAGTCTGCATTATTTGGATCTTAACTGGTCAGATGTCAACGGCTCTGAGTACGTGGGCCACCTCCCTCGCTTAGTGCCAGCGAAAGTCTTCGTGGTGTCCGTTTTGCTGTCTTATGGCTTAAAATTATTAAGAAAACACATACTAAAAGGAATCAGTAGGAAAGGCTAAATATTTATAAATTGGCCTTTTGAGGAATGGATAAAAGATGTAGGGTTTCCTAGCCATAAAGACTATTAAGAAAATGAATATTCTTCTAGAATTCAACATGAGAGACATTACCTACGGGCTCTGTTTAGAGGCAGATTCTTCTGACTCAGTAAGTCTGGGGTGGATCCCGCAATTCTGATGCTGATCCTCCACCCACACTTTGAGGAACCAGCCTCTAGTTTGCACAGGGACATTCTCTGAGTGGCTGAGAAAGCTCATCTTGGTTTCCTCTGATCACAGCCTAGGGGATAACTGAACTTTTAGGAAGGGGGATTGTGATGGGACCTTAGGGACAACTTTCTGAGAATTAACAATCCCTGGAAAGTGCTGCTGGGGGTTACCTTTCTGGAAGGTAGAAAGATGTAGTCGTTCTGTGGAAGTTTATCCCACTTTTTATGTCAGGTCATACTTTAAGACATAATTTGTTAACGGCAAGCATGTGACCGGGGAGAAAAGGCAGCATCAGATAAGGTGCTCTGTTGTGTGGAAAAGCATCTAATAAGGAAGTCCACCAGTTACTTTGGTCCACTTTCTGCACAAACATAGATAAACGGATTCTCACCAGTTCTCTTTTTTTTCCTTATTAGAGAAGTGCTGGTTAACCACAGAAAGATGGGTAGACCGTTTCTTTTTTGATTTTAAAGAAAATGTGAGGAATTTCGACCCCTGCTTTTTAGCACAGCTGCTGAACTCAAGTTTTTATCATGCAAAGATCAGTATCCTTAGATTCTCAATTTCCTTTCCTAAGTTGAATTTCTTTAGCACTTCTGTATAGTCTATCTTACCTCGTTTCTATCCATTTAAAAGAAAATATGTTTAAGGATTCAGTACAACTGCCGTCTGAGCAGATTTCAGTTTTTTTGCACAAAAACTTTTTGAGCGATTTACCTCCTGTGAAATGTAGATATTAAAGTTATCTTTTGTAAATACAGGTAGAAAGAATATTAAAGATAGAGGAACTAATGTGGAAAGGGAAATGATATTTTACTTTTCCAAATGCCTTCTTTATTTGTTCTATAATTACATGTGTCATTTTCAAGTATTTAAAACTTTTTTCATAATTATCCCATCAGTCGGTGCCATTTGGTGTTATTATCCTGAGCGGCTGTAGAAAATATTTCTCTGTTTCGTGGGTAGAATTTCTCCCTCTGTTGATATTATTTTTCTTAATCTACAGTTAGGACGGACATAAACTTGCAACTAAATTACACGTGTTGTATTTTGGAGAGAGAGCCATTTCACAATTCTTTAAGTAAACTTGCAGAGTGCTGGGCCCAGAATAAATAAGTATTGAAAATCTATTCTTAACTTTTTAAATATAAGGCATCCATTTTTAAGCACAATTAAGGATTCCCCACATCAAACAAAACATTTTTTTAGAGACTGTTCTCTCATGGTCTCAGTCCTTTGTTGTGTTATTCTTAAATCCTTTAACATGAAGACAAAATAATTTTGCTGTGCATATGGGAATTAATTTGCAAGATTTAAAAAAATCCAAATTAATTCCAGCAACTGGGCCTGTAGTCACTATCCTGGCAGAACTCCCTGTGAAGTCAGATGGGGTGATCTGGATGGTCAGATATCAAAGCTCTACCCTAGCCCTGTGCCAGGGGCTCTCAGTAGAGCAGATTTAAAATACTACGTCAATATCCTTTGTATTTAAAGTAACTAAATACATAGTTCTTAAATGGATGCACTTCTGTAATACTTTTGAATTAGGATTAGCGAGAGTCCACAGTTTGCCAAGGTTCAGAAACCAAACCCAGTTAGGATGCTGTACCAGATTTGTGGCATTTTAGTGCAAAAGACACATTTTCATAAAAAGGTACGATGTGGATAAACAGGTAAATAAAACAATAAATAAGACTTGAGATGTTTCATCTTTAGGAAAAATGATTACATTTATATAAAGATAATGGCAAATAGTAATGCTTTTTATGTGTCAGGCACAGTTTTAAGTATTTTATGTAAATTAGCTCATTCAGGACTCAGAATAGCTACTATTACTACTCTATTTCACAGAGGAAAAACACCATGGTAGGCAGCAGTAACCCCTCCAAAGGTAACAGAGCTCATTGTGGTGGATTCAAGATTTGAGATCAGCCAGTCTGGCACCCAAAATCCAAACTACTGTGCTATAATCTGTCTCGACCAATTCAATTAAAAGGACATTTTTAAATGGTTAAGTAGTATAAGAAATAACATTCTGGCCAAATGGTGATCCTCCCCTTGGTTTTATACATTTCAACTAACTATTTAAAACATGTTTTCATTATATTTGGCACTTATTTGGTACCAAACACATATTTCTAAAATGAATTCACTCCTATAAAACCTTTTGAATTAGCACACACTGTATTTTAAGGGAAGAAAACTAAATTTCCCATCTCAAGACAGAGTAAAAGATCTTGGCTGGACATCTGGAATTTAAATTTGAAAATTATGTGTGTGTGTGTGTGTGTGTGTGTGTGTGTGTGTGTGTGTGAGAGAGAGAGAGAGAGAGAGAGAGAGGGAGAGAGAGAGAGAGAGA